>NC_087242.1:3533208-3848060 GCF_034640455.1 Diachasmimorpha longicaudata
ACTTTAATCTAATCTAGAGTGAGACGATCCCTCAAAGTGGAGTCTTGCTCGAGTCGGAGGGGCTCGAAAGTGCTCAAACTCAATACCACTCGAAATAACTGACAGACACAACATAGATTTGAGGACAATATCACGTGTATAACTACTCACTACATCGAATTGCATTTCCACAACTGAAGTGTGAGCAGCGCATCATGAAAATTCTTCAACAATTCTGGTTTCCTCGAGTTGTTTCGAGTTTCGATGCCAGCGATGGACTGCCCGGCTTCGACTCTCTAAACTCCCAGTAAAACCAAAAATTCATGAATTTATGATGCAATCTGCGTGGAAGGTAACGCACTGAATTTTTTTTCCGGGAATCTTATGAATTTTTAAAAAACCGATGCGCTTTGTCCCCAACGCTCCGTTAGATCGCCCTTCCACTTGATATTTTATTTTCATTTCATCCCCTCCGCGGGGCCCTTTCCCCTCCAACCGATAAATTTTTAATATCCCCTGTTCCCTCAATTTTTTTTTCTCTGCGGAAGAAACTTTTGTCCTCAGAAACGCGTCGCGAATTCAGGAGGAATGGACGTGGCCATCGAAGTAAGTTTTCACTTCCTCTTTTCCGCACAATTTCCCACACCCACAGTGAAACCATCTGCATCTGTTAAGGTTGAATTTGAAAGTGTGAAATATCTGCTGGATCGAATCAGTTGGCCCCTAGACGTCTTAGGACTTTGGCCAAAAAATACCTCATCATCAGCACAACTGAAATCCAAACTTTTCATAACATATCTGGCCATTCACCTCTTCATGCAATTTCTCGATCTCGCGAATGTCATTGGAAGTCTAGATTTGGTGGTACTGAACCTAACGGAATCGGCATTTCAATTGATGGCGATGATTAGAATTCTCATAATTCGTCTTAACGATATAACACGTCGGATTATAGACGGAATCGAGGAGGATTTGGTCATCGAGAATTTTAAGGATCTCCAGGAGATAAGGATTCTTCAGGGATACTCATCAATCGCTGACAAGTTCTACAAGAATGCCGGCAAAGTGGCGGCTGTCACTGCTTTTATATATTACATCACACCATTGCAGATTTATCTCGTATCACGTGAGTAAATTCCACGAAAAAAAAAATAGTTCTGCCAGATATCCATTGACTCCAGAGAAATATTTATTTTTTCAAAAGTGCACTTCTCGAGTCTAATCAGGGCCAATGGGGACTGGGAGTTCCAGAAATAACAGATTGAAAAAATAAATATTCCCCTGAAGTTAATAAATATTTGGCAAAAATAATTTTTGTTCTCAGTGCAATAGTTAATGTATAAAACCCACTGGCATAACGATTTTTCCAAAATAGGAATTATGAATGGTACAGCAGTCCTGGTGACTCCCTACAGAATTTACCATTTCATCGATCTGTCATCGATCAAGAGAACTGCCATCGTTTACGCCTGTCAATTTCCAATGATGTACACAGGCGTATCTTTCGTGATATCCTACGGTGTTTTATTGGCATTTGTCATGAATTTTTGTGGTCAACTTGCCATTCTCACTCACAGAATCACAACCATGAAGGACGACCATCCAGATCCCCGGATGGTTTTCCATCGCCATACCCAGCGGCAAATAAAAATCTTTAGGTGAGTGAACATCAGATTTTGTTGTGACTTCATCGATGGCGATTGCATGATTGTTCATTTATTTCGTTTGGATATTGTGTGGCGGATAAAAAAGTCCATGACCATAAATGATTGTCCTGGGATTTCCTAGGATGGCGCAATGGGTCAACGATGCCTTTCACCCAGCCCTGCTGTACGACCTTTTTGCTACAACAGTTCTGATAGGACTCGTAATCTACCAATTTCTGGTGGTACCTACTTTGTTTAACAATTAGAAGTCTTCACTTGATGATTAAAACCATTAATTTGGGTGTTACAACGTGACGACTGTTCTTCCATGAACCCATCTTGTCAAATGTCCTCATGACAGTCTGATTTTTCAGCATATAAATGACGCTGAAGTATTTGGCATAATTCAACTGGCAACGTACATCCTCTACATGACAATGCTGGTGTACACCAATTGCTTCATGGGAGAGTGTCTGCATACAGAGGTACAATATGTCAATTGTCTATCTTAGGAAGTGAAATGAACTATTGCTGTATCTAATCAATCATATTCAAGTGTGCTGCACTTCTGAATGCGTATTATGAATGCAATTGGTACGAGATGTCGGATTTCTACAAGAAATCATTGATTATCTGTATGGAAACGACTCAGAATCCGATTCATTTAACGGCAGGAAAGTTCTACATATTTTCACTGGAAAGTTTTGCGCAGGTATGTGTTTCCTCGATCCTCCAACATTATCAGTGACACCACCGAACATGGGTGCACATAGAGAACTCTTGGTAACCGGTCACTCATTTATTATCCTCAGATAATGAAATCATCGATGGTGTACGTGTCAATGCTACGCAAAATTATTTAATACTACCGTAATTCGATTCGTTGTTCTACTGAGTGTCGAGATGTACACGATTATGAGTGGAACAATGATTTCAGTTTGAGGAGAATATAGTCAATAATAATCTAATGAATTTTAAAGAGCACTGTCGACACCACAAGCTGCTCACGACTGGCTCGTGTGGACCAGTAATTCGTCTCGAGAACCCTTGAGCTCACCTTTGGCTCAAAAGTCTCGAATCTTCGGCGTAAGTTCGTTCAAACGAGTCTTCATCTACGACTCAGAGATCGCATGCTCTCGATCGCGAATAAACCACCGCTCGAGGGACAAAACTAGACGATTCGAGCATCAGAATATGTCTCAAATGTTCAAAATTATTGAGCGCATTGCGGCGATTGTCATTCGGAATAATTGGTTAGTATGATCAAAATTTTGGGATTCGTCTGATTTGTCTCAACACTTTTAATTTCCTTGAGTTGTTGCTATTGTCGATGCCTGCCAGGAACTGTTCGCGGTAAAATCACAGAGGTCGATTTCCCCTCCTCTCGTTACTCTAAGCTTCCAGTACGAAAGAAAAAATCATAAACCTCTCTGTCACGCATTCAACGCCAAAAATAATCGCATTATATATTTTCCGGAAAACCTATGCATTATTAAAATGCCAGTGAGCTTTGCCCCCAACATTTTCTTACATCTCACCTCAAATTTCTATTTTCTTTCCATTTTATGTCCCCTCCCAGGTGCGTTCAGTCATGCACCCGATGAATTCTTAATACCACTCCTCTATTCTCTATTATTTCACCCCGGATAAAACTTTTTCTCCCCAGAAGAGCGTGTGTCACGAATTCATGAGCCATGGACGTGGACTCTGAGGTATTTTCCGATTTTTTCCTCCTCTTTTAGACCCATCAAATTCACATTATCAAACTCCATACCTTTGCTAAGATTGAATTTGAAAGAGTGAAGTACCTGCTCGATCGAATGAGTTGGCCCCTAGATCTCTTAGGACTTTGGCCGAAGAACACATCAGTATCAGCTCATCTGAAATCCACAATTTTCATAACATATCTGGCTCTTCATCTCACCATGCAGTTCCTCGATCTCGCTAATGTCCTGGGGAGTCTAGACTTAGTAATCCTCAATCTAACAGAATCGGCATTTCAACTGATGGCGATGATCAGAATCCTCGTGATTCGTCACAACTATACAACACGTCGAATCATAGACGCAATCGAGGAGGATTTGTTTATCGAGAATTTCAAGGATCCCGAGGAGCTGAGGATCCTTCATGAATATTCATCAATAGCAGACAAGTTCTACCGGATCGCTGGGGGAGTGGTCATGTTTACTGCTGTTATATATTACATAACACCACTGCAGACATATCTCTTGACACGTGAGTCAATTCCACTTCCTATGTCATCTAAATTTACAACAAAATACATTCGAGACGTATTTCTCATCCGAAAATATATTTTCAAACATTTTTAACAAATACATTCAATCATCACTAATTTAAAAAATTGTCGTGTCGTTAAAAATGATTTTTATTCAATGGAATTCATCAATTTCAAAGAGAAAAATATCATTAATATGATTTCAAAAATAAAGTGAGAATATTTTTTCAAAACAGGAATTATGAATGGTACAGCTGTCCTGGTAACTCCCTATAGAATTTATCATTTCATCGATCTGTCATCGATCAAGAGAACTGCCATCATTTACGCCTGCCAACTTCCGGTGATGTACACGGGGGTATTTTTCGTGATATCTTATAGTATTTTATTGGCATTTGTCATGAATTTCTGTGGTCAGCTGGCCATCCTCGCTCACAGAGTTTCAACTATGAAGGATAACCATTCCGATCCCCGATTTTTTTTTCGCCGACATACTCAGCAACATATGAAAATTTTGGTGTGAGTGAGGACTTTGATATTTTTCTGAGACGTTTGCAATTTTTTTTGTTCTCAGAAGATGTTTTAAACATCCCCTTGATTGTATTTTCCAGGATGACACAGTGGCTCAATGACACTTTTCGAATACCTCTTCTCTACGATCTCCTGACAACGACGGTCCTGATAGGACTCGTAGTCTACCAATTTTTATTGGTAATGTCTCATAGCTGAGGCTCAGGAAAAAAATCGCATAAAAATCTAGGGAATTGAAATGAGTCCTGATTGAGTTTTACTAATGATTTCGAGGAAATTCTAATTTTATAGGGCTTGGATTGGGAAATAAATTATCTCGCCACTATTGACAGTCAAATTTTACAGCATTTAGATGAGGCCCACGTGTTTGGGGTGGTTCAACTGGCCACTTATATTCTCTCCATGACGATATTAGTCTACACCAATTGCTTCATGGGAGAGTGTCTGCATACAGAGGTACAATATGTCAATTGTCTATCTTAGGAAGTGAAATGAACTATTGCTGTATCTGATCAATCATATTCAAGTGTGCTGCACTTCTGAATGCGTATTATGAATGCAATTGGTACGAGATGTCGGATTTCTGCAAGAAAGCATTGATTATCTGTATGGAAACGACTCAGAATCCGATTCATTTAACGGCAGGAAAGTTTCACATATTTTCACTGGAAAGTTTTGCGCAGGTATGTGCTTCCTCGATCCTCCAACATTATCAGTGACACCACCGAACATGGGTGCACATAGAGAACTCTTGGTAACCGGTCACTCATTTATTATCCTCAGATAATGAAATCATCGATGGTGTACGTGTCAATGCTACGCAAAATTATTTAATACTACCGTAATCCAATTCGTTGTTCTACTGAGTGTCGAGATGTATACGATTATGAGTGGAACAATGATTTCATTTTGAGGAGAATATAGTCAATAATAATCTAATGAATTTTAAAGAGCACTGTCGACACCACAAGCTGCTCACGACTGGCTCGTGTGGACCAGTAATTCGTCTCGAGAACCCTTGAGCTCACCTTTGGCTCAAAAGTCTCGAATCTTCGGCGTAAGTTCGCTCAAACGAGTCTTCATCTACGACTCAGAGATCGCATGCTCTCGATCGCGAATAAACCACCGCTCGAGGGGAAAAACTAGACGATTCGAGCATCAGAATATGTCTCAAATGTTCAAAATTATTGAGCGCATTGCGACGATTGTCATTCGGAATAATTGGTTGATATAATCAAAATTTTGGGATTAAAAAATGAGGACAACTGCTTACTTCATCGCGTTGAATTTTCAAAACTCAAGTCTGTGGAACGCATCGGGAAATTATGATTTGTCTCAACACTTTTGATTTCCTTGAGCTGTTTCTATTTTCAATGCCTGTCAGGAACTGTTCGTGTTAAAATCACAGAGGTCGATTTCCCCTCCTCTCGTTACTCTAAGCTTCCGGTACGAAAGAAAAATTCATAAACCTCTCTGTCACGCACTCGGCGTCGAAAATAATACCATTACATTTTTTTCCGAGCATCGTATGCATTTTTAAAAAGCCAGTGAGCTTCTTCCCCCGACCTTTTGGTGGATATCCCTTCAAGTTCCTATTTTTTTCCATTTTATGGTCCCCCCGAGGTGCGTTCAGTCATGCACCCGATGAATTTTTAATATCACGGTTCGGTTTTCTCTATTATTTCACTGCTGAGAAAACTTTTTTCCCCCAGAAGGCTTCGTCACGAATCCATGGAACATGGACACAGGCCCAGAGGTATTCCTCGATTTTCTCTTTCTTACTTCTCTATTTTTCATTCCCAAACCCCGTCGCTTTGTTAAGGTTGAATTCGAAAAGGTAAAGTACCTGTTCGATCGCATCAGTTGGCCCCTAGGTGTCCTAGGCATTTGGCCGAGAAAAAAAACATTCTCCGGACAACTGAAGCTCACAATATTCCTCACATATTTCACCTGTCATCTCTCCATGCAATTGCTCGATCTCGCCACTGTCATGGGGAGTCTTGAACTGGTGATACTGAACCTAACGGAAACGGCCTTTCAAACAATGGCAATATGTCGAATAATCATAATTCGTTTTGGTGAAACAACCGGTAAAATCATTGACGCAATCGACGAGGATGTAGTAATCGAGAATTTCAAGGATCCCCAGGAGTTGCGGATTCTCCATCGGCGTTCGGCAATGGCTGAAAAATTTTATCGCCTGGGAACCAAACTGGCAGCTGTCACTGCTCTCATGTATTATATGACACCACTGCAGACGTACCTCCTAACACGTGAGCCTTTATCCGACGTGTGTCGTCATTAATTTCCAATTATTAATTTAATTTACGGTCCACTTTTCATTTTTTCCTCTTCAACTCGAGTACAAAAATATCCTTTCAAAATAGGAATGACGAATGGCACAGCAGTCCTGGTGAATCCCTACCGAATTTATCATTTCATCGATCTGTCATCGATCGAGAGAGCTGCCATCGTTTACGTCTGTCAATTTCCAATGATGTACACAGGTATATCTTTCGTGACGTCTTACAGCATTTTATTGGCGATTGTCATGAACATCAGCGCTCAACTTTCCATCCTCACTCGTAGAGTATCAACCATGAAGAGTGATATCTCAGATCCTCGTGATTTTTTTCGTCGACACACCAGGCAACACATCAAAATATTGCTGTGAGTGATAACAACGTATTTTGGGAATTTGGAAATTATATTTACGGGTCCTTTCAGGGTGGCCCAGTGGCTCAATGACGCCTTTCATCTGGCCCTCCTCTACGATCTCTTCGCCACGACGATTTTGTTAGGACTAATTATCTACCAATTTTTACTAGTAATGTCTTTTACTCGATAATCAAGTTCTCAATCGAGACGAATCGACTCTACTTTACGATGAATATTTTTAAAAAATTCTGGATGTCATTAACTTAATTACTAATTAATTATTAACTAAATCCACAAGACATTAAATTGTTTCAGCATGTCGACGAGGCTGATGCCTTCGGTGTTTTTGGATTGGCAACATATATCTTCTCGATGACAGTATTAGTGTTCACCAATTGTTTCATGGGGGAGTGTTTGAACGATGAGGTAAAATGGATCAGTTGTACATGTGAACAATTGAAATATTTCGATGATTAATAAATAAACGCTCAAGTGTGCTGCACTCCTGAATGCCTACTACGAGTGCAACTGGTACGAGATGTCACCTTTCTGCAAGAAAGCATTGATTATATGTATGGAAACGACTCAAGAGCCCATACGACTGACGGCAGGCAAGTTTTACGTGTTTTCATTGGAGAGTTTTGCACAAGTATGTTTTTCAATGACAATTTAAAAATTATTACCCGACGGGACTTGTCAATTTGAATTAATTATTTTTCTCTACTCCCAGATCATGAAATCATCGATGGTGTACGTGTCAATGCTACGGACAATGATTTAATGTCGAATAGATATAATTGTTGCACAAAAAATTGCATGGGAAATGTGGAAAATATTTTAATTTTACGAAAAATATAGAATTATTAATAATCTGATGAAATTTGGGTAGTTCTGGTGCAATGGAGCTGTTGCATGATTTTTAAAATCTTTAATTTGCAACTAATTTTCTTATTCCTATTTGTTTTGGGACTCCAGAGGACTCGAGACATTTTATTACCCAATAATGTTTATTTTATCAATTTGTTATTTAGTTATTATACGTAGACCTAGGCAGCAGCTGGTTGTTGGGTCGAGGCATCTTTATCGACATGTGCAACAGACACTTCTGATGTCGGTGGCTCCTCCAACTGTTCAGGTTCTGGTGGTGGCTTCATAAGGTAAGTCCTTTGGGCGTTTTCTCGCTCTGGCATCCAGGGTGGAATGATTTTCCCGTGAATCCTCCAGGCACCGTATTTATTGGCCAAGTGATTCTCGAATACCACGTACTCGAGTACGTCTTTCTTGACGAATTCACTTCCATGCATTAGACGACCAAATCTGTCGTACACTGCGAGGGTCTGTCGACAGAACAATAATCATTGAAATAAATTTAACAATTAAAAAAACGCGGACCATCTCCGAGAGGTCACGGGCGTCTCGAGTGAGCATGGAATACCCCATCTCCTATTATTTAATTAATTGACCCACCTGTTGGGTGTGAAAACGAACGGTCAACTGCCCAAAGACATTGTCCTTCGTGATGAGGTCTGTGCAGCGGGCGTGCACAACACGAGGAGGTGTGAGGGACTGTAGGAACTTCCAGCGAATCGTTTTGTCGTTGGTATTGTGCTTCACCTCCTGCCAAAGTCCAGTCGGGTTATTAAAAAAATCGTGAATTCTTGTGCATGAGAATTAAAAAGAAATTAGAAATATATCTGAACTCACAGGAAAAGCTCTCTCAGTCACAAGGGTTTGTAGGGCATCATTATCTTTACTGAAAAGGAGTTAATTGAGTCAGAGTCATTGAATCAATATGAAGTAATTATTCGAGGTAATTACTCACTCGGCGATAGCTTGATGGGCCTTAATATATATTTCTTGAGCTTCTTCCTCGAATGCACTAATCGAGAACTCGTCCAGAAAACTGGTAATTTTTTTTGTGGCCAAGTACGATCTACCCTTTTTCGTCATGAACTGCACCTTTTGCTTTGCGCCCTGACCGATATTTAAAAGTCATTATTATGTATAATTTTGAAGTTACAA
The DNA here is from genome assembly GCF_034640455.1 of Diachasmimorpha longicaudata. Taxonomy (NCBI): domain Eukaryota; kingdom Metazoa; phylum Arthropoda; class Insecta; order Hymenoptera; family Braconidae; genus Diachasmimorpha; species Diachasmimorpha longicaudata. The sequence goes on from NC_087242.1 coordinate 3,542,281, forward strand.
GGCTACACGGAAGTTTTTAAGAATAATGAATATTTCTTACTGCACCGGTGACTACAGAGAACTTTCCGTCGCCCTCGGGAGGCACATATTCCTCGAAAATAGATCCAGTACAGCTGATAAATATCGGCCTTTCTATCCAAGGGTTACTGGGCTGGAGACCCTGCTCCTTCATTTTAGATCGAATTTTCTCAGCAGTTAATTCGTCATTGTCCTCCTTTTGGTAATCAGGAAGCTTAACTTTGATGACTTTCTCAGCGCGGAGTTTCTTGAATTTTGGATTCCAGTGTTTGTGATTCCTGATCTGCGTCAGGACGATTGACTGACGGGAGATTGAGGACAGTAGGGACGAGTTGGTCTGGAATAATTCCTTTATTATTAACACATAAACAGAATATAATAAATTACCAGTAAAAAATGTCTATATTTTCTCCTAAAATCGCCCCTCCAAAAAAAAACAGCCAGACATATCCCATGGGATGTCAAGACTTAATAATTACTCATTAACTCAGTGGAAACGATGGAAGAATCAGTAGTCGATGTCAATAAATGAACAATGAATCATTTCAAAGAATAAATCCACAACAATAATCGGTGTTTCTAACCTGTGCAGCTCTCGCCAGGCCGCAAACAGCATTAGCAGCGAATCTAGACATGTTTGTAGACCTCACAAACACATTTACCCTTTAGTACCCCCACAAAACACCTCACAATGTCCGAAACCTCTCAATAATTCGTAATTAGACAAGAAATTACGAAAAACCGTCCGTTCAGTTCATGTTTCTCACGAGATGTGATGACAAACCTAACCTCACTTTCTTGCTGGACATTTTGGAGCTGTAACTGAGGTTAAACTGTTACTGGTAACAGCACATGGTTGTGGGGGATGAAAACATACAGAGATAATAACCATTTTTATTGTGATAGTTAAAACATTGTGACTATTTATTGACAACATCGTGGAAAACTGGTTCTTCATCGATGCTTCGGATATTAAGGGCCTCCCGGATCAATAATATTCTTCCTTCCTGTGGTGAGTGGCAATGTGCAAAAGTTTGGTGTTCCATGTAGGTGAAAGAAAGTGAATAATCAGATCATATGGTCCTCCGAAGGAAAATAAAACTCCAAGACTGTTGTTCACAATTTTTTTCTGAATTTCTCGACTCAGGACTAGAAATCCAACGAAAAATTCCCTTCAATTTTTAATAATCTCAGGCTTATGGAGACGTAAAAATAATGATTTCTGTTGTCGCCACCGAATTGGCCAATTTCTTGTTAAATTTTGATGAGACCCGGAGTCAGGAGGACGTAAAAACAATTTTTTATCTCGTCCCTGCTTAATTGTCAGGAATTTCATTATTGTTGTTGCAGTAAAAGTTCTCACGATGTCAACCCAAGTAGAGCTGAGTGGAGTTCCCAGTGAAGATGTACAGGACAGTAACAAGAGACCCCTCGAGGAGCAGATCGATAATTCAGAAACAAAGAAGACGAAGTTTGAGAGGATAAAGAAGAAGAATTTCGCCTTCATGCTTGGCTACCTGGGTAAAGACTACTATGGCATGCAGAGGAATCCCAACATGAGGACCATCGAGGAGGATTTAATCACAGCCATGTTAAAGGCTAAATTGATTGATGAGGAGGCCTTTGAGACGATTCAGTACACTAATTTCCAGAGGGCTGCGAGGACGGACAAGGGGGTGTCTGCCACGAGACAAATCTGTTCTGCGAAACTTCGTAAGTCATTTTTTTGAGTATTAATCGCTAATTAGATGAAAAATATTTTATTAAATTAATGTCTACGTGAAGTTCCAGGGTAAAATTGAAGGAAATGACTTAAGAATATTATCAAAATGCCAATTTTTCTTACAGCGGACTTTGCAAATATTGACGACATAAATAAATTCCTCCCGAAGGAGATCCGTGTGTTTGGGATAAAGCGAGTAACGAAAGGATTCAACAGTAAATCCCAGTGCAACGCGAGAACTTACACTTACACCCTTCCAGCCTTTGCATTTGCACCTGACGACCCAACCCTCGTGGAGAGAGTTCCCCTGACAGAGGAGGAGATAGCCAAGCGCGTCGAGGAGCTCAAAACAATCGAGGGCAAGCCCTACACGGAGTACAGAATGAGCCCTGAATTGCGAGAGAGGGTGAATTCAGTATTAAAGTTGTACGAGGGGACCCACAATTTCCACAACTTTACGTCCAAAGTGTGAGGAACTTCACCACTTAGCAGTGACTAAATCCTCGATTTTCTTTACTGATCAGTTGATTTTGTTTTTGGAAATTTAGGAGACCCTTCGATCCTAGAGCCAACCGGTACATGATGAAGTGCCAGATCCTGGAGACGCATCTCTCCAAGGAGAACGTTGAATTCGTAACTCTTCAAATCAAGGGACAGAGCTTCATGCTTCATCAGATCAGGAAAATGATAGCACTAGCTATTGCCGTTGTTAGGAACCTTGTGGGTGAGGAGGTGATTGAGGAGAGCTTCAAATCGGATAAGTGGGACATACCCATTGCTCCAGGACTCGGATTGGTCCTCAATCATGTAAATATTATTTCTTACAAAAAGTTCGATTGGGAAAACAACATCAGGAAATTGTTAATTAAATGATTTATTAATATCTAGGTGCACTATGACAATTACAACAAGCGATACGGAGCTGATGGAATTCACGAGCAGTTGGAGTGGAGTGACTGCGAAGCAGTTGTCCAGAAATTCCACAGCGAGTTCATTCTTCCCCATATCGAGGAAACAGAAGCGAATGAACAATCGTATCCTTTTGCGAATAAAAAATCAAAATTATTTCAAACGCTTTCCCGAGCCGTTTTAATATTTTAATTGACGTTGCATGAAACACTCGACAATTTTCACGATTTTTTTTCTTAACAATTTTCGTCAGGATGTTGCTATGGCTGGGTGATTTGGCAATGCACAACATGGGCCCACAAGATGAGGAGAATAATAAGCAGAAAGACGAGGATGAGGACGTGGATATCAACGAATAAATTTATCCATTTGATTGATCCGGAGAAGTTTTATAATGTGGGATAATAAATAGAGAATATCCTTCGAAGAATTTCATATTTTATTACAGAACAATACTTTGGACTCATATTTCTTTCCTGATTTTTTGTTCACTGCACGTGAGGACTTCAATCCCCTCATCCTCACGCTCATTTCTACGCAAATGTAGGACTGATGATGTGTTCGTCTTAGCTAGATGAACGTGGGCTCATTTGGCTCGACTTTGAGGATATTTCACCCTTGATAGATTCTTGTAACTGTCAGGATGATTGAAATACGATGGCCACGAGCAGCTGAACGAGCAGAAGATGATGAGATGAGACGAGAAAAGGTACATTTGCTTTAACTGCAACATTCCAGAGCCGAATCAAAGAAATTTCGTCGTAACTTGGAGGCTCCCAGAATGGAATGTTTTTTGAAATGTCCCTCGCTGAAGCGCCATCTTGGGGTGCATGCGCAGAGATCCTGTTGGGTTTCAATATGGCGGCTTGTCTGGTTGGCCGGTAGAAGCTACAGCAGATAATTGATCGAGTTTCTCTTTATTTTACTGCTTTTATTGTTTGTTTTTGGGAATTTTTTTTGTAGTGGTGAGTTACTGCTGGATCCTAGTCCTGTTTGCAGGCTTTTCATATTTTTTTCGAGCTTGTTTAGACATAATTTGGGTGGATGAAGAAAGTAAGGTTAGGATTTGTTTTGTTGGAGAAGCAGGACAATCTTTATACATTTATTTTCGCAATAACAGCTCTCTGGCCATAATTTTGGGAATGTTTTCCTACGAAACATTTAATTCTTGACGAACATCAACCACGAACTGACGACGTTACCGAAGGAATCTCCTGTCAGCATTGCTGACTATTCCATGAACCATCGATTCTTCATCCATTAATGATATTTATCTGCAAATAAATATTTCCAAACTCAGACGATGTTCATTGATCATTGGGGCTAAGCTCAATGCAGTTGTCCTAGTTGACCAATTCACTGCTGAATTTTTGAATTGATAGACCAAATGAAATGTGCATATTTTTCCAGTGGAATTAATCCACTGATAGTACAATAAAATCCTCTCTTCTAGTTTATATTCCTGGTGTGATAGGGGCCCTTCGTAGATGCCAATTCTTCGGAATTACTCCCACCTCGAAGACGGAGATATGTCGCAGGATAGTGATAATACCGAGCACAGCTCAGTTTCTGGAGACAGTGGAGCTGATCACAGTGACAGCGATGACTCCTCCACAATGGATGAGGACGACAATGAGAGGAGGAGGATCGAGTGTCAGGAGAAGGTCGATGTGCTTGAGAGGCAATTTGGATTGCTCAAGGAACAGTACGTGCTTCCATAGCAGAAAAATAATTTCAGCTCGGTTTCAATATTTTTAAGATCAACTGCATTAAATATTTTTTGTGAAGAATTTTATGGATAAAATCGATCCACCATAATGACAAAAATTTTCATTAGAATACGAATTTTTCAAACTATTTCAGGCTTTATCACGAGCAAATAGCTCAACTGAACCTGAAAGTCCAGGAGATAGAAAACGAAACCGCCGAGGAATACTCAGTGCCCCTGATAGATCTCCAGGAGAAGATGGAGACGAAGATAGAAGTGGCAGAGGTGCTCCAGCAGATGAGACGTAAGAACATTCAGCACAAGTACGAGGGGGAGAAAAAAGCAGCTGAAGACAACTTGAAGAACGAGAAGACTATTCTGAGGAATTCGATATACAGTGATCTCCAGGAGAAAATCCGGAGGCTGGAGGAAGATAAGAATCTTGTGGACATTCATGAGGACTTGTGGCTGAGCTCCACTGGTAGAAGAAGAAGAGGACTCAACAAAAGAAGACGCACTGTTTACGTAACAGGACCTTATATCGTCTACATGCTCGATGAACCTGACATCCTGGAGGATTGGGCGCTAATCAGAAAAAGTCTGAGCAGTCGAAATGCCGGCATAATGCTTCACAAGTAAGGAACATTAATTACACAGTGGGGATTTACCTGTTGAAGTGGGGAAACACTGTCGTGGGGCACAAATTCAGCAGTGAAGTAGTAAACTAAGATAAATGACCTTTGATTGTTGACCAGTTTATGATGAATATCTCGAAATCTAGAGCAGATAGGAAAATTTTTATTATGACCTTCTTTATAGAGCGAATCGAGTACTAAAATAAAGGTCATGAGAAAAATATCGCCATCTCGCTCAGATTCGGCGATATTGCTCGTAAACTCGACTCAGTGTAGTCAACTTATCTCGTTTTACCATTTGGCTACTGAATTAGACGGCATTAATCAAGTGATTAATAATTAATTAAGTGCGCTGGTGAGCGGACAATTAAGTGGAGAGGGGCAGACTGTTGAAGTACGTGAGGTGATTGATATTGATTTACTGAGGAGACTCAAACTTCCGTAGTTATTAGTCATTTTCTAATGGAATTGAAGAACTCCTATCAACTTTTTGGTGTCTTATTATCTCATCGTTCTCATTAATTAGTTGATTGGCACGTGATTAGTTTTTTAGGAAATGAGTGGGTGTGAGGATTTTCCATTAATTTACGTGAAGGGAGGGAGAATTAATAGGTGCGAATGTACAGTAGAATTAGTGAAAAATATCTTGAGACGATGCATTTAATAGTTTAATTGCTGTCATCAGGATTTTAATAAATGAAAAAACCAATGAAATTAATTATTTTTTTCCGTTAATAAAATTTAGGAACTGCGGCCTCTTGAAGGCCATTCGCGAGATAAAAAATAAAATAATAATTAGGAGACTGATTAATAATTAATTTTCCGTTTCATTTCATCCCTGAAGTCTTGAATAACAGAGTTTAAATGAACTGCGAATTTCCCTCAAATTAAAATTTTAGGAAATGTTGTGGCTTCCAGTTGCAAAGACCATTCAGAGCTTTAACGAGCAATTTGCGTTCACGGACTGTTTTGTACCTTCTGGTGATAATAACCCCGCACTCTCTCATATAGAGACGCCATCAGTTTGGTACATTCAATGACTCGTTAAATTAATTATCAGATATACTCAGCAAAATTGTGGATTCTGTAAATGCACTTGTGATTGTCGTGTTCGAATGATAGGATCAGCTATTTATTTTCAATTATTAACAACAAAAATAATTTTTAAAGTGGCTATGCTAGTACGATAGTCTCAAACATTTTAAAAAAATCTATTTTAATGAAAAATTTGGATTTAGACTGAAAATTTCTGCACGAAAGTATTTTTTTTAGTTTAAAAAATGTTGAGGATTTGTTTTTGCTAGGTAAATGAAGTTTTATAGCTTTCTGCCATTTAAATTGATGAATCCACTGAAGAAAGCGTGAAAAATCATTTCTCTTGACCTCAAGTGTCCCAAAATCAGACAAATGGGCTCCTCTAACCACCTGAATGTCTGTCATGGGGGGATCGAAGTGTTTGATTTAAGTTTCTGGGGTGGATCAATGAATTTCCCACATGTTATTGAACGTAGCGAGATGTAAACAATCTGTACAAATTTATGAGGGAGAAAGTAACTTGGCCCATATGTACTTGCCACAAACTTGGCGTGAAACTACTTGGCATAAATTTACTTTCTGCTAGTGTACTTGGCAATGAGTTGATTGGCGTATTTAAGAGGTATGTATTTTAGGGGAAATGTACTTAACACTGATCTCATCGGTGCAAATTTACTTGGCGCAAATGGAGCCTTACAGGCGAGGAGAAATGGATGAGGATGGCCTGGGGGCTGAGCCACCATGCGTATGAATAAATTTAGCAAAGCCCTTGCGAATTTACGAGACATCTCTATTATATTTCCGGTGAATTTCCTAATATTTTCTGGCCAATGCCAGGGAGATTTTTTACAGAACCTCCGCAGCAGAAATTTTCCATTTTTTTCGATTGAAATGGCCAGTAAAAATAACAATCAAAATTCAATTATCGATTACCAACGTATCTAGGGAAAATTCTGAATCGATATTGCGATTTTTCGTCGACAATTGAGGTAAAAATTACTGAAGGCCACCGTCACCGAACGTTTTTCACCGAAAAAAAAAAACTATTGACCAAACAAATGAACCATTTTTTTCGGGTATGGAAATATCCATCGGACCAAAAATTGTTCGAAATGCGAAAAATATTGTGAAAATATTCGGAAGACCTGTAGCGGACTCCCGATATCGCTTGAGATGAATAATGGCCATTTATCGATGAATAATTCCATTGAGTTGTGCGTGGTCATTCTGTTCTCCCCGCAGTAGCCACAACCGTGGAGTGGTTTCACCCATTCCTCATTCACCTAGTGAAACGTTCACCGCACTTCTGTTTCTGGGTAAGCCGTAAACTAATACCCAATGCAGTTGTAAGGTACTGCTCTACCACTAACGCACTCGTGTTTTTCACTGACTGTTGGACTGGCGCTATTGATTCGTGGAATACTAAAACGAAATGTTGTTGAACTTGTGATGTTTAATATTTATGTCAATCATGGTGTGGCTGAGTGATACCTCCGTAAATATGTCAGGAAGTATATGGGCGGATGAGAGGAGCGGTTTAACGCATGTTCAGAATAACCGAGTATTTTGTTTCATTTATTTCACCGAGAATTGGGTTTAATTCGTCTGGAGGCATCAGCGGTTGCGATAATTAAAAAATATTGATTAGGAGGTGGAGTGGGTGGTTTTTTTTTTCAAATAAAAAAATAACACGCCAACTATGCGGGCTTTATTATTAGGGACAGCTGTATAATATGCAATCGGCTATTCTGCTCTATCAGAATGAAACATGAAATTGTAATGCTTGGTTTATGACGCTGTTTCCGTGAATGAGATATTGGAGATTTTTTTATTGCTAACTGAAAACTATTGTTGTTCCAGCCGTACGAGAGGTTTTTTCGGTTATTGGGTATTTATGGGGAGCATTCGTCAATTATGATGGGTTGATGTTTGGAAAGTTCCTTCTGATGGGAATTTTTCGATTCCACGAGGAGAAATATTCAATAACAATGACCTATCGACTTCATAATCACATGTGGAGAGCACTAATGAGCATTTTCCCTGATTTTTGCGGGGAAAAGTCGAGATATTAACATCAAAGCGAAGTCAATAAACGTCCAACAGACGGAGAAAAACATTCAATAAAAATTACGATTCATTTTCGGTTTTTTTATCTGAAATTTCGCTTCAAAATTATGATTTCATCATTAAAATTTGTTCAGTAATTTCTGTAATTGGTTAACTTGAGTTCTGGAATTTTTATTAAATATTTAATTCCATGCGAGAATTACATCACGAGCCTTTCGTATTTGTTATCAGGCCTTTATAATCGCTCGTGAAGTACAGAACTTGCACGTAATTTTTATTTATTTTTTCCCTGCGTGCGGTGATAGAGACACACGCGCCGACCATTCAGCGGAAAAATAATTAAATTGCTTGGATATCATTAACCGCGATGAAATAACCATTTATCAGTTGACAATTTTCCCACCAATAATTGTCCCCACATCCATCCCAACTAAAAAAATAAACCGACAAATTTCCCGGAGGTTTCGCTTTTCCCTCGCGTCTGTCTATCAAATGGAAAACCGAAAAAGCCCTTTGTAATTAACGGATACAATGTAATTTGTTATTTCCAATGGAATAACATTTTAGCCACAACTGCAAATGCTACCCCATCCCGGCAAACAAATTTTCCTCGATTAATGGAACGCACGCCACCACCATTATCAAATAAATATCCATTATAACCGTTCACTGACATTGAGTCAACACGTAATTACCTGTTATAGGGAATTCAAATCAAACTGAAAGCAAATTTTGTATGAGGTGACGCGGCTATCGCTAATAATTCAAATGGAGAAACAATGTGAAGTAATGAATTTGATTTGAATCGAAGAGGGATGGGGCCATCGGGCACCTCCGCTGGTTGTTGTGTACCTTATAAAATAGTAAACACCCGGAATGTCGGATAATTTATCCGCGGCCATAATGTACTGAAGATAAATGACCGGAAGATCAAATGGGAGGAGTGGAATTGGAAAAATTATTCCTAGGTTTTCTATCATTCAGGGATTTTATCGTTGAAAAATATTCACTCAGTGGACAGATCATTTTCAAGCGCAACTTTGTTTTCTAAAATTCTAAAATTAATTAGACAAATCCGCTTGTATTTCCATTTTGTTAAATAAACAAAACCTCCAACGATCCCCTGGACTTCACATAATTTTACGTAAAATATTTTAATATTAAAAACAATAAAATAATTCAGTGACCAAAAGACAACCAGATAAGTCCCTTTGGACTACTGTCCAGTTTTTAATGAATATCTCGGAATCTAAGGAAGCTAGAAATTTTTTTATAATAACCTTTTTTGCACATCTGATTGAGCCCTACAACAAATGTCATAACAAAAATTTCGCTACACCCCTTGGATCCGGTAGTATCCGTCAAAAACGAGTCAACTTATCTCGTTTCACCACTTCTACTGAATTGACATGTAATCTATCATGAAATGATTGTAAATAACCCACTCCAGGTTGATACATTACTAAAAAAACTCCATTCATCAGGAAATTCAACAAGTACTCAAACCACCCCCTACTCCAGCCCGATCCAAAACAATAACCCCCCCCAAATTCAACATCAAAATCAATGAGCCATCCCTATTTCTCCCAGCTAAAGCACCTAGGACACCCTCGTTGGACAGATGTTTGCGGATTACTGACGATTACTGACGGCTGGTTTGGCAGGCATGCGCTCTTCGTCGCCCCTGATTCCTGAGCCTCGAGTACGGCATTTTTGGGGGAGGCCAGTGCAGGTGAAGGTACAGAAAGGGGGGAGGGACAGTCATGAGACAACATCGGGACTGTAGCGTGGGCCATATAAAAGAGGTAAGGCAAGGGCTGGTGGGGAATTGGGAGGGGGAGGATGAGATAAAAACGGGTGGTGGGGTGGCCGTGGGGGTGGGGTGGCAAGGAGGAGGAATGGGTGCTAGTGTGTCAGTTGTTCCAAGGCAGAGGCAACTCAGTCTAGTGTTAACCGTCATTCATTGCGAATGCCACCTCCGTCAGGATCGCGAATAATGACGGCGCCTTCGGCGGGTTCGATTCAAATTTTTTGTGTGATTGTCGGGGCCCCGACAGACCGGGAATAAATAATAGTAATTATTGGCGATTGGTTAAATTGATGGTTCATTTTTTTAAAATGATTTAGTTGTTTCAAGGACACTGTGGGGGTCCATGTGTGCGTGGAAAATTGCGAGCCCTCGTGTGTGTAAATTTTTTTTTTTTATCGCCGGAGGAGAGATCGATGGGGTGGATTATTCGGTGAGCTTTTAAATTATCGAAGTATCTTCGCTGATACGGGGGAAATGTTGGGGGCAAGTTTCAGGGGAATGTTTTGAAAGTTCAGGAGCGCCTGGGGGTGGCGGGTTTTTTTTTTTGGGAACAGTGGGGCGACACTCGGGGGAATATTCCGAGGGTTTTAAGGTCGAGGGGTCAAGTAACTCGGAGGGGGCATTGCGGGTCGAAGGAGGCGAATCGCGGGATTATTATCTGGATGAGAGCAGTGATGAATGGGGATGGGAGGAATTGATGGAATTGGAGGAGAATCGACGGGAGGGGATGATTATGATTGTCAACATAACCTTGTTTTTTTTTTGGGGGTGTGGGGGTGTGAGGACTTTTCTTTGATTGAAGTCTTGGTCGGGGCGCGGGAACGAAGGGGGAGGATCGGCGTGGGGGGCGATATTGGTTTGGGGATCAAGGGATTTCCATTTTTGGGAGAGTCTTGAAGATCTTCGAGGAGATTTTCGATAAAAGGGCAATTCAATTCAATTAAATTTCGGGGGAATTGTTTTTCGACCGGCAGGTAACACTGGAACGTTTGATAAAAAAAATTTCGATCGATAGATAATTTTTATGATCATTTTGGATTTTTTAAAATAAATTGTTGGGGTAATTTTATTTAGAGTCTCGAAGAATTCGAAAGGGTTGGCAGTCGATGTGCAGTCATACCTCCGCATTTTTAGAGATGATAGAATCGAGAGGCTATATTGGTTGTGAGTGGTGGAGACTCAAGGGGATTCCCACTTTTGCGAGAATCTTGAGCGATCATTCGTGAATATATTCTAATCGATGATCGGGTGGGGTAAGACGCGAGAAAAGATTTTTTTCATATTCACAAATAGATTTTATCTGATATTACATTTCCCAGTAATTTAATACAGATGACCTTTTACTGCTCCTGGAAATATTAAATTTCTATTCGTCGAAGTGATTCAGGTCAATATGCAGTCATCCTTATGCTGCGGTGAGAAAAAAAAAATTTTCCACCAAAGATTAATGTTTTTGGCGGAAGAAAAAATTTGTTCGTCAAGACAGGTCTTATTATACTCTAACAATTACGTAGTACTAATTATTATACTCTGTAGGACCTCAAAAAAAATTTTTTTCATTATTTGCGAAATTTCTCGAAGTGACGATAGACGTCATCGCCCTCGTCTTTCCGGACGTTTTTCAAAATAATTCAATGTGCGATTCCTTCCCCTTCGTGGGGCGATACTGAACTATTATCAATCGAAGTGATTAATGTCGATGTGTGTTCCGCCTATGAGTGTACATTACTGGCAGACGGACGTGCGATATGGGCCGTAAGTGATAAAGCCTCGAGGATTTCCGGTTCTCTGGAAATCTCCAGCGATCGACTAATATCATCGGACAACTCTCAATTGATGTTCAGTCGTTTTCAGATGAAGATAAAGTTTCTGGGGTGAGAATCCGGAATTTTTGACGCGGCTGGCATTACTGCGATAGTAATGCCGACAGACAGCTTTCTCGTTTCATTGCAGTCGACTTCGAAGCGTCTAAAAGGGTTCATTGTAGAAATGTTAAGCATTTTTTGAAAATGCAGTCAATGCATTCGATGGCCAATTGTTTAAAAAAATAATCAGTCAAATTAAAAAAAAATCAGTAATTTTTTTTCTTGACATTTTTCATGATTTATTGTTAAATATTTGTTATAAAAATTGTAAATAATTTTAGTGGGTGCCATGACAGGCATCTCCACTGTCTGAAATGGCGACTCTCAAAAATTCTGAAGTGAACAGAGAAAACAATATTTTTACCAAATATTCATTTACTTCGGAGAAATATTTATTTTTTCAAAATTTTATTTTATCGACCTAATCACGATCAAGGGGGGGTGAGTTAGGTTTAAATTACGATAATCCTATTACTCCAGAAGATAAGTATTTTATACGTGACCCTGAATGAACTCTATTAATAATTATTTAGATTTTCTAAATTTCTGATTTTCCTCGGGGAAAAATTTTGATAAATTATTTAATACTCATAATTATCCCAGGGCTTCACTAAAAGTTATAAATAATATCATCGTGTTCTGGAGCAATGTAGGTCAGGGAATCAGGGAGTTACTCGATTTCAGAAATAACATTGAAAAAATAAATATTTTCCTGAAGTTAATGGATTTTTGACACAAATAATTTGCTTTCTCAGTGTGAGGATTCTTCGAAGAGATTCTGAAAATGGTGAATTCAATCCATTATGAGGCCTCTGTCCATAAGCTAAAGGAACAGTTGCTCGATTCACTCGTGGGTTCGTGGGTTTGATTATCCCATGGTATTGACATTATTACTCCTCCTGGGATGAAAAGATGGATAAGAAAGGGGACGCAGGAATGAATGGGATGAAATGAGGTTGAGAGTCCTCGCTAGATACATTTTGGGAATTTCTACGAAATCAAATAAAGGCCCTTTCATGGGAATGCCGGTGAGCGATCGTTCTTCAAATGTCGTATTTACGGAAATGAGAAAATAATCCGTGTCTATCTTGACGTAATTTACGTACCTAACGGTGACTCTGGTGCCTCCAAAAAATATCGGAAAAGAGTCTGTTCTCGGGGTGGAAAACTGATACGCACACACCGGAGATAAGCAGAAGACGAGGGCTTTAATAAAATTTTGAAGGGATTTTTCGTTAACAAATGAGGAAACTTTATTAGGTGGTGAACAAAATTGAGGAAAAATTTAGTTTTTAAGGGCAAGTTAATTAGGGTGAGAAGTAGTTTAGGCGATTTCCGAGGAAGAATCCTGAGAATTTAGTGATTATAACGCACTTATTACGAGGGAGACAAGTTTTTTAATTAAAACTTGTTGAGTTCTGGGACTGAGGGCAGTCGTGGGGGATAAAATGGTATTCAACTTGATAAAATGTTTAGGGGTGAGAATATTGCATAAAAAAATTACAAACTGGATTTCCTCCCCTGGGGTACATGTGCAATAAATAAATACTAAATCGATTTTTTTCTGAAAACGTTTTATCCAAGTTCCCTTCGACCCAATCGAAAAATCATCAGATTAATGAAGAAAAATATAAAAAATTGATTGGAATCCGCCCAATTAAATTTTTTCATTCGTGAAACTGAAAAATCTTTTGTCTCAGTCAATTTCAGAAATTATTTAATCAAGATTGACGACACGTCAAGCCCGAAAATTGACAATATTTTTGATAATCATCGAGCTGTGACGGCTGATCATTGATTCCCTTTCAAATAACTCGTCAAAATTGCCCGAAAAAAAAAAACGTCTGCCAGCACCGGTGGCCATCAGGGCATCATATAGTCAGGCGCAATCGATATTTGACATTAAGTGATGAATGGAAAATTGAAAGAGTGAACACCGGGCTCAGCAAGTTTCCGATACAGCGGTAACATAAGCGAAAACATCGGGTAATGAAGGATGTTGCTTCAGGTGTTTGAAACCACCGGGTAATGGAAGACTCCGATGAGCGAATTGTAAGAACCGGTGGGGTTGAAAAGGGGGCTGAGGGGGTGGGTGGTAACTTTGTACAGCAACTTGCAGGGTTTTAATATAACGAAGCGATAAGAAGTTAATCTCGTCGAAAGAAGTTAAGTCAGTTATATATTTAATTTCACAATTAACTCCGTAATCACTGCCACGTTAACGCCTTCGAGGGGCCCCACAAACTTCCAGGGATGTTCCAGGAAACTTTGTTCACTCACCAGTTTTTCCCGTGATACCACAGTTTTATGGAAAATTTCATAAGTCATTTTTGCCGGTGAATCTGGGAAAATCTGGGGAATAAATTTTTTAATCACTCGACCAATTTCATTAAATATCACAGGAGACAAACCGCGAGTCTCCGGGTGGCAATGGGTCATCAGCAATTGGCCAATTGACTTAAACAATTGATTATAAAATACGAATAATCGAAGGGTATTTTTGCTGATCGAATAAACCGTACGACATTATTTTTCCCGACTAATTTCCCGAATGATAAGATAAGAGTAGTAAACAAAATTCAATTATCGGAAATGATTATTTCGAACAATAATTCCATTTGTCCGGGTGGAATATCGTCCACCCCTGAAACCGGTTAATACGCTCCGTTGTTTTCAAGGGCCCTTTGTCATAGTTTCGGCCCACCCTCACCCGACTGCACCCGAGACAATAGAATTATCGATGAATTTTTTGATATTCGCGACTCCTCGACGAATCGGCTCGTTCCAGTGGCCCATCGCCCGTTGAACCACATTCACGATATTTCCGTCGCACGTTGGGTATGGTAAATACGTCAAATGAGGAGGAAAAAAAAAATATTCCACCCACGTTAAAAATGACTCCCTGAAATCACGCGAACAGCATACGCTCTCCTCGCGTTATCACGATAGGAGTATGACTTGCCACCTTTCATATCCTGTAAATGCTTTTTTTCTGTTGTTTTGTTGCTGAAACGATTCAATTGGCTGCTGTATCGATCCACAGTAACCGGCTGACCCCGTTCCAGGAGTTCATAATGACAAAAACCCTTCATGTACCATCAGATACACCAGAGGACTTCCTTCACTCGGAGGGGGTTTTTGGTCCTGACAGCGATAGGGTTCGTTCTCCAGGTGCTTCTGATTATTATTATTTTTTTTTGGGGGTGAGGGAAAATCCGAGGCGAGATTCATTTTTCAGCTGCCGTCGAGATTGCTACGAAGTTGAGGATGTGAGGTGCATAATCCGAGGGGTTAGGCAATGATTGAGTGGAGGGATGCGAACGAAATGGGACAAGATGTTTTGTCAGGTCTCGTTTTGGTCTGGATGGAGAAGTCTAAAGCGGGGGGACCGTCGGGGTCGGTCTCGATACCCGAGAAATCGAAATGTCGGGGTCTCCCCGATGGCGTCCTCCTAAGATCAGTGTAATTAAAATTATAAATTGTTTAGATAATGATTTTAACTGGGAAACTAGTTGAGGAGTGATCCTGGGTGAGGTAAAATTGATATCGATCGATAGAAACTTTATTCATAATTAATGGGTTAATTATGTAGTGGAGGAATTTATTATTATTCGGGGGTTGAATGGGTGTGTAATTATGTAATATTATGTGTTATATAAATTACAGGTGAGTTCCGGTATTAGATTCTGATGAGTTTTCCAGTGAACCGAGACGAACCTGGTCAGACCTGGGGTGAACTCGGTGACCCGAGGATTTTAGAAGGTCGAACAAGGAAATCTCTTAAATCCCAAACGTGACACATCAAATTGACTGAGCTGGGGAGGTCCCATTTCACGAGAATATCCCAAATTTTTGCTGGGGTCTCTATCAAGGACGTGTATCATACACTGGGGATTATTGTTGTCGTCGTATTGATTTCCTCTCGTGTCTTCGAATAATTTAAATATAGTTTTATTTAAAGAGGCAGTTGAGTCATCGAAATCTTTTGGTTTCTGGTTCGCTGAAATGGCGGATGATCTACTCAATTTCAAAGTCAATTAATTTTTAATGGCTCCAAAAAATTGCTCAAGTTTTTCAATCGTCGATGGAGACCAGACGAGGGCGATACCGATGATTTACATTCGTCTTTTGAGATCCGGCGCTAGACCCATCCCCTAGAAGTACTCCCTCGTCTCGTGTGCAGCCCTAGATGTGAGCTCCAACAATAGCAATAAAAAAAATATATTCAAATAAAATTCATATTTCTTTTGAACTCTCGTTACGATTTCGTGGGCTTCTCACTTCGTTGGTCCTCTCACCCCTCCTCTCACCCCTTCTCTCCTGGGAATTACGTTGACAATTAATTCTGGAAAAAAAGGGGATGACTGGGGAATGGAATGCGGCATTTCTCCGCATCCTTTGATGTTTTTCTATCTCAGCTATTCGACTCTTAACCCCTTCGTCAATTCAAAGTTCTTGTACATATGAAACTTCGTCGTTTCTCTCGTGGCATTCACTTTTAACTTTGAGGGAAAAATTCAGAGGGCTTTGGGATGAAAAATAAAATGGAGGAAAAATTATCAGGATGTGCATGTCTATTGCGAGGCCCTTTAAAAACATATTCGTATATTTGATACTGCGGGTGTGGTAAAATGAGGCTGACTCGCAACAAAATGAAAGGGAGCATGAATATTGAAAACAACAGGAGGGAATTTCCTCATTTTACGTTGAGGCAGTGACTTGGCGATATTGAGATCTTATTCATTATTCTCTCTTGCCAACATTTTCTCATTCCTCATATGTTTCTTTTGTGTGCCTCAACCCAGTTCAGGATCAACCATTTTCCTAGAGCCCTTCACTTCGAGATAGAGTACGACAGCTACTGTTTTCCCTAATTTTTAATTTTGGAGAATAAATCTATCAGAATGCATATTTTTTAAAATTATCTCAACATTATTAAGGGCAATCCAAATTCGTTAATCAATTACAGGGTTTTTTTATTTTGTAATGGTCGAGCTAATCAATTTACTCCACTCTAATCAACGAATTCAGTTGCTTAGAAAGGAAACTCCAGGTTTTGCTGTGGTCCTTTTTGCTGAAGCCGCGCCAAAAGTCCTGACCCGGTTTTACGAAAATACACTGGGATAACATTTAATGTGCCAATCGTAAACTTCAACCGGAAATACTTGATACTTTCATTTCTTTAAACGAGGCTATCGGAAAATGTCCAATATATTTTGAACGTGGGGGGCGTTTACTGGATCATTCCCCTGATCGTGGTCGGGGTGACCTTTGAGATCCCTCGGGGAACGTTAAGGATATTAAATTTATTTTAATAAAATAATGATAAGTTATCAGCATTCCCTGTATGAACCCAACTTGGAAGTTGATCAAAGCAATAAGTCAATCATTCAATTGATTCACATGTTCCAACAATTTTTCCTGATTATTTATTCTCGTGGCTGTTCAGAGTGAAATATTTTATTTCCATAATCCTGCCATAATTCTCCCTTTTCCAGATAAATAATGCAGTGGCTGTCAGTTACCAAGAACATCTCGGGGAATTTTTTTACACCTAGGATGATGCATTTAAATGTAACGATAGATCCTCAGTCACCAGAAAGAAGAATATATGGGACACTCTCCACTGTATCATCCGTAACATCTCTGCCCCCAACACTCGACATGATTCACCAGCGAAACGTCAAGTTATTCTTCAGCGATGACAAGGGAGTGAGTGTCAGTGATAGGGTGGTAGACACAGTGACGAAAATTGTTATCAGTGATGAGGGAAATGGTGGAGATAATATGACGAGTGAAATAATTTCCGATCGTGATGATATCAACAATTGGTGGGCTATGATTGCTATTGTGCTTGTCGTTGGTACTGCTGCTGGTAATATTCTGGTGTGCCTAGCTATAACGTGGGAGAGAAGATTGCAAAATGTTACCAACTACTTTCTCATGAGCCTCGCTATCACTGATCTCATGGTGGCTATTCTCGTGATGCCACTTGGTATTCTGACACTAGTGCGAGGTAAGTACCTTCAGGTTTTTTTTACGACTGTACCGGGGCGGGGAATGTTGCCATATCGCAGGGTGATTAACTTTTATCTCGATAGAAATGCAGGAAAATTAGGGATTTTGGGAAATTTTTGGTGATTTTTATCATTTTTGGGGAGACAGATCAGTAGCGAGGAATTAAAATGGGAAAGCCACTTCTCATTGACCAGTTTTTGATCAATATCTCCGAATCTAAGAGAGATAGCAACATTTGTGATATGACCTTTTTTGTGGAGGGAAAGAAGCACTACAATAAAGGTCCTTACAAAAAATCGACTATCTCTCTCAGATTCGGAGATATTGCTCAAAATCTCGACCGAGAAATGAGTCAACTTATCTCGCTTTACTTCGCTACTGAAATGCTGAATTGAACCGAAAAATTGCAGAGTAAAAAAATCCATAGACATCATTACATTCGTTAACAAACACGACCGATGCGTCAGGAATTGTTACATTGAAAAAATGGATTCAGAAGGGGAGATGAAATACTGAGAACAAAGAATCGGAATTTATTGTTCCTTATACTTCATGACTAATGATTGTGAGAAAATATTTTCATCCATTTCCAAAAAAATAACTCCAGCAAATTCGATTATCACATTCATGAGACATCAGCGCGAGGGAGACTATTACGTGACTGAATCAGTTATGAATTGAGAAAGATTAATGAACGTGTGGGTAAAGCTGCATGAATAATTGTACATGAGGGAGCTGTGGAATTAGGTGAAACATGATGGTGCCGTTATCTGTTCATGAAATCTTTCACCATCTTGTCTAGAATCGGAACGGAAAAGCTATCGCACCAGTTCATAATGCTGTTTGAGAGGTGAAATAAGACAAGACGAGATATACGTCAAGAGAGCCAGGATTTCTTGACAATAATTCCTGCGAAATAATTCCCGAGACGAACTGATAGTAATTTGACTTCTGATAGACATCCAATTTATTTATAAAGTCCGGACTCACGATTATTTCCATTCTGGACATTAACATCTCATCCTGGAATATTTTTTTAAAATATCGCAGTGAGATAAATATTTTTTTTCGGTGGGAGAATGTTTTATATATTTCTTGACCTAAGTAGATAGCATTAGTTTAGTTAATTGAATTTTTCCTCACCGCGTATTATGTTGTATGAAATAAAGTAATGACAAAGTCATACAGCAGAAAAATAAAAGGAAATAACTAGAAAAATGCTGGGGGATGTAAATAGCCATACAGCACAACAGTGGGAGATTGCAAATCGTGTGTACGCAGAGGTAACAATAAAACAAGATGAAAAACGAAAAAAGAGCGAGAAAGGGAGAGAAGCCGTCCTATCAGCAAAATAGTAACACAACAAAACCAAAAAGGAAAGGTAGGACAAGGGGGAGCTTGCAAGCAGCAGAGAAAAGCTGCATATCGTAAAAGAAAATACGCCAACCGTCAAATCGCATTTTACTTTGAGGCAAAAATACCCCAACAATTTTTTCCATTAAAATTTCTAATGATTCAGAAACTTCAAAAAAAAATATGGAACATGATTCAGGCATCGAATCAATAATTAATCAACAGCATTTCCTTTTCCTGTATCATTATTTAAATAGATCTGAATGAAAGTGAGAAACGTTAACGTTTTATTATTCCACCGCTTATGGAAAACAATACCCGAGGGAAGCGCGTGCCCTGTTCCAGTTCCATAAATTTTTAAAGGAAATTTCCAGGAGGAAAAAACAATCTCAAAACCACTGGATACCGTTAACTTCTTCCACATCACATTTCTCGACGAAACTAACAAAGAAAAATTATCGTCACTCGTCCTTGTCACCTGCTCCAGCGGCCCAGAACTCCAATTGTAACGCTGAACGCACACATTAAATCGTTCTCCATCAATAATGCGACCGACTGAATTGCAAAGCGCTGAGATAAATTATCCTCATCGACAATTGCTAGGCCAGCTGCCCCAGCTGTCGCTATTTCCAGTTTCGCACCCGCATTTCAATATTTGCCAACATCTGAGCTGCGTAAAAAAAATATTGTCATCTAAATGGAGATGCGATGGGCTCTCGGCAATTTTTTTGAGATTAAATCGATGATTTTGTACTGATCGGCCCTGAACAGTCGATGAGTTGAATTAAATCCTGAAATTCCAATTGACGAGTATTTTTGTGAATATCTCGAGATCTAGGGAAAATAGCGAAAAATTTATTATAACATTTTTTGTAGGGCTAACTGAGTGCTACAATAAATGTTATGTCAAAGAATCCGCTATCTCTCTTAGATTCGGAGATATCTCCCCGGGAGTCGACTCAGAGATAGGGCAGCTCATCTCCTTTTGTCACTTCGCCACTAGTTTCGTTTCGATAAAAATCGAGGGTTGAGGGGACCGTTCAAATCGAATTTTGAATATTCACACACCTCTAATATGAAGACATTATGGAAATATTCAGAACATTGTGATAGGCTCCCGGATTCAATCATGAATTGAAATTCGGGGGGGATCGTCTGCGATTGAGGGTACGAGAATTCCCTCGTGCGTGGGAACAGAGCCTTCGTGACCAGCATCGATTATTTTGGCAATTACATATCATTGGATGGATCTTCGCTTCCGTTTAATGTCCGTCGAGTGGAATAATTGACCCGGGTTAATTCAGTATTCCAGTTGGGAAAGGGAAAATCTGGGATATTCTGGTCGCGGGAATTACATTTGAGGCTTTAGTATCAATTGTCGACTGATAGAAAAATTTATTGCTCAACGCGGAGCGAGAAGTTGCAGAATCCTCGTACAAAAAAATCCAGCTAAATTTAACGTGTCGCAAAAAGCCTTTTATACGCCTCTCGAGTAAATGGACATTTCCCAATATTTTTTTTCTCTCACTGAACGGCAATTTTTCATCGTACCCTCCACGGCGCGCCAATGATAACCGGAGTGTAACGCTGATATCAGAAATTAAATTTCTTTTTTTCTTCTCGAAGAACACGAAACAGTAATTTATTGTACCTCGTAACAGGTTATTTTCCGCTGCCAGCGATGTACTGCCTCGCCTGGATCTGCCTGGATGTACTCTTCTGCACAGCGAGTATAATGCACCTGTGTACTATAAGTGTCGACAGGTACTTGAGTCTTCGTTATCCCATGAAATTCGGAAGAAACAAAACGCGAAAACGTGTCACCCTGAAGATCGTCTTCGTCTGGCTGCTCAGCATCGCCATGAGCCTTCCCCTGAGTCTCATGTACTCGAAGGTATGTATTCAGTACATGTTCAGCACGTCTGCTTGCACATACAGAATTTTTTATCAAACGAGGAGAGATTTTGGGAGAAAATGAATTTAATTCGAATAAATAATATTTCTGGTGGCGGAGAGGAACAATTTTCCACGAAACAAGTTGTTATATATGGGGTGATAAAGTGGACATCGATGTGGGCCTCGGCTGGTCTTCCAGCAATATCTCCGAATCTAAGGGAGATAACGAAATTTTTATGAGGGCCTCTTTTGAAATCCCTACAAAAAAGTTCGTCGTAAAATTTTTTTATAGATCGAAGTGAGGGCTATAAAACTCGGGTTGAAATCGGGATATGATCAGGGACGAGATCGGGAGGCATCGGTACACATCGTTGAATTTTCGAGGAATTCCCTTGACGATTTTCGAGTCACTAAAATTATAGTTCACTTATAATTATCGAAAGTTCCTCATTAATTACGTGGAAACAGAAATTTGATCTGAATCCTCACCGATCACTCACTGAACAGTAAAACTCAGTTACCAAATCGAGAAAAATTAGACAGACTCTCTTAAATTGCGAGACATTCATTAAAAATCGATCAGTAAATTAATTCAAAATCGTCGATAATTTTTCCGCCGTAAGTGACTTCCCAATTGATCATAAATATGGGAGATTCTCTTTGCCGCCTTCAGCCGGAAATTACCAAGTTGTTCAAAGCTAATCTCTCTGCTGGGTGTGCATTCATAATATTACGCATTCCTTCGTAGTTCCGCGTGTCATTCCGATGAATGTTTACAGAATGTGATATAGATCGTGACTGATCGCATGAGTTCAAAAGCACGATTGATTTTTCAATTTCGAGAATCAATTTCCTGATACCCGTAGCTCAGTAATAAAACAAGATACGTTGACTCACCTTCGAGTCGATTTTTTTACCGATATCTCCGAATCTAAGAGAGATAGTAAAATTTTTGTGAAGTCATTTGTTGTAGCACTCAATCCGCTCCACGAAGAAGGTCATGATAAAAATTTTCCCATCTTCCCTAGATTTCGAGATATTCATAAAAAACTGATCACCGTCAAGCGTGACTTCTCTCACTTCCCCACTTCGCTATTCACATTTCCCCCACTCAGGATATAATTAATAAAATGGTCATGATTTTCTGATTGATACCGTTTATTCAACTTGTACATAGAAAAAAGTAAGTGATTCCAACCTGTTGCAGTAAATTCGTATGAAATGAAAAATGAGAAAAATGTTTAAAAGCGAAAGCCCTCGATCAACTACTCCTCACTATATTCGAATGGCTCTGGTGGTTCAGCTTCTTTCTCCTCATCTGGCTTCGGTCCAAAGGCTGAGTTAAAAATAATAACCAAAGCATTACAACCCAATCAACAAGTAAAGCACAAATAATTTAAAAGAACCTACCAGCAACTGGCTCGACAAGTTCCTCCTCCGAATCTGGCTTAATGTGTTTCAACATGACAATTCCCCCAATTTGTATGTCCTTAACCGGCGCATACTGACTACCCTCAACAAGCTGAATAACTTTGAGCTGCTGGCGAAGAATTCTAGCTGGATTTTGGAGAATTTCAAAGCTGGGCTCTGGCTCTCGCTTCTCCTTCTCATCGTCCTTACTCTTCTTCTCCTTCTCTTTAATCTCTTTGTTCTCCTTATCCTCTTTTTTTTCTTTCTCATCTTTCTCCTTCTTCCTATCGTCCTTCTCCTTGACAGAGGATGAAGTTACCGCTGGCTCTTTAATTTCACTACTTTCTTTCGTCTCTTGAGTCGGTGGATCCTAAAATACATTTCAAATATAATTTCAAGGGGGAGTGAACAGCTTTCCCTCCCTCCTCCCCCATAAAAAAAAAACAACCGAGTGAGTTCATGAACTTCTGCACAGAAGAAAAATGGTGTCCAATATGACTGCAGTAACACCCAGTGGCCACGTAAATCCTTTGATTCATTTTTCACCCATTTCTTTCAAGACGAAACTGGATAATAAATTCTATCAACTTACCACTTCCATCAATTCATGTGAGTGACGTGCACGTCTTTCAGATTCACGTCTTCTTGCTTTAGCAGCAATACTCAATACAGCTGTTGTAACTTTTTCACGCTCCTCACGTTTCTTCTCCTCCAGTGGTGCTGGATATGCGTAAACGCTTGGTCGTGCATTTGAACGAATCTCAAGTTTTGGCATTTTAAGTTGAGCATTGAGGCCAATCAGACAAGTCGGTGTAAATGCTAGAGCAAGACAGTGAGCCAGTGGGAACCAGTACCAATACTGGGTAAATACCAGAGCTCCAACAACCGCCAACATATTTGTATGGCCAGTTCGAGACTGCAGGGAGACAGTGACATTACGTCCACCTGTTGACAAAGATACGATATGTGAGTAAATGTTACAACGATGGGAATAGCAGGAAGTCAATGAGAAGTTAATTCTTGGAAAATTGGCAGTAATTCAACTTTTGACCCCTTTCCGTACTCGAGGGAATCACTGGCTTGTTAGTTCATCAATTATCAACGAACCGATGCTCAGTCCTATGGCTGTGGTTTTATTTTTGCTTTACTGACGTTTTTTTTTTTACTGGCACTCTTTCACACGCACTTTACTCAGAATGTAAACTAGGAGGCAAGCCGGCGTGACGGAAGTAACGCTTGAGAGCGAGAGTATCTCATTACGCAGTGGAGCACCAATAATGTAGCTGACGTATCAAGTGACACTTTATTTTTTACATTTTTGTACTGCTTGGGAAGTTGGAAACTCTAGGTACATCTGCGATTCAATGTTACGACCTGACGATTATTTTGATTGTCTCACATCTCCCTATTCACATCCTCTCTGTTGTTGTATTTTAACAGAACAATGAGAGTCCCTGCGTGGGCTGACAAAACGAGATAAGTCAACATATCTTCGTGTCGAGTTTTTGAATAATAATTCTGAATCTCAGATGGTGGAGTGTTTGTGATGACAGTTGTTGAACTGCTCAATGCCCTCCACGAAAAAGGGTACAATAAAAATTTTATCATCTTCCCTGGGCTTCAGGTATTCATCAAAAACTGGTCAATAGTCCAAGTGACTCATCTCATTTCACCCCTTGATTTGGGAATCAAAAGGTCAGTCAGGGTCTGTTCGAATAATGAAAAGTCCAAGTGCTATCGACTAACGAAATACCTCATCGATAAAGAATCTCGTAATACGACAAAGGGTGACCGTAGATTATCACAATTAAACTCACCAGCATCAATGATACCCTGAGCGAGAATAGCACCGAACTTGGCCATGACGTCCTCATGTTTATCGATCACCACTTTAGCATAGAGAGCCCGAAACTCTTTGATTCTTGGACAAGTGGCCTCTGTCTGCTGTATGAGTATCATAGCGGAAGCAATGAGGGCACCTTGCCTAACAAAATTTACTGGATCGTTAGCCATAGGATCTAATAAAGCAATGGCCTCCTTCAGTCCTGTACCAGCACACGCTATTCCAAGTGCCATTGCAGCGCCATATCTCACATGTGGGTTGTAACTTTCAGCCAGAAGTGAGACAACACTTGGGCACTGCTCTGGTGTTCTGCAAACATTAAAAAATAAAACAAATCATCTACATTGAAGAGAACAAAGAGCTCACTCCAGTCGAACAGATGCAGTTAAATTCCGGAAATCCTGTCTCAATCATTGAAATCACCGTTCCAGTATTTGTGTCAAGGAGCTTTCTTTGACGAAAATAAATTATTCTCTCGTGCTATTGATCCACGCGATGTAAATGTTCGTGGGTGTTACCGGGTTATAAAAAAAAAAATATATAATTTATGCTTCAGGATGACGCCTCTGTGCTGGTCGATGGTGATTGTCAAATACCTGATCCACTCTATAAGCTAATTGGTAGTATCATATGCTTCTACATCCCCCTCGGTGTTATGTTACTGACCTACGCATTAACAGTTCGTCTATTGGCTGAACAGCACGAGAGCCTGAGTGGTGCAAGGCCAAAAGGTTTGTTGAATAATAAATTAAAAAATTCATCAGTACTCTCCACCCTCGTGCATACGTCGCGAAGAATAAATAAAAATGTTAAATTAATGCATAACAATATGACATTTTACAAGTTGCAGGTTTCGATCGACAAAGTACCTGGCGACGGCTGTTGGGTAACAGAGAAAATGGAACAAGTAGTGAAATACCACAGCACACATCTGCAGCATCAACCGACACTGAGCCAACTACACTAGACACACACGATCTTTGGTTACCAGAGAGTGAACCACCACCATCAGCAATGGCAGCGTTACGTGCATTTGGAGCTGAAATGCTGAAACTATCTAGGGGTCTTGAAGGTGGTGCACCATTTGGTATTGGGCATCAATCGATTGCTACATCTAGATCAATCACACAGCAGCAGGAGTACGAACTATCTACTCAGTTGCGTTCCAGCTTTAGAGTTGGGTGAGAAATCGATTGCATTGTTAAATTTTCATCCAACTTTTGGGTTACTCAGCAAGTTGTAGGAATATCTCGTTGGTTTACTCAGCCAGATTAGTTGGACGATCATTTTCACTAGGATTGCCTGAGCCACTGGGTAAAATTATTCCCAGCCAAATGCAGTGAAAAAAAAAAGGAGAAGGGAAACAGCAAAGTCGGAAGCATCTCCACTTCCATTGTCAGGGGTAGAATAAAGATTTCCACTGGGACTCATTTCCGGTGGAAAAAAAAAAAAAGAAAGAACAGAAGTGGAAGGGAAAAAATGTGAAATGAATTGTGCCATTAAAAGGCATTAAACACCATCAAGTTACCTCGCGTATTTGCCATTCTCGGAATACCACGAACATTTGCCAAGTTCTTTCTTATCCGTGTATTACTCCACCTCCACCCCCCCCACTGGCTAGAGTAGGATTAGATGGATTGTTCTAAAGCGTTGGATGAGTATTTGCGAAGCACGTTCTGCGGGAACATTCCGCGATATGAAACACCCGAGAGAAGAGAACTGCGAGGATTGGATTTGTTAAAGTAGAGCATTCACTATTCATCACTTCTGATCCCACTGTAACTTTCTCCCTTCAACCGGGTCTTTAAAAAAAAGAATTGTATGTCCTTATAGACTATTGCCATTGTGTTATCACCAGGAGTGATTCAATTAACGCACGAGTGAATTTATTCATAAAATATATCCACCGAGAGAAAGCGTGAATATTTTTAATTAAAATGGGTAGTTGAAATCACACTGAAGATCAATTAATTCGACTGATGACAATGAAAGAATAAATCCCCTGACCGAACTCTATAATACGATTATTTGATGATGAAAGGAGTTTTGTCGTTATATGACTGGCAGTGAGTTTGCCTGATAAAATTTCTAATCGGTTAATGCCGGAGGCCGAGGCTTTTTTTTTCCTGAATTGGTTGGAAAAGGCCAATAAGACCGAATGGCTGTACCAGTCTGATGTACTTTTTATATTTTTTTTCCACCACTCGCAGCGAAAAGACCTTGATTACTTGAAGAAATATCCCAGACTATTCATCTCCTCTTGAGCCATCGATCTGGAAAGATTAATCGATAACTTTCAATGTATATTTCTCATCCCATATTTTGTATAATATTCTAGAAGCGGTGGAAGTGCAGCCAGCAGTGAAGCAGGCTCAAAGGTTAGTCTAACAACATTCCAGGATGAAGCTAACCAACCAACATCATGGAGATCACGGAGACGTGCATACACTTACAACGAGGCATATCTTCAAAGAGTTATGTTGGATTCACCCAAGGAACTTCGGAAAAGGACCTTCAGTTTCGACTCAAGTGAGTTGCGAGCACCGCCCACAGTCTCAAAGAACGTAGCAAGAACCGAGATTTATCACGAGAATTCCAAGATCAGAGACAGAAGAGACATCACA
Source organism: Diachasmimorpha longicaudata (assembly GCF_034640455.1). Taxonomy (NCBI): domain Eukaryota; kingdom Metazoa; phylum Arthropoda; class Insecta; order Hymenoptera; family Braconidae; genus Diachasmimorpha; species Diachasmimorpha longicaudata. The sequence goes on from NC_087242.1 coordinate 3,569,195, forward strand.
CTTCCCACACGATGTACATGCCCTTATTTTGGGGAATCATCGAAGAGGCCCCTCTCCCAGAGTGGAAAGGAAGTTGTGATAATCTCAGGTGATAACTTCAAGTCAATCAATAAAAATTCTGATGTTGGCTATCATCGGAATCCAAGATGTGAGACTAGAAATTTTGAAACAGCAAATTCCGTTGTTACGTGGAGGACTGGCAGAAGGGGCTCGATGATTGGTAAGTACATAATGTCTGTTATATGAAACACTTGAGCCGTTAGTCGTTTAATTTGATTCAAGGAAGCACAAGAGCTGTTCGAACGCCTTCACGACCCGGCGAACTTCGTCGTGCAGCAACACTGAGAGCTCAAACAACTTCAACAATATTATCAAAGAGAGATGCATCGTCGCCGTGTTTATTGAGATATACGAGCAGTGTACGAGCCCATCATTCACGTACAAGCAGTGTTATATCCAGAAATAGTTCTAGACACGGTAGGATCATAAGACTCGAGCAGAAAGCAACAAAAGTACTCGGTGTTATATTTTTCACCTTCGTTGTACTTTGGTCACCATTTTTTGTTCTAAATCTCATACCAGCTGTGTGTCCAGATTGTGAAAAACAAATTGACAAAAAGATATTTGATCTTGTAACGTGGCTGGGTTACGCCAGTTCAATGATAAATCCTATTTTCTACACTATTTTTAATAAAGTCTTCAGACAGGCCTTCAAGAAGGTACTTATGTGCCGATATAGAGAATCATCATGACGAACAGCTAGGTAGGTGGGGTATGGGCGACCCGTTGTTGTCGTCACTGAAGTATGAACTTTTGCTCGTACCAACTGATTTCTTCGGAAATTGGTTTAGTTAAGATGTACTAGAGTTGGTAGAAACGTGCAAACAGTCGTCGAACAACGGGAGAAATGTGAGAGTCAGAGTGTGGTTGGGAGGGGGTGGGTTGAGAAGGGGTAAAACGAACGACAGGGAAATGCGATAGATCAGAACAAAAATCAGTAGCGAAGTGGTACAGAAATATGAATTGACGTATTTCAGAGTCGAGTTTTTGTGGAATATCTCCAGATGTAAGAGAGATAGAGAAGGTTTTGTTATGACATTTTTTGTAGTTCGAAATTCCCTTCACAAAAAAGGTCATAATAAAAATATTTGCATCTTCCCTAGATTCCGAGATATTCATCGAAATTGGGTACTAGTCAGAAGTGATCTGTCTCGTTTTATTGCAGCGCTACGGAAATGCGAAATGTGAATGGAGCACCGAATTTCTGGATATATTGAGCGAAGGAACAATCTCTGTACATTTAGCAAAACAACCTATTTTTAGAGACTATATGATAATCTAGATTATTGTTACAGCAATCACTTGACTCGTTGATAACGATTATTTGTGACTAGCCTACTAGGGGATAAACTGAAAATTTCAATTACTAGGGTCATGTATGTCGTGATTAACGATGAAAATTTTTTAGTATTGGTTATATTTTCAAGACTGGTGTTTGATATCTGAGGTACTAACCAATTGCTGAGGAATCAAGTAGATGTAGCCCATAGTCGCAACGCATTATATTAAACACATGAAGCACGAATTAGGAAATTATGTGATAAATCTGCGAGAGAAGGCGAAAAAAAATGTTGTTGTGCGGTACCATAATAGATTACCATGTAGATTACCCTTGGAAAACCTAAGAGGATCAATGGAGATGAAAAATGTAGCAATCGAATCATCATTAGCTGGCCGTTGATTGATTGAAGTCTAACGAACTGCGTGTCATTGCATAAATTGAAAAAAAAAAACTGGAAATCGAAATAAACAAGAAATAAAATTTTACACCTCGTGATTACTGGCTCCTTCTCACCCTGTCCCGAGCAGATTCAGTCGATTTGTCCTCGAGAAATGGGAACCACTAGGATTCTATCGTCCATCAGTCCTCGCGTATTCCCAACTCAAGTGTTGATAGAAGTCTAACAAGCACTTGGCCAGTACGTGCCATTATATTTTTCGTTGAGTATAAAAAAAAAATCATGCTGGTAAAGGGTTCAATATTGAAGCCTTCCACACAGTTCCAGGAGTTTCACCCCCAACCTCACTCAACGCCTCCCAATATACTGCTTGACCTCGTTAGAGAGTCTTCCATGAGATATGGAGTGGACTTTCCCCCACCGTTGGGGTAGTAGTGGGAAAAAGTACTCTTTCCAAAGTGTAATTTCCACTCAACTTTGGGCAGTTTTCCCGCAACTCGGAGAGGAGTTTCATGATATTAAAAGAGGACTGACATTTTTTAGACAGTTGTTGTGTCATTAATTCTCCCCCATTCAATGTCATGTTGACATTGTCCAATGTTATTCACAATTACATGTCAAGGGTTGAAAATACTGGCGTTGGAAACAAATGGCTCTTGCCAAAGTGTCTTTATTCATCATAAATAAATTTCTATAAATGTTCGCATAAGACACGCTAATGTCAAGTACATTTTCTCGTAATCAGTGAATATATTCGGTAAAAGCAATTTTTTTCCCGCCCACCCTTATTTTCTGAAATGCCTCCACCCTCGCAACCTCCACCCTATCCTCCAAGTGGTGCAATTTTTTTTTCTCACAATTTCCTGTGGGCACGTCATCATTTGAAATTGAAATATTGGATTTTAGAATTTCAATAAAGAGAACTTCTTCATGCGGAATGAAGATGATCGATTTTTCCAACAATCCTGAGAGCAAAGTGCCCATGAAAAAGGCCAAGTGTTAAGAAAGTATCAATTTACATGACAATCTGTGCTGAGGTCAATCGAAGAGGTGTTCCCTAATAGGTCCATTTATGAACTATCTGGAGCCCTGTCGGATATCAATAGAGGGCCACTTATATATCGATGGTTATCTCAACGTACTTGGCGTCTATTACATCGAGAATCATGGTGAGTGCTTCACTCCCATTAACATGACGAGGGGTTGGCATCGGACAGCTATGATAACGCCAATTTCAGGGACTAGCGGTGGCCACCGTTTAGGATTTGAGTAGACATTCACTGACATAGCTCCAGGCAAACTGTTTAGAGGATATCATTTGGATTGATGATTGTGAGAGGTCAACATGTGGTGATGATGTTGTCTCCGGTTAAATGATCTGGTCAGATGATACAGGCGATTTCACATTTCAGTGGTATCGCTTTTAATTGTGTCAGACAGGAAAATTTTCGTTTTTTTTTTTGTGATGTATCGGAGCAACCCTCAGATTATTAAATTGATGCGAAGAAAAAAGCATTTGGTATTTTTTATTTAACTATTTCCTCACTTACCCCAGCGTCATTGCAAACCAAAAAATAAAAATAAACACTTTCCCATTGGCCTGAAACCGAAACCGATGGAATCCTCATCAATCAGCCGCAAATGTGTCGTTTTTTTTCCCCAACATTCATTTTGCCATCAGCCCTCAAAAAATATTAAACATTGAACTTCATTCCGTACAACAACAACATAAAAACTTTTGCCCGATGTATTTTTCCCCATATTTCATTTTGAAAAAATTATCAACTGCCCATATATTGACCCCCTCACCCTCCCTCATTTTACCAATCCCTATTCACCAAAAAGTTTGTCGCATCATATATACGAAGTTCGCCAGTATCAAAACCACAAATGCTCGCGGAAGTTTGACCTGTTTCCCACCAGCCACACACAAGAGTTTCCGTGATATATCCAACCGAAAAAGTGTTTCCCCTCTCATGACTGGGGAAAATGGTCATAGGTCATGTAGCTCGAGCTACCACGGAAAGCACACATTTCCTCGGTGGGAAATGAGTTAGCCCCACAGTTGTCATTCACGCAGGGAAATTGAACGTTCCAAGGACGTAGACTTGGGAAAATGAATTTCCGAATTATGATATCTAAAGTTGCTGTGAAAAATCAACAGTGACAATTATTGACACAATACCAGTGGTGGAAAAAAAAATGAGAGACAGTATCAGGAGGACAGAATAATCGATGAAAGAAATATCCGTTTTACTGGAAATATCTGGGATGAGAAAATGTCTGAGGCGTGGATAATGTCTCAAACAAAGACCCTGTCGACTTCTATTTATCCATCAAAGAGAAAACATTTCTACAGGCTTTTACATCTTTCTGACATCAGACGAAATTCTTGAATGGAATTTTCGAGTGGGCGAAAGAGGGATCAATCTCGGTGTTTGTGTAATCTCTGTCATCCTTGAACATTGTTCTTTGAAATAGAGGAAGTGAAAAAATTATGGAAAAAACCACATCCACTTGATTATACTTTACAATTAAACGAGCCATTATTAGTTCGGCGAAACCAGGTTCAGAAAATATTTTGTTAATTTTACGAGTGATATTGTAGTCAAATGGATCTCGTGATAAAACCTCAGCCCCAGATAATTTTTTCAGAGCGAATACGTGAATAAAATATGTAATAAATATGTGAATCAAATGCACAAATATCGCAGAACTAAATTTACTCAACGCAACTCTTCCGGTGAGTGTAATAAAAATGATGATACATCTGAAAATCGAGGCTTATCTATCGAGAACACTGAAAATCATGCGCTAATGGCGATTTGCTAATTTGGTGCACTCGGCTGTTATCACTACGATACTTCAACCCCCATTAGCATTCTCAACATATCATCACATTTTTTACAAATTCAGCAGGAAGAGAATAAAGTAAAATTTTTTAAGAAGAGATTTTAAAACTGGTCACACACGTTTTTACTTCTATTCCCCTTCAACTATTGAGAAATTCCCCTATTTCTCCCATAACTCGCTAAAATATTAATTGACCATTTCCCTTCTAACAACTCGCCCGAGATCCACCAAATTTTTCAGCAAAATCAAAAAAACAACCTGGGAAATTATCCTGAATATTCGCTGGGCTTTTCTGCAAGATTTATTCGCGCATGTAGACAAGGCTGTAAATTGAAAAGGAAGATAATGAAGTAGACGATATTTTCATCCCGTTAAATGAGCAAAGCATACTCGTAGCCGTTCCAGAAATCAATTAACGGCATTATTATGGAGCAATTTGCGTCATTATTAGAAATTTCTTGGCGAAGCGTGGTTATGAATAAATAGAGCCGTTGAGTTTATCCTCAAAATCAGGGAGTAACAAGATTGCTAGGTAAAATTCACGAGATTGTGCATCAAAAACACATCGACAAGGTACCCCTGCCACAAAAGCCCTTTACCGTCTGATTTTCCTGTATTAACTCGCAAGACTTATTAATTTTATAATAAAACTTGAATCTTATGGGCTTATTAAAAATTGTATGCTTGGCTTTTCACTCGTAATGGCCCGCTCAACTCTTATATTATCAATTTTTTAAACTTCTCTCTAAGAGGAAATGCCGACGGCAATTACTTCAGTCATTATGAGAATGTTTTTTTTTTAATGTCGAAAAAAGTTTGAGAGGAGTTTCTGGTTATTTATAATTTGGCAGTGAATGTGAAACTGGGAATATTAAAATCCTGAGGAATGGCACACTCCAGAGATGAAAATAAAACGATTCTACATTTTTCTGAACCAGTGATATCGATTGATATTAGATAAATCAAGAAACTGTGAATGATGGAGATGAATCAGTCTTCCCCTAGATAAATATATCGTCCTTTCACCCCCTTTACCGCCGTATTTTGCTGGATCAGCCCTCGGGACTTATTAATTATATAATAAAAGTTGAGACTTATGGGCTTATTAAAAAATGTATGCTCAGCATTTCACTCGTAACAGCCCGCTCACCTATATTATCAAATTTTTAACGTTCTCTCGAAGACGGAATGCCGATGAGAATTATGAGATCCATTACGAGGATATTTTTAATCTCAGAGGAAAATTAAAAGGAGTCTCTCAGTATCCACAATTCCCTACTCACAATGAAGTCATAAATATTGAAATGATGATGACTACATGCATCACCACTTCACGTACTTCAATATGGAAAAAAGTATGAGAAGAAAAATCAATCATCATATATATTGGGCTTTTAAAGCTCTCACTATCGCAAACATCGTCCCCATGAGCAATTAATGTATCAAAGAATCAATGACGACAATGGACGACAACGTCGAGATGGCGCATCTGGGATTTATATCTCCATCTGAATTAATGCCCTGATTAGAATTACGCTTAACCAATCTAGAGTTGCGACTCATCTCTGTGAAGGATGTCTGTACTTGTTAACACCTTGGTTACAAGTCTATCTCTATTTCTCCAACTTTAGCTCACAATGCCACATCCCCCCCCACCCTGAGAGTCCTACACCAGCTGCACTTCTCCTCCCACCTGGGAGCTATGCTTTCAGGCGTCTGTGACCACGAAGGTGTTAATGTCAGATTACCAAGGTGAAAACTCGCTTTCCATTAGTTGATGGCAGAATACTCTTGAGATTTCAAATAGCTGCGGTGGAGGAAATTAACTCCACGTTTTTCTTCTAATGGATGTGTGGTTCGTTTGAACATTTGGAATTATCAATGGGGTTGTTTCAACACCAATTGACTAATTAGTCATTTTAATTGGGAAGACGACGAGTGAGAAGTTGGTGATTAATTATTGATTAATTTGGGGCGAAGAGATTCGGTTGATAGAAGTGATAAAGCGAGATGAATTGACCTATCAGTCGAGTTTTTGATTAATATCTCCGAAGCTAAGGGGGATAGCGGAATTTTGGTTATTACATTAGTTGTAGAACTCAATCCGCCCCACAAAAAAGATTCTGATGAAAAATTGGCTATCTCCCTTTGATTCTGAGATATTCATCAGTAACTGGTGGAGAGTCCGGTGACTTATCTCAGTTCACCACATCGCTACTGAATTATTCTATTTTTGTTTGAGCCAAACGATTTGATTGATTATGATTGAATGTTATCGAATGGTGTCCCTGAAAATGACTCGACTTTCTTCCCTAGTTAACACTTATGGATCTTAGAAAAGTATTCACATCTGAGAAAATGGTTTCACGATCGTAGAATTTTCAATGAACTCCCAACGAGTTTTATCATTTCACGAGTACAACAGCAAATTGGCCCCTTGATTATGGTAAACTCAAATAGAAACTCATAAGTTTTCACCGCCAAGTGTAGCTGATTTTCAATGTAGTTTCACTGCATCCTTCAATGAATAATTGAAAAACTTTTTTCAAGTTGATAACGAAACCGAATGATGAATAAACAGGTAATCGAGGATGTGCTGAGTTTCGTAGTTGAGTTTGTAACAACTGTTGTTCGAGTTTCTAATATTCAGTTTGCACATGCAAATGCCAATTTATTATGATAATTACTCACCTGAATAGGAGAAATCCAAGACCTGTCACTGCTGCACGACGAACATCATCATTAACGTCAGACACCTACGAGAAGATAATTCAACGAATGAGCAATTTTTCATTGAAATATTTTCACTTTGGAGCAGGCAATAATCCAATGGAAAAGGGGCTTAAATAGGGGACTATGTTGTTAAAAATATTTGCAAAGATTTAATCGAGAAAAAAATTGTAGGAAGTACTCCACTAACGTAAAAAATATCCCCAATTCGTTGGGGATTCAGAGAGAATTATTTCGCCTCGAGTATGTTCCAGGAGAAAGAATAAAATTGTAAGACATATCGATTTGAAACTCTCCAACTCTCTTTTATATCATTGATTGAAGCTATTCACTATCAATTCTTTAACAAATCTCATCAGTTTTCTGATGACTAGACGGTTGGTCACTGATCAGGTCCCCACGGAATTGGAAAGTGAAGAGAGGGAAATGGTAAAACTAGGCCAACATCTCAAAGTGCTTTAAGGGCGCTAAAAGCCAATAGAATTTGTTGAGTTGATTGAGTTACTGGATCCATTACTGGAATATCTCAATAATTTAGTTGTGTTCAATCTATAGATTGATTTTAGAGTCTTTTTAAATTTCATCGCATGTAATAAATTTCTCCATCGATCAGTAAAACTTGTTACGTGAAAAAAGCAACTTCGGAGAGAGACTTGGGAAATTTTTAGATAATTTTCCCTTCTAAAAATCATGTGAACGTGCATTAGGTTGTTCTTCGAGAGCAATCAGTAATTTCACAAAATAAAATGACTCATCATTGATAATTTCTTGTCTGAATTGCGATGGGGCTCGGTAAAGGAAGGGTCAGACTATTTTACACTGATAATTCTGGAGAAAATGGAATGAATGGTTCAGGCGCGTTATAAAAATACTTACAGCAACGTGAAGAAGTTTTCGAATAGCTTGATTATTCCCAGTGCCACAATATGCCATCGCCAGAGTGTACATTCCACTTCTCCTCAGAATCGGATCTTTGTCAGCACATAATGAAGTTACGAGGGGATCAGCTTCCTCGAGACGTCCGTACATCGTAAACGCAATACCCACTGCTAGACCACGTAGAATTTTCTCATGCTGAGTCTCCTGGGCGTACTGAAGAGCAAAAAAAAAGGCGTTACAGTCATTGCAATTGTATTTTTTATGAGTGATAACTCAGAAGAAAATCGCATTTTAATTGACAGAAATAAAATTTCTGTGCGACATTTGAATTTCAATACAACTATTGTTTTCAATACTCTCAGGTCAAACGACGTTTAAACGAAGCTTTGATATTCAACGGATAATATCATAAGTATTTTTAGCGAAGTAAAAACTTAAAAGCACTTGGATATCCTCGATTCCTCCGGGATCGCAGGGGCGTTCTCTAGTCTCGAGTTGATCGGACAGAAAAAAAAATTAATCACCCCGACTATTTTATTTATTTAAAGATATTTTCATCCGGAAAACACTTCTGGGTAAATACAGGTCGTTTACTACAGCTACTGCTACTTTAATGATTTTTTTTTAATTAAAAAAAATTGTTAACGGTTTAAGACGAAAAATAAGTTTAGGTCGTTCTAATTGAAAGATTAAAAGCATTGGGAAATGTTCGGTACTCTAAGGTGAAATGGGATTTAAAAAGACGCTTTGATGTTTAACTGAAAATAATCTGAAGGATTTCAGCGAGAAAAAAAATATTTAATGCACTTGGATATTCTCTCTATTCCACGGGGATTGGAAGTGGATTATTTAGTCTCGAGTGAATTGGACGGAAAACAAATATAATCGTACCGACTACATGCATTATGCATTTGGAGATATTTTCACGGAGAGAACAATTCAGGATAAATAGAGACCTTTTTTTGAGTTATCGCATTTTCAACGATTTTTTTTAATTAAAAAGAGAGAGAGAATTCTTACAGCAACCATGTCCTCAATGGCCTGAGTAGATTTAGACCCGAGCATAACCATGCCCATAGCAATTCCAGCAGCCTCTCCCGTGACAGCATCATCCTGGTAGAGATTAAACTTGAGTTGTTCGTAGACGTCTTGACGGTGAGATCCCATGGCAGCAAGACCGAGACCGAGACATCCGCCATGACGAACCATCTGAAAGACAGAATAATTATTTAATTACGTGAAAGATATGAAAGGTCTTCCCACGTACTGTGAGGGCCATTCGAGTCCCCCAGGGCACTATGAAAATTCAATTACAAGTTTAAAAACTGTGGAAAATGTTGTGTCAGAGGGAAAATTACGTTCGTTAATTTTTTATGCTTAAATATTTATGAAGAGAATTTTCATAAAGAATCCTTTTTGCCTCAGATAAAAATGCTATTTTTTTAAATGCATTGATATGGAACGAGAGGAAATTCTCTAGTGTGAATAGATAAGTATGAGAATTACTCATTCACGACGAAATAAGTTTTTCTACGAAAAAGAAAAATCTGAACCATTTCCGAAGCATACAGGGGAGGCCCATCAATCATATAAGATCTCGTAAGCTCCTGAATTAATCGAGGAGTTTCTAGGAATCCCCGGAGATTTCTAGAGCCCCTTTGGGATGTGCTAGAAAGATTTATCGGGGCTTGGTAAATTGGGGAGTTTTCCAGACGATTGGCAAATTTTCCAGAAGATTATGTACAGCTCCAGATCTCTACAATTTTTTAGACTCCAGAAATGTCAAATTATCGTGTCTTATGAAGTATAATTTTTTACATTAGACCGATAAAAAAATATAAATATAAAAATATATAAATTCACAAACATTTGACGAGGGCTCAAAGAGGACCATTTCCTGTCAAACATCAAGTCTAGAAGCGAGTAAAATGCTTCACTGTAGCTAAAAATGCTTAGGATGGTAGGAAAAAAATTGCCTTAGGTGATATCAGACATAATTGCTACGATAATGCTTTCCATACCTCGTTCTGGGCATCCTTCAGCTGTCCAAGAAGATAATCCGTAATGGTGGCACCGTGATTGGCATGAATTAACCCAAGAGCATACAAACCACCGCCCTCGGAATATCCAGCGCCAGCTCCAGTGTCCCGGGGAAGATAGGACTGCATCAGGGCAAGGGCTTCCTGTTCGTGACCTCGATGGATCACACCCAGTGATGCAGTTGCTGTTAGTTTGGCCCAGTTCGTTGCTCGCGCCAACCACTCAAGATTATCCCTAGAATAATGATTTTTAACATGAATTTTCACCGTGAATGCACATAATTCTTACTCAGGAGATAAATAAATGAGAAAATGTATAAATAAAAGTTGTAATAGAGATCAATGAAAAGACGTACCGCAGGAATTGATCGCTGGTTGTTCCAGAATGCATGAATGCATTGGCAATGACAGTGGCAGTGTGACATATAGAAACCCTGATAGCATCTTTCGTGTTCTTCAGGATGAGCATGTCTGTGTGATTACTCCTGATGAGAAATTGTAGGTGAAGATCGATGGATACTTCTCCACCAAGAATACTAGACAGAGCGTCTACTCGTTCCTGTTGTTCACGCTCTTCAGTCGTCTGTCAATAAATGTTGAATTAAAAATAAAATATCAGCACTGGATAAAAATAAAATTAACAACAAATTGAAGACAATAAAAAAAAATTACCAAGCTCTCCACACTTCGTTCCACTTTCTCCTCGACAGGAGTGGAATTTTCGGTGGTAACGGAGGACTCAGCACCAGCCTCAGTAGCTTTAGCAGTTGGCTTTACAATTGGCTTTACCATGAGAGCACTCGGAATGGGGGCAGTTGCCCTCAGGGCCTGGAGGACACGTCCCAGGAACTGTTGAGTTGCTGATTCGTAGAGATCGAAGGCAATTTGATACGCCATGAGAACACAGTCCTGGGAGCCTTTACTGAGTCGATCCAGTAGTTCGGCAACAGCCAGTGGATCATCGAGAAAAATCAGGCACTGGCACATGTTGACATAGTCTGGGGTACCCAGGTTACGATAGAGGGTGACGAGGCACCTGAGGACTGTATTTCGAAATCCTCGATTTTGGATGAGGCTCATTGCGACCTGAATTTTATTTATAATTAATCATTATAGAATTTCAATGGAAATTATAAATAAAATAGTTTAAAAGGAAATTACCTGAAAAGCGTAGGAGAGCATTCCAGCGACGTCGTCAGACTGCATGATGGAAGCCTCGAAGATGTCCATTCGTCGAGTCTCCAAGGCTAGACCAAGAGCCTGACGGTACTGGTTATCGTCGAGGCACCTCTGGAACATTCTGTTCACGATACCCTCCAGACGTGGATCGATTCCCTTGTAGCCTACGGGGGTGCTCCCCTCGGCCTCCATCACACGCTGTTGGGTGTAATAGTCGATGCATTTCGCTATTGTCGTGTCCACGTACTCGTTCCTTGCGTTGACGTCGAAGAGCTCACCAGCACCTAGGGCGTACGTCAGGGAGTCCTCGAAGCTGCCGAGGTGGTAGTATACTTTACTCGCAACTAGGGCTGCAAGCTCGTGCTGGTTGAAGGTTTTATCTTCGTGAAGGATTTCACTGCGAGGACGAGATATTTTATTTAGATATATTTGTGGAACAGAATATTCGTCGAAGCCAGTTGAGGAAATAAATATTTTTGGAGACACTTTGTTGACAAAGATATTGTCGAATGTTTTGGTTGTGCTACCCATTGTGTTCACATAAAACTAGAGGAATATTGGCACTCACATCTTCTCGATAGCTTCAGAAATCTCTGGCCAGAATTCATCGACAATCAGATCAAGTTTCTTCAAGGCAAACACCTTGAGATCTGGCATGGGCTCCTCCAGGAGGGAGATTATGCCGGCTGTTGACAAAAATCAGTGAATTATTGAGATGCATTTGTGCAGAGGACATCGTGAGGGTGATTATGTGGAAAGAATAATGTAGGATTCTGTAAATTGTGAAGTTCATGAGCAATAGCTCCTGCAGATTGGATAGTTTATTGTGAATTTTGAGGTTAGGTGATCAAAACCTGCAACTCATCCTCCGAATTGACATTCAGAAAATGTGATAACTGAGAGAGATGAATTCTATTATTCGGAATTAATAAAAGACTCATACCCGCTGAAGTAATATTCATCTTCATTGGTCTGGAATTCTTTTTAAATACAACAAATCGCTGAAGTTTTGCTGGTAATGGAGAAACACTGACAATGAACAATAACTGAAAGAGGATGGGTCAACGAAGGTGGCGCCTCTCACCACCAGGGTCCATACTAACATTAACGTACCTGGTATCCATTGACCCCTGAGCCTGACACATCTGGGCTTTCAATCCTCCACGACTCCTCCTCGTTCCTCCAATCAGAGTTCGACTCAGTAGAAAGTCAACATCGACCTGTCAAAACAAACGAGCTCTCCAGTTCCTTCATCATTCCAGTCCACCCATCAGTGAAGCTGCCATCACGACTTCCAGGCCTCCAAAAATCCATTGATCATCTCTAGACATAGTTTTTCCACTTCGATACGATGGGAATGAGCGAGATTAACACCTGGGTTCTCATTCGACGTTATGACAAATTCGGTGAGTCGACTTATCAAATAATAAGGGCATGTCGAGAGAACACTACTAATTACTGTTGATTTTAGAATCGGAGCATGCGAATCTCCAGACTGATCTCCAACTCTTCACCCTCACCCCCAACATGGTCTCGGAGGAACTGAGGGCCTCCATTTTTCGCTGGATCGATAGCCAGGACGATGGGACCAAGGTGTTGAAGATTCGGAGACATGACAACAATCTTGTTCCAATGTCAACGTTGTTTAATGGATCTACTAGAGAGAAGTATCTGCTTTTCAATTATCAATTCATTTTCCTGCCCTAGACGGTCCAGAACGACAGATGAGTTAATTGATATGTGTGAGAGTAAATGACAGTTGATTCTCCAATCTGGAAGAAAAATACTCGTTTTTGGAAAATGGTGGACGTGAGGGTGGGACAGGCATACCATTTTCGATTGATTTTTTCCCTTCAGGGGGTGGATAGCACCTCCAAACAAATATTTTAAATATAGAGACAATTTATTGTATGGAAATCTCATCACCTGGACAACTCGTTACCAAGACATTTCACAACATAGACATTCTGCTCTTGATCGATGATTATTATTCTTTCCCTCATGAATTAATGAGTAAGACATGTAATTATCTGTGGTACCTGGTAATTACCCAAGTCCTCGTACGATTGACAAGCAAAATTGTTGACCAGAAATAGTTCTTACATCCGTATAGACCAATAAATAAATTAAATATTGAACGTCATTAACATTTCAGGCCTTTCATAATCGATGTCGTGGCTCTCCATCAATTCTGTGAGTATTTTAACTCGAAAAATTCCCAGGAAATTCCCAGGACATTGACGGATTTAATTTCAGGCCCAGTGGAAGGGCGCACAATGCTTCCAGACTACATCGAAGCCCTTCGCTCGTCTTTCTACAATCTCGATCATCGCGTGAAGCTAGTGGAGCAGGCAGTTCCAAATCTCACGACTAGCCAGATGAAGGCTTTCGAGGCGACAGTCTCCCACATCTCCAACTGCGTGACTTTTCTCGATCGTCGACTCGACGAACTCGCCCCACCAATCTGGAGAAATCAAGCCAATACTGCCATTTGAAACATGGGATTGTCTTCTTCATTCTCTTCACTATCGCTGGGCCAAGATCATGAAGCCAAGGACAGTTCCAATCCTGAGAAAACTGTGTAAATTCATCGTATACTCGGTCGTATGAAAGTTCAGTAGCAGTCACTAATTGATTAGTTTGTAACTAATATGTTGGAAATGTTGATAGAGCGTTTGTGTTCGTCCAGTGCAACCGTGAAATGCAATAACAGGTAATTCATTTTTTTCCCAGGAGGAAAAGTAAATATTAAAGCACGAGGAAGTGAAGGCAATGAAATTCATGGCATGTTCGGGTCTCATTAAATTCATAAAATGTGTTCAAATAATTCGATTGTTGTAAAGGCGACAAGTGATTTATTCAGTGGAATGTTATACAAATTGAATAATTTCATATATTAAATTCCAACGGATCGTCTTCACCAAGATTTCTCATACTCATTACAATCGATTATTCTTCGTGACCCTTTACCATTCGTGTTTCACAGAAGTACAAAAATATTACTCTATAAATGACAAAATGGTGTCACAAACAACTCCTAATTTACAGATAAATTTATAAATTATGAAAGTAATCATCAACAACGTAATTTAACATATGTACAGATATCAATGAACTATACATCAACAATGTATTACCCTAATGATATTGCCGAACGAATTTATTTTACAACAATAATATTCCCTTTGAAAAATAAATAGCTGGTATTGCAGTGACGTTGATTATCAGTAGAAAAAGTACAATCTATAAATTAAAATTTCTTTTCATAGTGTCGAAGGAACACTTTCGGTGGTCTCTTAACACTTGTCATGTCTTACGATGACAAGTGATTATTCTTTGCACTTTCAATAATTCGAATGTTTGTCAGGAACTCCTGACAGAGCTTATTAACCGGTATATCGATGAATATTGAGAGTGATAAAAGCTTAATAATACAAAGAAAGCTTCAAAGTACGACAATTCAAGGGATGTGATGCCTAACTCTTATCGGATTCGTCCAGTTTCAACAAGTTCAAGCGTACGTTCGACTCATCCGCACCGGCGACCATATCTACGGTGTAAGTACTTGCCTGGAAACACATTTAATATTTATTCCGATATATTTGAAATATTCGAAATCAGTTTGTCAAAATCGCGACAGGAGTTTACCCGGCCCTTAAAATATCCTCAAGAAAAATCCAATAATTCTCACCAAATGCAGAGAAGCCACAAACAGCCTAGCAATATCCTCTGGTTGTTCCCTCCAGGCGAGCTCCTGGAAATCCACCCCACCACCAGACCCTCCCTCTAGTCCCCTGACAATCTTCTCCTCGTACTCCCGAACATCAAACACAGGCCTCCTCTCCGCCGATCTCAGTGTCTCCACCATATCCTGCCACCTGGCAGTCTCCTCCTCCCTGTCATGCCTGGCATCGAATTCCTTCCTTATCTCCCTCATCCTCCGCTCAATTCTCTGCTGATGAGTCAGCCCCGATGCCCCAGGCACCCCGCAATCCTCATCCCCATCAGCCCCAACATCAAGAACTCCAGAAAACACCGGAGAATGTGGTGGCGTGTACGAGCAAGAGGTCTCCTGCAGTTCCTGCAACCGATGATCCACATCTGTCTGCAGATTCAGACTCATCTCCTCTTTTCCATCTCCAGCCACCTCTAGACACATGCTAGTGGTCAGATCACCAGTCTTACCCTTCAGGGAAAAGCCCCTCAGGTCGTCATTTACCCCCAGAACAGCCTCGAACTGCGAGACACTCAGAATTTTCAAGTTCTCCTCAACAATTCTCTGATTCTCTTGTCCTTCACTGTAATGATCACACAGAGATCTGAATGGCGAACACATGAGCAATTTCTTTTTATCATTCATAAGATGCTTCTTGAGTCTATCGTCCTGAACACTCGGTCCGTGTCTCTTCCTCTTCCTGGGCCTCTCAGATCGCAGGAGGGATGGATCACAGGGCAGCTTGAACGTTCTCCTCTTCTTCACTGACTTCTGAGGAATGGGAGCTTCGAATGGAATAGCTTTGTACTCTTCACTCGACGTCTTCACGAGTGATTTTCTTATTCTTTTGCTGCGTCTCGTTGGCTGTGGGGATTTTGGGAATTCGTCAGGACCTCCAGATGTGTATCCAGCGTCTGTCTCCACTGATTCTCGATTCCTCTTCCTCGGGGAGTTCGAGTCTTGGGAGGATTTTGGGGTCAGGGGAAGTGGGGAGGAGTTCTCTGGAGGTGTTTCAAGACCCACAGAATTCTGAAAGATTTCTGGCGATGGTGGAGACACATCTGGGGATTGAGTTTCGTGTCTTCCAGGTGACCTTGGAATTTGGCTGTTTTCACATGTGGACAGGTCTGTGAACGTGCAGTAACCGGATTCCTGGGTTTGATCTAGAGCCTCTGGATCCTGGGAGTCGCAGAAGTCATTTGTTTCGAAGTCTGACGTGTCCTGGGAGTCTTGTTGGGCCTGGAACGACGTGGGAGAGGCAACTTTTGATGGTGATTTTGAAGTTATGTCGCTGGGAAGAGACAGGGGGAGCTCTTGGAACTGTGGAGAAAAGCTAGAAGGACCTGAAGATGGTGAATATGGGGTCGAACAACTCGGAATGGAGTCTCGGTGAAATGATGTCTCAGGGAGATCGGCTGGGGGCTCCTGAATGTCGTCTGGGCTGAGCTCGTCCACCAGCATAAGGGACGATGTCAACTGCTGATTACACCGGAAATCGTATTTCTTTCCCATTTTCTCGCCCTGAGTGTCGATGACGTTGAGGGCGAACTTCTGCCTGCACATGTTCTCCAGCTGGGGATACCTCTGACTCAGGAGTTTGATTTTCTTTTGGGATCTTTTGGCTTTCAGGAAACAGTTCTTCGTTGTTTCCTTGGAATAGTCGAATCGCTCGATCTTGTCGAGGTCGAGGACTTTTCGGTGAGATCTGTGATGGGGTCTGGAGGCCTTTGCCGCCGCTTCGTGCTCCGCTCTGGGGTGTGGAAATTATATTTAGGGGTTTTTAAGTGATTCGAGGGTTATCTATGCGAGTGAAAATGACGGAGATGGGGAATAACTCACTCATGATCAGCGAGAGTCTTCCACAGTCCACACGTTTCGTTGTACAATTTTTCTACTCTCGTCTCGAAAACGTGCGCTGAGTTCTGAATTACGAGGGCTGTTTCACTGTAGTTCAATGGGCGACCTTCCACTGAATCCATGTAGGCTGTTAAAGCCTGATAAACAATATTTTTTATAAATTAATGGCACCTCATGATTTTATAGTTCAAGACAATGTGGGCGCCATGCGGCCACATGATTGTTATCAGGCTAGTAAACAGCTCATTTTTGTGGCTGAATCAATCATAATTCAATTATCTGAGATTGATAAGTGTAAAACTTTCACATTTTATAAGGAAAAAAATGAAACAAATGATTAATTTACCTCAGACAAATTAAAATCCCATTTGACTTTTGGTTTGTTCAGCTGCATAAGTTCTTCCATGTACTCTGCCATTTCTTGGGGCGGGAGGAGCTTCCCTAGAACTGATGAATATCTCATAATGAGCATTAATCCTTCCCTGGTTAAAATCCAACTGTTTCGCTTATGTAAAACAAATCCATCGCCCGACTAATCGCAGACTTAACGTTTGCCGGTGTTTCAACGAACGCCGGTTGCAGAATAAAAAATAAAGTTTTATCTATCGAAGATTACTAATCTCGTTTCTCCTGCATTGGATATGATTGTGAGAATATACGCGATATATTATGTTTTTGGTCAATATCGATGAACCCCGTGACCGAACTATCTCGTTAATGAAATCCATCATTTTACGATTTTTTTTTTCAATTCAATGGAGTTCGAGGAGGAGGGTCGGGTAAAACGGACACGGTTTTGTTTCAGCTGATGAAAAATCCGGATATTGAAAGAATTCATTGGGACGAAAAAAATTTTGTGGCTTTGATTTTTGTCAAACAATTCGATTTCGATTCGATAGTCTTGCGTACTCGATGTGTAGATGTCTGAGATACGCTGATTAGATTGAAAAGACAATCCTAATCACGTTGAGTGCCAGCTCGAAGCATTAGAAAAACGTAAAAATATTATAATGTCAATTAAATGAATCGAAATAAATTCCTTAACTTTAAAATTAAGATAAACTCCTTATTCCTTTTATATTTTTTGTCGATTCCATTCCCCGAAACGGAATGTTAAAATTAAATTAATGAAATGAGGTGATAAGGATGTAGGCACGCCTGAGATACCCCGGGTAGTGAAGCAAATTAGGGCCACGTGTGGCTTTTTCTTCGATATTTCCATTCGAATCGATCCATCCAAAATAGCTCGATAAAAAAAATTCCGGGCAGCGAGAAACAGTGAGAGATATCTCGAAAAGGAGGGGTGATAGTGAAATTTTGATCTCTATCATTTCTGTAGATCTCCTTCTGCTGCACAAAATTGAAAGGCTGCTGATTGAAAGGTGAAATTGAGTCGAGTTCGAAAAACTATAATGAACAACTACTCAATCATGAAGCTAAATTAATCCACATCAATCACTATTGATCATCATTATCTAATATTAATGGTCAATCGCTGCTGATACTAATTAATTTTAATGATCAATATTTTTTAGAGGAAAAATAGCTGAATTACTTGCGCCACATGAGTGATGCCGGTCGCATATCGCAAATTGCTTTCATCAAAATTAAGGAATCATAATCTGCAATAAAAATCTCAATTTGTCCACGTGAACCCCTGGAGGACCCCCTCAAACTCCTTTTTTCTGGAAAAAAAAATTCTGGAAAATTGTTCTCACAAATATTAGCAAAAGGTGTTGGAACAATTCCCGAAAAATGACTGTGAGAATTAGAAAGTACATCGCATCCCCATGCGCTACCAACCCGGGTAATAACGAGGAGAAAAGTATTTGTAAATATCCAGTAATGGACACCCCGATAAATAAATAAAAGTGGAAAAATATTGGTGCCTGGTGGCGACACCTCAACCGAGGGAACCTCCGCAATAAACATTCCACGAGGGAAAGGTAAACAGAAACAAGAAAATGCGCCGAGTTTGTAGGGACACTGTAATTGTTGGCGATTCCGTTCCTAAAATGGTGACAAATAAATGGACAACAATAGAGTGACAGGTGAATTATTGCTGACGAATCCACAGATATCGACTCGAAGGTGCTAATTTGTGGCTAATCCTGGGGTCGGAATTTTATATGATTTATTTACCTGCAATGGCACGCTCCCAGGTACTGGCGTTCATCGCACCAGGATGGCCATTTTCTCTCGTTTTTTGGTACAAACACTCCACAAAATTTCACATCGAAATCCAATCACCGGAAGCACGACGGAGTTTCAGTTGAATTCGTTGGGCTCACGCGCGAGATAGAATTGAGATAATTGTGAAAAATACTTATCATTCGTTTACATGAAACAACGATGTTTTTTTTTATCACTGGAAGTCGGTGCTCGGTACTGGGGGGTAACGCCTGCCTCGAGGATACGGTTTTTTTCATTCGATACACTGTCGGCTTTATCGAGCAGCCGGTACTGCAGTTCCACTCTGGTTTCTTCTCTACCGATGGTAGAAATGTCACAGTTTTTTGAAAGACAAATTTCTCACAATTTTTTTAGTCCAGTGGAGATGAGGGACTGTCGGGCCCCAAGGAAATAATAAAATAAAAATAACGATACAACATTCGTTACAGTACAATGTCGAGTCTTTATTAATAGAGACGAAAGAGTGGGGGGTATTTTGTTGGTGTAAAGTAGAAGTGGATAAAACACAAAATGTTCAGACGTCCTTCCCCCATATCTTCATGGTTATTGTTTTTTTATGAAACAGCGTGTCATTTAATGTGACATTTTCATAATAATATATATAATATATATTCGCAGGATGTGCACGTATTCGTTTATTCACTTTATCTTCGTTTAGTTCCCCAATTCATTCCTCATCAATATACACGCACTTTCGTCATTCGCGTACCTCATGATTTTTTTTTACATTTTTCAGTATTTTTTCCCCATTTTTTTGTCCATTTTTCTTCTCGTTCATCTTAAATCGGTAGTTTCCTATTATCATAACTAATTAACCCTCACGCACTCGAATAAAAGCGGACCTTACGGTTTCACAATATTCCACTCACACAGTTGAAATTCACACGTTTCATTCACACACACACCATTCATCCTTGTTTCCTTATTCTTATTATATTTTTAATCCATTAGATATTTTATTTTGTTTTTCACCCACTTCATTACATATTCCTACGCATCTCCTTGTATATTCCATTAATAAAAACGCATTCTGGCGTTCATCATCGAAAATGTAAACTCACGAAAGAGAAAAAAACATTACATGACTTTACAACTTTTCTCGTTATTCAGTTTTTCATAGAACTAAATTGATGTAATTAATCGATTCTTAAATTTCTAGTACCGTTTTTTCCTTCACTCACTATTTAAATTTCACAATTATTGAATGAGTTATAATTAATGAGAAAAATAATAAAAAACAAAGTGACTTGTGAGATATTTTAATGACGCTAATGATCATTGTCACCGTGACAAATACCAGCCACTACTCGAGGTTCTCGTTATTGTCCCGGCCATATTTTAATAACAATAAAAAAAATTAATGATTAATTGTGAATAGTTGATGAGGCATTCTCTCTCGAAACGGCTTCGTTTCTCTCCCCTTTTCCATCGGCATCACTTCAATTTTTATTCCCCCCCTCCCCCTAAATTCCAAAATTAATTTGACCTTTTATCAATTTTGTTAAACAAGCATTGGTTCAATGATTCTCCATTAAGCATAGTACACAAAATTCACACACACATATTCGTATATCACTTGCCGCATTAAACTTTGATGACGCGTTGCGCACACTTCCATTTGAATTTTCAACTCTTTCCATTTGTTTTTTCAATAATCAATCTTACTTTACTTTAATGTTAAAATTATTACTTATTTTTTGTTCTCGTCTCTTAAACTGCAACACGAGGACACCTCAGTAACCTCTATAATCGTGAAACCCTTATTAGTCGTATTTATGAATGGATTAATCAAATATTTTTGTCGATCTTAATTTTTTTTCATCCACTTAAATAGATAAATAACAGAGTGAAGACATTTCTGATGAGGCTCACCTCATCCCCCGGCGTATGAAAAATAATCAATTAACATCGTATCAATCGGTAGAGAGAAAATAAAGTACATAGAAGAGAGACAAATATATCATTTTTGTTTTTTATACAAAAAAAAAAACAATTTTTTAAACTAAGTACCGAGAAAAGATTTTATACAATTTAATCGGTCTTTTTATTATTAATGTTATGTTTTAATATGAAAATGTGATTATGAAATTCATGAAAAAAGGTTTTTATTACTTTTCTTGCGTATTTTTTTTTTTTTCGTTTATTATTCATTCTCTGTCCGTTCTCCGACCATTCCAGTGACGCATACGTGGATAGTAACAATTGTCATTTCTTCTTCATCCTAAATCATATTTTTTCTCGATTTTCCATTTGCTCTATCAAATTTGATTATTGGTCATTAATAATTCCTGGGTTACTTTACAGGGATGACAATTATTGTTCTTCTCAAGTGTCTCTAGTCCCTCTCTCTCTCTCGCTCTCTTTCTCTCTTTGTTCTCTCTCTTTCTTTCTCGCACTTGGGTGACACCTGTTCTCGCAGTTGTTGATTTGTTAATTATGGGTTAAGTATTCAATATTTATTGGATACTGATACCCCTGCGATTGCATTCGGGATTTGGTGGCTAACACACGGAGTTAGAGTGTTTTAAAGCGCTCCTGTAACAGATTCCAAGACACGTCCAAATCACAAATAGGATCAATGAGAGGTTTATGTATTGTATTTATTTCTAAAAAAACTGAGTGAAAATTCTACAGTGACTCTGCTTTCATTTTTGGGCACAAGTTCACATTGATTTCAGAATTTAATTCATTGAGATATTTATTTGTCATTAGTTGATAAATCTAATTGGCAATTGAAAATATCAGCAGAATCTTTTTACTTATTTTGATTGATTACACTAGTTGGTGTATTTGAACTTTTTTTTAATCATTTATTTCATTATGTTTATTTCAGTTATTCAATTCTCAGCGTTTGGGAACCACGTACATTTTTTTTCAGTTCAAATACTAGTTACAAGTCAAGAGAAGCATTAATTCAAGCCTACGATCAATGTATTTTGTTTTATTGTTAAATGTTGAGGCAACAAACAATGTCATTGGGATTTCCTTTCATTTTTCTGTATGAAAAGAGGCGTAATATGTTGATAACGTATTTTTTCATTGTATTTGCAGAAGTAATTAACTAACAACTGAATTAATTACTTCATTACTTTTATTGTGGAAACAGATGTATCGACTCATCTGAATGGAGATTCCACAAGTTTTTACGCAAAATCACTTGATTTTTCTATCATTCGATTTTCTATGAAATTAACAAAATGAAAAAATACGTATACACAATCATGCCCTTTCCAAATTCATGAAAAATCATCCCAAAGCCCCAATTGTGTAATCAGAGAAATGCCGGTGTGTCTTGTGAATATCTTGAGAGCCTGGAGAGGTTGACAATTTAAAACGTCAAGGTAAATGCCCAGTGGAGCCCCTCTGGTTCCTCCAGAGCTCCAAAAAAATCGAGAAAAACATTTCTCATTGAAAAATAATTTTTCCCCGATCGTCCGGCAGCTCTGGAGCACCAGGAGCTCCACACTCGTCATCGAGAATATTCAGAATTCGTCGTTCAAATTATTCCGAATCTGGAGCTAAATTAATTTGGGGTTTTTATGACGTCATCATAGAGAACTTTGAAAAATCAACAATTTGATGATTTTTTGTAAATACGTAGGAGGAACGTAACTATAAGAATTTCTAAAGTGGTCAGTTATGCACGAGCTTCAACGACGCATAATCAAACATATGCCCCATTTTTCTACATTATCGGGGGTTGATAATGTGAGAAGAATGCTAAAATTACCGTTCTTTCAGGTAAACTGACGCATAATACGCCACTTTACAAATTATCTTCATTGTTACAATTGTCCTGAGCAAAAAATCATCAATTTCTCAATTTTTCATCACTTAACAATCGTATTCACCTCCTCATGTTCCAGACTCACAAACAATCCACAAGACTCCTCAAAATTCCCCAAAACACGTGACTAAAAAAACTGAACCTGTATTATTAATTCATGCTGAGAGATTGTCATGCTCCTTAATTAAATGAATCAAATCCCAAAATAATTGAACCGACAGTGCCCCAAACAAGCAAACGCGATCCACTCAATACTCAAGAAGAAAGACAGAAGAAGGAATTCAGTGAATCTACAAAAAAAAAATAATAAATTGCACAATTCCATCATCTCAAGTGCTTTTTAAAACGATTTATTCTTCTCTCCATTGACTAAAAAATTGAAGAATTCACAGTAAACTAATTAATTTATGTTAACTGACTCGCCTGGTACGGACGGAGGATCTGTGCAAGGACGGAAATCTGGACGAGGACGCGCAGGAACACCCTGTAGTCCACTGTCCACTTGTTAATTTTAATTTTCTCAATGAAATTGTGAATAACGAACAATGAGATGAAAATGAATTTTTCGGTAGTGGAGTTTCTTTGCTGGTGAACCATGAAATTATTCCGGGACTTTCCAGTTGTCTTCATTAATCACAAAATTTCCGATCTTCATTATTTATCAACTCCTTTAATTTGTTTTTTTTTTCGGTTTCAATGCAAGAGGGGAGAAGATGAAGGAGATAACTTGAGTTTAGCCTCGTCTGGAAGATTCATTGACCGCTTGTCGCGATAATTTTCCGATGCCGTCTCCCGCTGTTAGTGACGTTAATGCAATTTTTATTAAAACAGTGGACACTTGACTTTCTCTTTAGACTTCATTTCCTTTGCTGATATCGTTTTACGAATTTTTAATTCATAAATTACGTCAATTTTTATACTACTCTCATTGGTACGAGAATTCCACTTCATTACAAAACCTTTAATCTGAATTTGATGGATTTTAAACAGAATTCACCACAATTTCGTACTCATTTTCTTTCGTTTTCGTGCACGGGGGGCTTTTTTGGACCACACGATGTAAAAAGAATTATCGAAAATTTCCCCAGAGGAGGAAGAGACAGAGAAACAAACTAAAGTTTAGAGAGATAAATAAATGAGAGAGAAATAATACGACTCGTGGTCCGACAAAGCCTGAGACGTTCTCGCACTTACAGTCATTGTCCTTCAAGTAAATTCAGCGATAAAAAAAAGGGAGAGAGAGAGAGAGAGAGAATCAAAATTGAGACAGAAAGAGAGAAAGAGAGAGAGAACGACAAAACGAAAGAAAAATGAAGTCAAAAAAATAATAGGAGAAAGTAGAGGAACGAGAGCCAAAGAAATTTTAGATTTCATCTAGCGGATCCCTAGCCCTGCCTGTTTGGTTGGCGGATGCATTCTGTTCCTGCTGACCTTGTCCTCCTTGTCCTCCTGGTGGCACTGCTGTCCCTGTGAGTACTGATGTTGCACCTGAAATTCCTAATCCAGCTTTCTGCTTGAGCATCGTCCAGTCGAATGTATAGTCGTACTGATGATTTAGAGTACGAAACAGGATACGGAAGAGCTGGCGCAGGTACATGTAATCGGGTGATTCATCGAAACGAAGGCCCTTTGTGTAATTTATGTACATGGAGAATTCTGCTGGGCATCCCTGGTCAAAACGATTATTTTTAATAAAATTTCATCAACTAATTATTAATTTATGAACTTATATCCTTTGTAAATGACCTCATTCTTCACAATAAATTTCTTCAAGAAAAAATCCCCACTGTAATAATGGTACCATTATTTTTTTTAAATCCCTCGCTTTTGCAATGAAATAAAATTTATCTCTGCATCTGACCCAAAACTACCGAATAATAAAAAAAGACAAATACTATGAAAGAAATTTTTTAAAATCTATCAGTGGAAGGAGGAACTAGAATAAAAAATGAAAATTACTTTGCACAAAACTTCAACTGGCGTCGACATCTTCTTCTCACTGATTTTCTCATACTTCTGCTTCTTGGTGGCTGCCTTGAGCCCTTGCCAGGGTAATGAGCCACGGTTGAAGTACATTAGTACATAACCGAGTGACTCCATATCATCTCGACGGCTCTGTTCAATTCCAAGGTGGGCATTTATGGATGCATACCTCGCTGTCCCAGTGAGATTTTTGTCCTCTCGATACAGTATGTGAGACCTGGTGCGACTATCACGATACTTCTTCGCAAGACCAAAGTCGATGATGAATAGCTGAAATAAACCATAAATCATTTGATTGATTAACATGACGTGTACCTCGAGGTAAAACGAGACGAGTTGATTCATCCCGGAGTCGAGTTTTTGAGCGATATCTCCAAATTGAAGAGACAGACAATTTTTTTACTATAACATTTATTGTAGCATTCAACCCCTTCCATAAAAAAGGTTATGACAAAAATAATGGGGTCTCCCCTAGATTTCGAGATATTCATGAAAAAGCTGGCCAATAGTCAAAACTCATTCATCTCATTTTACCACTTCCCTACTGAAATCATTAAGATGTTGTCAAACAAACCGCCATCTGGCCACTCTCACCGATTACCTCAATCTATTTAAAATTAGGTCAACGTCTAAATAACTTTGAAAAACAACTGCAGACAAAAAATAAAAGTAAACCACAATTTCAAATATAAATCGCTATTACCTCACCATAAATTGCATAGACATCTACAGAAATGTCTTCAAGGATTATCACACCAATTCGTTCACCACAAGCACAAATTCCCGACCATCGATTCGAATTCAAATTCGTAAACGTATTCAAAAGGTAAACAAAAAGTGAAACTAAGATGGTGAATCCCAAAATGAGGCACCACACTAGAGTGATTTAATTGACGCTGGCAATTCATCATCCAAAACGATAATTACTACTCAAACCAACCCCTGATATTCCAAAATCATAATTTCCCCATTCAAATAATTCCACCATCAACTCACCTTATTGCAATGGCGGCCAATGCCCATCAAAAAATTATCTGGCTTGATATCCCTGTGGATGAAGTGTTTGCAATGTACAAACTCGATTCTCCCGATCATCTGATCAGCGAGCATTAGTACTGTCTTAATTGTGAATCTTCGCGAACAAAATGTGAATAAATCTTCCAGTGATGGGCCCAGTAGGTCCATCACGAGTACATTCCAATCTCGTTCTTGTCCAAACCTACATCAAAGGAAGACAATAATCATTGATTCAAAAAACTCACCGTTATACCGTTATTATTATTATTGACATTATTCTTGTAGTTGCTGTTGTTCTTGTATTTTATTTTTAATAAATGAATTGGAATGAGGTGAGTTGAAAACCGGCCCTAACATTTTCTTTTTCAACAAATGACTATCTTAACGTATTTTCAAGAAACATTTGCACGATTGCAATAACAACAAGACCTGCTGTTATCTCTCTTATCGAAGAACATGAGCTACGTAACGATGCACAATAATAATAAATAAAATCCGTTCCTGTAGACGTCATTCAAATGAATAGAAAATCATAAAAATATTTGATCAATTTGTTGTGCCGTAGACAATGAGTACAAATCAATAATATTCAACAATCGAAAGGGAGAATGAGATTCACCATTGTTCCTGGTGTATATAAAAATAAACAAGGGGAAAAGGTTTAGTGAGGAGTTCAGTGCATCCAGATGTCGGCATGGGTTGATTAGAAGCTCGAAGAAAATGATTTTGCATCGGACGTGATGATTTTTTATATGAATTTTATTCTCGTTCAGGGAGTGTTGAGTTGATTCAGTGAATGGACGTTCATGATCAATGATTCGTGACGAAGAAATGAGATCCGGGTATTTATAGAATTATTTAGGGGTTTCCCTTTCGATTTTTAGGTTATCTTCGTTTGAAGCTCTTTCTTTGTAAATATTTTTCAACTTTTACCACGAATCGCGAGTTTAATGAGCTAAAATTCTTTCTTCGAAGCATCAGGGCAGGAGATATGGAAACAGAACTTTATGAAGTTATGAATTTCAGCCCAGAATATGAGCCTTTTCAACCTCACGAGAATATACTGAATAATTCTAGGAAAATTCCTGATTTGCCAGACGATTTGATTCTGGATATTCGATCTAAATTCCCATAACTATTATTTGCTTTCTTTGAGTGAAAGATAACCACTTCGAGTCGAAAAATGTGAATCACATTTTAACCCAGAAATTTTTAGTTACTAGTCCTCAAACAAGCCACGAATCAACCCATTACCCCCAGACGATAAAAATCGAATCCTAAAAAATGTTTTTGTGTTCCTCTCCCACCATAGCACCTCCCCAAGACTAAAAAAATGATAATTACCAGCGAATGTGTGGAATTCCAACGCCCCCATGTAAGATTTTGTACAATTTAGACTCGTAAAGCAGCTGTGGATGACGTGCTCGCATGTTCTCAAGTTTGACAGCCACTTCCTGAAATTTCACCCATCAATTTACACTTTCCACATTGTAAAAATCATCAAGAAGTCATGAGGACGATGAGACTGAGGTCATTTAGCCTCAACCCTCATCGCCGATGACCCCCCGGAAACAATAGCCTCGATAACGACATCAATAGGATGCCAAACGTTGATCTCACCTCGCCATTGGAAATGTTGATGCCAAGATAAATATCGCCAAATGATCCCGATCCAATTTTCCTCATCAGCCTATACTTTCCACCGACAACAAATTCGTTTTTCCCGAGTACACTAGTCATCATTACCATATGACGGTGGACTTTCTTTCTTTAACAGTCACAAGTATGAAAAAAAAAATATATATATCATGTGAGAAACCTCAGGCTGTCGCCCCTCTAACCAAAAAAAAATATAAATATCAGCAGAATCCCCCAAATTTCACGCACAAAACTTCCAATTTTTTTTTTGTTCTCCTCTTCTTTCAGTAAAAAAAATCATCTCAATGTTAACCAATGTGTCTCAATAATCATGACAATTTTCAACATAAAAATACCCTCGAACGATTTTAATCAGCACAGAATATCAAAATGATTTTGGCCAATCAGTCGGATCAAAATAAAGAAAACAAAAAAATGATGACAAAAATAAAAGTAAAACGGTTTGTCTCAATGTCGAGACATACCATATACCGTTGCAAGATGGTTTAATTGTACGAACTGAGAGCCCTCGGGCTCTCAATATCACGTTTTAGAAAACACTTGTGAAGTTATCAAATTCCCTTCACACAGCTCTCTCACCCCAAATTGACTTTCAAAATGTGGGGGACAACAAAAAGACTGGAAAATTCACACCGACTCGTTGAAAATATGATTTACGGTGAATTTTATCTTTACTCCTTCGGATTTCCCTGTACCTCTGCCCCACGGCCACTCACACACACTCACTCAATAAAGTTTTAAAAAAGAGGAGAAAAAAAAAAGTTGAAAAACCTCTTCCCGTGTCCACTCGAGGCTTTGTTGAAAAAGCCAGCACCCCCACCACCAAATATGTATCAACTCACCAATAAATTTCAATTTCTTGAAATCAAATAAATAAAAAAAAATAATAATAAAGTTTGTCGGTGGAACTAAAAAAATATTATTCCTCGAGTTAAATGGAAAAATGTCTGGCGAAAGTCACTAGTGGCACGAGAGACCCCACCAACGCACCGACATTTTCATTCCCCTTTGGAACGACTGCAGGGACTGGTACAAGTTGAGATATATATAAAACTGTACGGCGATGCGTTACAACTGTACCGAACTGGCAATGGCGACCGATGAAAAGAGAGAACTGCGGTTTCAACAGGAAGACGATGGATCACTCGTTGGTGAGGGGCTGAACAGGGGGGAAAAGGTGGCCGACAAAAAGGCGGAAACGAGGGGTGAGGGGAGGGACAGAGAGACGATGACTTGAAATCGCGGAGAAATGTTGGTTGTTGGAAACGTGAATATGGCCGAGGAGTGTGGTTAATGGCCGACCTGATGACGAAATGCAAAACGAGTGGGTTCTCTTGTCTTTCTTTCTTGTTTTGGGGACCCTAGAGGTGGCGCCGGTGGTCTTCCGGGTGAAATGGAATTGGCTGAGACCCGTGAACGACTGGGAAATGACGTCAGGATGATTTCGCAATCGACAACAATGGCGAAGGGCCAACTGGGAGGGAATATTCAAATGAATGGACAAACGGTCGATATGTGGCAATGGATAATCTATTTTTTATTGAAAATGTCTAAAAATATCTACAGAAAGTACATAAATTATGGTATTGTGAGGGGCTATCAAAATATTTGTTGATTTCACCGGCTGGTCTGTGCAGAGCGGTTCAGACTAATGGAAATTTAGGAGATACAATTGTCGAATTGAAGAAATGAGAGAAAGAATGGGAAATTGTAAAAATTCATTGGATAATATTCATAAAGCTTTTGGAACGTCGTTGGAACGTCGATGGATTGTTTACAGATGGCACAGGGATGGGTAATCAGCGGTCTTGGGCAGATGCCTAGACGACGTTGTTCTTCAGGCGACCGATGCTTTCGATTTCTGTCTCGAGGACGTCTCCTTTCTGTCAAAATGAGAATAAATTCATGAAATTGTTGTATTTAAATTGACTTTTGGGAGTGGAGTTTGCGAGATATTTCAAGAAAAAGTCAATTCATTTAGATTTTTCAATTATCCAATTGCTTACCTTCAGATACTCCGGAGGATTCCGAGCAAATCCTACGCCCCCTGGAGTTCCAGTGAGGATAACGTCTCCTGGTAACAGCGTCATGAACCTGAAACAGCGATAGAATATAAACGACGATTTTTTGACAAATTAAATTTCCTCCTATATCTCACTCATATATTATTCTGAAAGAGCGAAGAGGATAAAAAATTGCAGGAAAAATACCCACTGGGAAATATAAGCGACAATATCTCGAGGTTTGAAGATAAGTTCACTGGTGTTTCCATTCTGCTTCAAATCCCCATTGACCCAGGTTTTTACCGTGAGATTATGAATATCAGGGATAGCCTCTTTGGTAACGACTGCTGGACCAAGTGGACAAAACGTGTCCATGGCCTTCCCCAGTAGGAACTGACCCCCGTTCATTTTTCCCTTCTGCCAGTCCCTTGCGGAGATATCCTGGGCGGCTGTGTAGCCGAATATACAGTCCTCGGCGTCGTGATTGTCGAGGCCCTTGGCGACCTTTCCAATTACTATCGCCAATTCTGCTTCCCAATCAACTTTCTTAAAAAAAATTAATCATTATCGACAGGGAATTAGTTTTTCTCATTAAAAAAAATTGTTGATCAATCAATCAGATCAGCCAATGACAAGAGCAAGTGACAGATCCTATAGAAATCCCACAGAATTTGTTAATGAATTCCCTGGAAATTCCCTTTTTTATTAGATTTTTTTTCATTCCGTGAGCAGATGCACTAACCTCTGAAATCGAAGGTAAGACAACATTGTCAGTCGGTCCAACGATATTACTCGCGAATTTGCTAAACACAACTGGCCTCTTTGGTGGCTCAAGGCCCTGTTCTTGACAGTGTCCACTGTAATTAAGTCCAACGCAAGCCAATTTGTCCATACGATTGATCGGTGCCAAGAAATTGACATCTGCCTCGGCGATAACACTCCGCCCCTCGGCAATTATTCTGGTGAAATCGAATGGCACAATTATCACATCGAATGCCACTTTTATCATGAAAATAATCACTGAATCTCAGTCTAAGAAATTCACTCAAGACAATTGTGATACTGGGGACTAGTACGGGAGAGAAATCAACTAGATTAATTGCCTCGATCGAACGATCGATCAAATTAAATCAGAGAAAAGAGGTGCAAGCAATCAGAGAGTCTTGGCATGCCGACACCAACCTCTGTATGTAATCACTCAGATTGGTATCACCGTTCCTGAAGAAACGAAAAGACTTCTACGAGTAAAATTATACATTAATCATTGGTCTCGTGGTCGTACGACTGTGAGGCCTTGGAGCTAACTTTTCAACAAATGAAAATAAATCAGGTGGAAAATCGTAAACGTCAAATTCGACGCGAAATTCTTCTGGTCAATCATGAGTCGACTCTGGAGTTCTTAGATGATTTTTTTATAATTTAATTGGATAATTCTGATGTGACCAATTAAATTTCCGTCAGGATTTTCCACCACTGTATGAGTCTATCACGATGACAACTACGAATTGATTGTGTTTTTGGCTCTTACCGTCTGGCTTTTTGCGCGAGGACCTCTCCACCCTCGAGGAATTTTCTCAAATTGTTGGGAATTCTCGAGTCTATCGAGGAAATGGCTATTATGTCCCCACCAGCTTTCAACTGGACTCCCAGGTGCTGGGGCCCACCATTTTTATTTACAAATTGTACAAACCTAGAAGTACATATATAGAATGACACCAGGACGACAATGATTACTTAGGTGATCGTCGTTATCCTGTGGCGATCATTACATAATTTTTCACTCTTCTGAGGACATTCGCCATTCGTACGAAAAAATAAAAAAATCTGGACTGGACAGTTCACAGTTCACTGCATGAAATGAAGACCAAAAATCCAAAAATCTCCAACCTTACCTCATGTCGTTGCTCTTACTAGTAGAGAAACACCTAGCCTTCGGAGTACCAGCTGTTGCACCACTCCTTATTCTGATAAATCCAGAATTACAGTGGCCAACACAGGCCTTCCCCAGTTGTCGTAATTTTCCACGATATGGCATTATTATCAGCAATTCTCCTCCTCGAGACGAGTCTCGACTTTTATCAAAAATCCTCTCGACGAATCTCACCTCCCCAAGTGCCCTCGGTCACTGCAGCAACAACAATTGCCCACAAGGAAATACAACTTATCAGTTTCGTCTACAATAAAAATAAAAAATTGAAGAGAAAGTGAACTAAACCAGTGCAAAGAGTGTCTCGACTATGAAAAATAAAACACGAGTTCGTATTGATGACGACGAATTATGATGTCTGAATCGTCAGGGCCCAGTGAGACGTCGAATTGTCCCAAGGACACCAGGATGATCATATATTTACGTGGGGGGGCAAATTACCTCTGTTTCTTCCTGGTTTTGAGCTCAACAATGAACAGAAATGTAAACGACCACAACCGAGTGAATTTTTTTATCGAGCCCCTCTCGACGGTACCGGCAATTTTCGTCAGCCCCCACCACTCACTCGGGCTCTCTCATCGGTATTTATGTAACACGATCAGAGGAATCGGTAATTTTATTGTTCAAACATGTCTCCATCGATCGTAACCAGGAGGTTAATTTTTTCCTCATCCAGTTCATGTCGTTTTTATTTTATCACTTTTATCAGCTGCACCTCGTGTTTATCCCCTCAACTCTTCGATAAAAGAAATAAACAAATTGGGAATGTCATGATGTTTAACGGAAAAGTGGGGTGATATGTAGGTGGCGTTAATAGCATAAACAAAATGGCGATTCAAAATTCATTGGAATGTTTAGAATCAGTAATCAACTGAATAAATAACACTGACAGCTTGCGAATAGCGGAATGACTTATTGTTTGTTGGAGAGACGAGAGCAAAATTAATGAGATTTGCATTTTACAAAATTACCATCAGATGGTGGCTCTGATTGGCGTCTCAACATGATTAAAAAATTGTTAGAATTTTGGGAGATTGCTGACTTTTATGGAGACAGATATCAACCGCTAAATTTCCTGGTGGTAGCACATGAACCACGAAAAACGAAAAAATCGATTTCAGAATTTTCCTGGAGCCCTAGAAAAATCGCAAAAGGGCCGCCCTGAATGCCATACCTCGTACTCCGCGGCAATCCCTTACTACAGACACGTTCCCCACGTATTTCCTGCGCCACCGCCACAAAATTTTGCCCGTTGCATCGTACATCGTACCTCCATAAGCGCCAGTAATCTGTCCTATGAGCTCTGACGAGTGGTTGTAAACATCTCGATGTTATACGACGGAAAGAACAATTTCTAAGTTAATTCTGAGTGACTAAAAACATCTACAACATGGCTAGTAAGTACTAAGAATAATATTCACTGATAATAATAACAATAATATTGTGGGGCTTTGTGAAATCTGTTGAATGTACGAGCAATCTCGAGTCTCAAGGAATGTCGATGGGGTCTTCTCCAAAGTTCCCCCAATTTTCCTTTGGCAGCATTAGAAGCAGCCGGATATAATTCCTGTTCTGTGAACCATCATTGAAGTAATTAAACTAATTGAGTGAAATGTTTGGCGTAGCTCGCAGTATGGCGGACTGGACGTGCGATTATTTCATGGAGAATCAAGAGTTGTGCAAGAGTTTGCTAGAAAATATTCACGAGTTGAAGGAAATTCCTTCGCTGAATTCACCTTTTCTTCATGATATTAAGGATGGACACCTGGTGAGATTCCGGGGAATGATTCAAAACATTTACAATCCAGAATTTTACCTCCAAACGTTTGAGGTTAGGGACAACAACACTGGAGAGATCAGTGTCCGGAGTGGAATGTACAGAGATGCTGCTGTTTGTCAGGTATCTCATCAATTCCGTTTCACCTGGTTTTTGTTTTACTCGTCAGTGGTGAAAAAAAAAATCAACAGAAAAGCCCAATGACATTGCCAATAGATCCAACACATCGAAATTCCAGCTCATTAAATTAACGAGTGCAATGATTTATATTCAGTTGAATTTTTTGTCACTGGAGATGAGGTAAAATTGGCAGACCCCTGAATTTTATGAACAATGGCCGGTAGGGAACATCTAAAAAATCTATGTCACGATCAATTGACATTCCAGAGCAGGTGTCTGGCCTAGAGAATACGAATGTGTCAGTAAAAGGTGTGAGACACTAGAAGAATTGCTCGTCTCATGTATGATACTGACTACAGCTCCATATTTCCACAAACAAATATTTATTTTCAAGGTTTTGATTTTTATTTCAACAAACATAAATATCCTGCAGTTAAATGACTATTTTTTGTCCCTCAAGCAATTCTATATATTACATTAAGAATAGAAGAATTCATTGTGTCCATTGAGAATGATTTTTAATGATAGTCTTTTGAAAATCAGACGCACGAGGAAATTATCCAGGACTCTGACAACAAGAGGATCACAGACAGACAGACGTTGAGTGTCATATCGACCCCAGGTCTCAACGAATGGGCCACAGAAAAATTCTCCAAAAATTATTCCCCAACTGGGGAACAATCTTCTCGTCCTTCCGTCAAACGTTCCCTCGATCACGACGAGGACGAGCCAATGGACACATCTGAGCCAGCGCAAAAGAAAGAGAGATCCGAATCGAATGTTAATCGAGTTGACGCCAAATTTTCTTTACCGGAGAATCTACAGAATTTTCCAATTCCCATAGAAAATGGCAAAACTTGTGTTGTTAACGTTTACAGTGACGTTACCTTAAGGGTGAACCAAGTAGTGGATGTCGTTGGCTTCGTATCAATCACTCCACTACTTAACGAAGTCGATGGACGAGTTGAAGGCTCTGACGGTGATGGTGGACCCGATTCTTCGCCCTCATTGTTAATTCCTCGGTTGCATGCCGTCGCGATTACGGAGTCATACGAAGATTTACCTGTGGAGCCTTCACTTCGACAACTACCCAGGGTTGAGGCTATCAGAAGTGATCTCCACAAGGTGTTCAGTAAGGTTCTCTTCGATGATGATTTGGCAGCTGATTTTCTCATTGCTCATTTGCTATCAAAAATGTAAATATTGAATTATTTATTCGACCATTTTTCAATTCTCTTCAATTAATGACTGCATTTGTTAACGAATAACTCATTTTGTTTCAGATACATAAGAAGAAATGACTTATCTTTAGGAAATTTTCCCATCAACATAACAGATTTTTCGGTTAATAAATTCCCCACCTTCCCCAGAACTATTTATAACTTGATCTCGCAAATCGTCTCCAAGAGTCACTATTTTCTATGCACCCTGGAGAACTTAAATAAGGGGGGCCTAATCCCCAGGTCAGTATGTGATTCAATACGAGCGAAGTAACGAAGTTATTTAATTCTGGAGAAGAAAAAATTCTGACAAAATAATCCCATAACGTAAAACATTCAACGAGGCAAATGCCACATCCTCTGATCACACATTGCAATTCACGAGGTATTTTTCGAGGCTCCATATTCCTAGGATTAAATTCCTCAGGATTATTTTACCCAGGATCAAGTTACTGGGATTAAATAACTCGTCCTTCGTGAATAAAATTCAATTGACTCCTCAAATTAATTAATTAATCCAGAAAGGACTATGAGACCGGTCGATTGGTAAGTGGTACCCTCCAACTCAGCCCCAACACTCATCTTGTAATCGACGAAACCAAACTAACAGCTGGAAAGCTCTTCCAAGAAGGAAGAAAGAGCTACAAAGCAATCGACAGTCTATTGACTTTTCAACGAGTCAGTTATGATTTCAAATTCTATTCGTTGGAATACGAAACGGACATTCCTGTACTGATACTATCAGAACACAAATCCTTCCTCCCCGTGAGTGACTCTTCCTCTAATTCATCGAAAATTTCCTCCTAACTCCTGTGTAATTAACGTGTTTGTTCAGTGCATGATTCAAGTACCTCTGCACATCACTCCAGACGGTGAGAATCAATATTCTGAAGGGCTCCAAGTCCTGGAGGACTTCCTAAATAATGAGGAACGATTAAATGATGCACGCAATTATTTCAAGCTTTTGCAAGCTATGGACTTCCAAATCAGCGCCGACATTGCCGATGTGAGTTCCCCAGAAGATGAATTTATTATTCATCTGAACCCAGGGGTTTAATCCTCCCTTAGGGTAGCATATGACATACAATAAACGAGTGATTTCCTTTCAGAGGGTTCAAGCGGATTTCGTTAAGTTGCGAAAATTAGACGGCAGAATAAACGCAGACAATCTCCACGCGTTGATGGTGTTCGCCAGACTGATGGCTCTGTCTCACGGAGAAAATTCATTAAGCGTTGATCGCTGGAATGACAGTTTCGCGAAGGAGTGCGAACGTTTCGAGAGATCGCGCAGTCGGCCACATTAAAAAAAATCCCCCTCCGGAAAATGCATTTCTCAATTTCATGTTCATTAAAATGTTTTTTTGTACAAAAAAAATGCATTCGTTCTACTTATCTACGTTAAAATGTATTCCATTCACGAGGTATTGTATTATCTGTCGAGTAACTGCTCAACATCAGTTCTCACAGATGAGAAATGAAGTTAGCACCACTTCTTCTACTGATCTTGTACCTGAAGAATTATTTCCAGTTGAAAATGACGTTCAGGAGAATTATTGATTCATTAATTTAAACTGGGAATGAATATAGACAGAAGTATTATAGTACATAAGTCTGGAATAAAGTTTTTTGCATTTCAGTGATTGTTTATGCCTT
The DNA here is from genome assembly GCF_034640455.1 of Diachasmimorpha longicaudata. Taxonomy (NCBI): domain Eukaryota; kingdom Metazoa; phylum Arthropoda; class Insecta; order Hymenoptera; family Braconidae; genus Diachasmimorpha; species Diachasmimorpha longicaudata. The sequence goes on from NC_087242.1 coordinate 3,605,525, forward strand.
TGTGTGGCCTGTGTCGTCGATGTAGACTGTCTCCAACACCCTGCGGACAGTCTTTGACTCTGTTACTCGGCTGCATCTGCTCTCTCGCTCGTGCTGCAGGAGCTCGAGGCCCTTCCGGGCAGCTTGGGCGTATCTTCGGGACAGTGCAACCTCACTTCGGGCACCTGGTATGTGCCCTGTGTATCCCACTATCGGGGGACTCTCCGGAGAGACCTGATTTCCTACAAAAATAATTAAATTGAGTTGTCGAGGGATTTTTTTTTGCCGCCGGTGGATGTGTGGGATGTCAAATAGTAGCAGAGTGCTCAGACGACGGTTTCTTTGTTAAGTCTTAGTGATTTTATGCAGTCAGGATCACTCGAATGAATCCGATAACGTAAATGTCTGACGTTTTTTAAACGACGTTTTTATTATCTCATTATGGTTTTCCTATGATTTACCCTATTCTCGGAAAAATTAAGAGAATCTTAGGAGACGACAGGAACTTGGCAACCCTGGCTTAGAAAATATAATGACTCCATTTAAAAGTTATTTACAGAGGATTTAAAAGTAGATTGAGGTAATTTGTCGAAGAACGCAACAGTTCATGAGGCATTCCATTCCATTCCAAGTCGATCAGCCCGTGACCTCGACCTCTCCAATTTGATCCGCGATTTTTTATGTAATCAATCAACCTCCAACGACACTCCAGATTTTTTAATAATTTTTTCGATCATTATAACATTTTTTAATTGTCTCTAAAAGGTAAAAAAAATCCACTTCCAAAAAACCTTTCAAAGTTTTTGTTCAAATTAATTTGAAAGTGGAAAAGCGATAGCTAATCTACTTAGGAAGGGCTGAAATCATTAATTAAAATAGACCCTTCAGGTATGTGCTGGTTCAGAAGAGTTCACATACGCAGCAGTAGATTCAAGTCAAGTGGGCAGAGCCCAATTTCTCTTCTTGAAAAAAATCATCGAGTGAATTCTTACCGAAATACGGTGGATTCTGCTGATTCCCATGATTAATTTCAACACTGACATTATCAGTCCTGACTCGAGACGCCAAATTCCTCGGATTTGTTCGCTCCACGTGCGCCCGCATTGCATCTCCCTTGATGCGAAGTTTATTCTGCGTTTCGCGCCACTCCTTGCCACCCTCTTCGACGGCGCGCATGAAGGAGAGACCGTATTTTTTATTGAATCCGGGGATGTAGCCGGTGTATCCCAGGATAAACGGTGGTGGTTTATGTAGCGATCTGTCGTTCCTGTGAGTTCTCCTAGTGCGTTTCTCCCTGTCGAGCAGGACCACGGGATCTCGGCTAGAATTTGGCCGATAGGGACCACTCTTCAAGACCTGTTTCTGCAGGAGTTCCTGAAATGAAGTGGAGTGGAATTTATTTTGGAAAAACGCCGCTGTTATGACAATTTTTTATTTATCAATCAGAATAATGTATCTATTCAGTTTAATTGGGCAGTTTTTGATGAATAACTCGGAGTCTAAGGGAGATAATTAAATTTTGGTCAGGACCTTTTTTATGAAGCGAATCGAGTACTACAATAATTGTTATTATAAAAAATCGATAATTTCGCTTAGATTTCGAGATATTGATGAAAAACCGGAATGAGATGAAGGAAGTGATCTCGGGTTAGTACTTCACTAGTGATGTGGCTGTTTCTAACATCAAATTTTCTTATCTGTCTTCATTATTAGCGCGTTATGGGAACGATCAGATAACATTAGTTCGTCATCAATATTTCTGTACGTCATTAGTGACCGAGGACACAAATTAAATATCAATTACTTCAGTAGTCCATAATGGGGCGAGAATTATTTTTTTATTTCATCGTAATGAATCGTGAAGAAAATCACAATTTCATTGCTTTTCTCACCAATATCGGAGAAAAATGTATTTTTCATTGCCTTGTTATGAAAAGGGCTAGTGATGTCAAATCTTCATTTTTATTTAAAAAAATTACGAGTCAAATAATACAGTTCAGTACGTCATGAGAGCGATTCATTGAAAAGAGCGTTACGCGGCGGGTGCGTAAAATTCTACTTTTCGGACTAGTGATAAAATACATTATTTTAGACCGCGCGAGATATAATTGTTAGACTTTTTTCTTACGATTAAATATATCGTTGAAATATTTCTAAAAATATTAGTAGAATATTTTTAAAAATATTATTTCTCATGTGTTTATTCTACTAAAAGTCTGCGATATTTTCCGCACTGACCTCCATAATCTCCTGGGTATTCGCGCCAAATCGCTTGCCAACTCGAAATTTCAGAGTCGGACAGTGTCCCGTGTATCTGTGAAACGGAATAAGTTGATGAAAAAAATATATAGCACCTGGCAGACATAAAAAAATGATAAATCATTGAAGAACAGAACTACATGAGACAATTTTTGGCAAAAAAAAAAATGTGATCACGTGCAGAATATTATTTTGCCGAATTTTTCAGTTCCTTGACGAACCCCATGTTGTGGGGATATCTGGATAATCTGGAGGGAAAAATTCCGATGGGTTCGATCCCATTGAAAAATCGAAATCTATTGATTTCAAGTCGGATATCATTTAATCGATATTCCCTAAAGTAGTGGCTCGTTCAAATTCACGAGGGAAAAATAATCCGGGAAAAAATAAAAATTCTCCTGTGCGTGATGTGAAGCTGAACATTGAGTGTAGTTGAACATTTGTGTTATATGTGTATAACCAGTTGCCTGGTACTGGGCTGGTACAACCCCTTCACCAGTATCCGTACCCCCAGTGTCAATTATTTACGTGATATTGAATTTGATGAAGATTCGGTATTTCCCTGTCAATTTACCCCACCAATTGTCCCACAAAATCAGTGGATTTTCGCTAAAAATAAACATCAGATCAATATCTACCGGGGAATTTTTATGTCCCCATTTATTTGTTTATTTTAACACAAATAATATTTTTTTCCACTCCCGGATTGACATTGGCATTGAAAATATCCGGGAACAATTAACAAACAATTTTTTATTTCCCCCGAATTTATGATCTATTTATTAAATAATTCAGTTGTAAACTGGGTTCAGGGTCAATCAGAACCCACCAAAAATCCAGAGATAAGTCAACTGCCAGACAACAAATTATTTATTTACATTAACCAAAACATTGTCAATAATTATGTAACATTATACAAAATTACCTCGACATTCGCGAGTCGCTCAAATACTTTTCGGTAAATTAAATTATTTCTCTCAACGAATCAATCAAATAATTAACTAATTAATTATTTATGATTTATTTACCCTGGCAGATGTGTTCCATAGTTCTGCCGGAAGAATTCCGTTCTCTGTTCGCTGGTCATCGGATCAAACACCATAATTTTCAAATATTCTAATAAATTTTATCGAAGACAACAGTTGTCACTTCTACGCGCGCAAAAGTCGCACTATAACTATTTCAAATTCCGTGGAAGTTTCACGATTTCACAGTTGACCAGCGGAGTTTCTTCTTTTTTTATATCTTCAATTTAAAAAACTAGAGTATGTTGACTAGTGAATCGAGACGAATCGTCGCGGACGGTGAGCGTTTGAAGCGGTTGAGCCGGAGCTAGTGGAACAGGACTGTGTTGAGTCGGCCTTAAGATGCATATGCGTTGATACCCTCCCTCCCCCTCGTTCGTTCAATCGACGGAAACCGCACCTTGCGGCACTCTTCTGGCATTTTTTTCGAAGTCAAATTTAAATTGCCTATTTAATTGTAATTTTGTGGTCGTTATAGAGCTGAAAATATTCAAATGAATTTAGAACCTGAAATGCCTCAAATTTACGAGAGAATTCTATTGAATTTCTATTGATTTTTAATTAATTTTTTTGTCAGCACGTGGATGCACTTGTTTTTGTGAAAATACTCCCAAAAAATGGTCCATCGATAAATTATCTATTGAAAGTTATCCGTAAATTATTGGCTATAGAATGTAGACCATAAATAATTGGCTATAGAAAATTATCGTAAGGAATTTTCTGGATGAGACAGACTATAAACAATCGTCTGGATTATTATTTACATCACGACATGAGCGCTCTGTTTTCTGAATAGTTCTGGTCTATTTCATTGACCCTATTGACTCCGGGTTCGATCTAGTGCATGAAAAGCCTTGATATAAATATCAAAGATACAGATACAGACACCGTAAAATTCGTCGCACCACCTCCGGAGGATGTGAATTATTCAGTGGAACAGTACACCAGGACTAGTCTATTTTCAGTCTTCCGTGTGGTTAACAAATTACTTAGACAAGTTAGAAAATCATAGACGTGAATTTTTAGATGTTTTTTATCGCTGCGAAAAAATAAGTCAATTGATTTCTCTCATCAGGATCAACATTACTACTAAATTATCAATTGCATCCGCCAAATTCGGACGGAGGGAATTCAGTACGATTATTATTGGGCCCAAAGTTTTGGTAAATTTTATTACAAAAAAATAGGAGAATTTAAATGGAGGAAATTCCTGGGGGAAATCCACAGCTCTAACGGCCGAATTCCACTGAATTTTTCTGTAGACCATTAGGGCCCCATGAGGCGCAAAACATTGGGCCCTACGGAATCCCCTGCTCCTCTCGTAATATAAAATCATCAAATTCGTTTTTCAATTTTTTTCCTGAAGAATTAACGTTTCTAATTAATGATCAATTACATCACCACAAAAAAATCCGCCCGAGGGAATTCAATTCAAACACATGTACAGAATAAATTCTATAGAAAACTGGAATTCCATTGGGATAGGGCCTCCCCACCCTGTCGGGCCCAAATTAATAAAAAACTCAAAACAAAAAAATTGGGAAATTTCAATCGGTGGAAATTCTATTCGAAAATCTCCAGTTTCAATCATCGAATTCCATCAAGATTATCTACAGCCCATTAAGGCCCAATGGGCCCCTAGAAATCACCTCCTCTTTTCTAAATTACCTCCGAAATTATCAAGTGCATCTTCTAATTTATTTTTCCCTCAGAAAGCGAAAAAAAAAATTGCAAAACGTCATGTCACCGGTGTGTATCAACATTGGAAAATCAATGGCAATAGTATGACGTAGTGAACCCGCCTCGTCCTCCTCCAATCACACGAGAACCCGCCCCACCTCGTTCCCCTCCCGCCACCACTAATTCTCCCCCCCCCCCACCCCGCCGTACCGCTCGCGGAATTCACAGTCGCACGCCGCCTCGCGTAGTCACTCTGAAACTGGCAGCTGACAAGTTCGTACTTAACAAACCGAAAAAAAAGTCACGTCGAAAAAGCAGATTACCAACGCACAGAGTATCCATCGATACAAATTTCATTGTTTGTACCACCAACGGACGCGAACAAGTGGCAAAAACAAAAGTGCTAAACAGTTGAACAAGTGAAAACGAGAAAGTGCATCAACGTCCAGTCGACGACTGCGAGAAGAAGAAAAAAAAAAGGAAACGACGTAGATGTCCATCAGTTAACTACAAACACGGAGTCACACGACAGATATAACACTAGCGGTGAAACAACATCGGTGAGGAGAGTACGAGGGATTGATAATAAATATAAATATCAACGGACTTGCAGTTTTCGAGAATAAATAGAGGACCGGTGAAGAGGAGTGCCAGGATTGTCTGTCGAGATGGCGTTTATGATGCCTGTTGTTAAAAATGAGTGGGATATTTACAAAACTAACCGTAGCAGACGCTCGTCGGAGTGTTCTAATCCCCAGGCCTGTCGAAGTCGAAAGGTGAGTCAGGGTAATGAATGTATGGGGCAAGATGGGGAAGGATCGGTGGGTTTTTTTCCGTTCGGATGGGGGAATTGATCGGGGACATTTAAGGTGTCTTTCCTATTTTTTTTTTGCCAGGACGAACTGTTTTACTGCCACATGTACGAAATAGATAATTTATGCATGTGTACACACACATACACATGTGTGTGCAGGTCATAACGTGGATATTACATGTGTGTGCAGGTCATAACGTGGATATCACATGTGTGTGCAGGTCATAACGTGTATTTCACATGTGTGTGCAGGTCATAATGTGCATTTCACATGTGTGTGCACATGTGTGAGCATGTAATGACGTGTATGTGCACATGTACGAGCATATAATGACGTCTATGTGCACATGGGTGTGCATATAATGACGTGTGTGCACATGGGTGTCACGTCACGATGTATTGTGTGTACGTATGTGTCGATTCACGTGTGTGGTCTTTTTTATCATTACACCATTGGCAAATGGCGATTGTCAGAAGCGAGTGAACATCGAGGAGGAAAATTGCAGTCGTCCGGGCGAAAATAATTTTTCATGGCGTGTGAAAAAAAGTATATTACACCTCAAGAACCCCACAGTATATTACGGCCCTGGGAGTGATGGCATGTCACACCCCTGCGGTGAGCAGTGCTCATATTGCTTTCCCTCATCAGGCAGCAAAGTACGAACTTTTCGTACAGCTGCGGTAAAAAGACACTTTTTGACAGTCTGAACGTGGCAGCAGCGACAAAAATACTTTATCCACTTGTTTACCCTGCGTTAAAATCCCTCTTCATCAACCGTCGCGTTAACTGCAGCTGTCGATTGCCCGATTATTTTTTTCCATAACTGACAATCAAAATAGAAATATCGAGAATGATCCTTAAGGTTTAAGACAGTTTCCATATAAATGCTGGTGCACTATCGGTGACACTAGTGTCAAACAGATGAAAAAAATCATAAAAAAAAAAAAATACTAAAAATAATAAATAAAATTAATACCAATTGATAGTAATAAAAAATATGAACTTAAATTAAAACAGAAAATTTGCCTGAAAATTTCCACGAAAATCAAATGACGATCTTCTGCCTATCCCTTGCGACGAGGAAAACCATCGGCGCGTGAAGGGAAAATTACTCGTGAGATTATTCGAACCGTGAAGATTCTTCAAACTGCATGTTCACTCTTCACTGACGAATGTTGCGCTCACTTCAACTTCATGGCAACGTCCATTATCGAATTTCCCCTCCTCTCCTTACCACCACCCCCCTTACCCCTTTCCCCTCTCTTTTCGCACTCTCCATTGAACGGCGTACGTTGTTATTTGCGCGTTTGTAGTCAGTGCTCGTTGCACAGGGAAATCAAATACGTAATTTTTTTATTATTATTTTTTTTTTCAATTGAATTGTCGTGCGGTGAGCAAAAAAGCAATTGGAGAAGATTTGCGTGTCGCTCGAGTCTCGGTAATAATACTTTGGATGTTTTTACATTTATGACGTAGAACGACGTGATTACGCAATACTAGAGAAACATGACTTTAGATGGATTCCGTACATGAAGGAGAGAATTTCGATTGTATTTTAAATAGTCAACTATTTTCGTAATTTATTTGTTTATTTATTCGTTTAGTTATTTTAAGGGTGGCGATTTTTCAATGGGAAATTTTTTTATAGATTTAATTGCTCCGGGTGATTTAATTTACAAATGTAATGAATGTAAAATTCCCTCGGATGGATTTTCTGATTTTTTATCGTTTGATCTTCTCATTATAAGGAGATGAAAAATAGAGCGGAAAAACAGAGAAAATTAAAAATAAATAAAAGACAAACAGATTCTCGCAAGGTTTCATTCTTGGCTTGTCTGGCGCCAGCTCATCATGACATAGAAAGTTAACATGGATTGGGAATTAGTCACGTGATCTAAATAACGGTCACATAATGAGAATGATGAATGGTTGTACGTATGGGTAAAAGGAATTTTAGGTTTTATTTTATCAAATGAAATTGTAATCGTCGTGAATCAGAGGCCACATGCGCAGAAATATTGTGAGTGAAAGAGGGAGGAGGATATGAATGAAACGATAAAATAACTGATAAAAAAATTAATAGAAAAAGATAGCGATTTCGGTACAAAATGTCATCGGGTTTTTACTAGTTTTCGAAGTTTTTGGTCGTTTGAACTTTCTTTTCCCTGACAGCAAAATTATGAATGGAAAGAGGCGACAAATTTCGATGTTTTTGGACAACTTATTCGTCTGAGATATTTTTTTAAAGATTTCTTAATTAATTTATTTGGAAAAAAAAATTCTGATGTGAATAGGTCATACAGAAAAATTCAACAACAGTTGAAGTGATATTTAATTAAAATTAATTCTAAATACCAAAATAGACAATAATAGAGTTCGAAATTAATTTCATTGGCGTTTTAAAAATGAAGATTTTCATAAATTTATTGCATTTTGGCGCGTGAAAATGAAAAATTTATAAGTGAAGATGTGATTGCTGTCAGCAGTCGCTTTTCCTCTCGACTTTCAGTAGCTCCGAACCCGATTGTTGACGAATTCCTATGTATCACAAATTATTGCTGAACTGGTCACCTCAATAAGCTTCGGAGAAGGCTGACGCAACACTCCCGTTAACACATGTCTGGAAAATCTCTAGAAAACCTCTACTCTTCTCACCAAATACTCTTCAATTCCTATTCCAACTTTATAAAAATTCTTTGGAGGTTTATTAGAATTTTATTTAATAAACAAACAATTTACATACCATTCCCTGTGTCCAATTCCCCTATCCCGTTGTTAATTAATATTAGTCGATAGGGAAATCCGATCCTCTTCAGTAGTTTAAGGGAGAAATTCTTCCCCGAAGGGAGAGAGGATGTGAAGACCTGAATAAACATTCCCTCGTCGATTGATCAATCGATCAGTCCCGTTAATCCCACTAACGCCCCTGACAACTAAATATTTTATTGTTCACTAGGTATCGGAGTGTTCAAAATCCGAAGGGCCATCGTTATCCACCTCTCCCGGCTCAGACTTCCTCACATCCCCAGCTCATCGTTCTGTTCCCATGTCCTCGCGCCACTTCTCAAGGACCTCCTCACGTGCATCCCAGAGTTCACTCCAGAGCCCGAGCAAGAGCACCGGCTCATCACCTCCCAAAACAGGCAGTTCAAATTCACTGAATAAATTTCACAATCGTCTCGTTGATAAGCTCAAGAGATCCTTGAGGAAGAACGACGACACGTCCGAGGATCAGCGCAATCTATCGTGAAATAATCATGGGGTTTTGGGCCGTCCGCCGTTATGTGGCTCAAAGCCTATCGACATCCGAAGGACCTCCACACCAGGAAATTCTGTGACAGAGGTGAATCCGTGCACGGTGACCCGATCATGTCCAGATCCCTCCGTGGGCTGGTAGGGTAATGTCGATGAAAACGGAGATGAGAGGATTGGATCGAAGTGGACTGCTGGCCATCTTGGGATGAATACCTTCTGGACACGTGAGTTGCATATTTTCAGAACACAAAACGTAACATAACAGTTGATGCAAACCTTGAGACGAAGAGGAAAGTACTTCTGAACATCTTAGAATTGTTGGCGATGAATTGATGAACGACAGGACAGATTAGGGCGGCTCTCATTGAATTACATGTACGTGGGGATAATGGAGATGATGGGGTTTGGGGAAGGGGTTGGAGATCATCTTGGAGTGAAGGATTTTTGGAGATCTTTGGAATGTTAGGGACGTTAGGAACGAGTTGAAGTATTCGGGGAACTGCTCTTGTCATACTGTTCACGAAAAATCGCTGAATTTGGGACTTAAAGGTCAATCTCTCTGGAAATAATCTGTCGTTTGCCTGGACTTGATGCAGTTGCATCTGTGTCGGAAGTATTCTTTCCGACATGTATCGAATATACATATATTAGCATTGTAGATGGTGATCGAAGACCTTGTCACTGAACAATGATCCCTGTCAATCGTGATGAACATGTCGCTTTCCAGTTTAATCTAAATATTACTGTAACGAAAAAAAAGAAAATCAAATGCTGTGCAAAAATTAATAACGAATATATGTCGAGATACATTATGTCAAAAACTGTAAATGGAACGATTGGAAATCAGACGATAAGCTTTTGAGAGTGGAGTCTCTCTAGGGGCCAACCACAGAAAATTAGAGCAGGCGAGTGGGGGAATCCCTATTTTCCTGTCTTGAAATGTGTCCTTGAGTGAGTTTCCATCGAAAGCTCAAGAGATAGAAATTTAGCTCTATTTTTTCAACATAAAAAATGAAACGAATTAACCGTTAAATTTTTTTAATAAAAAAAATCTGGACGAAATAATTTCATTGAAGAGGAAAAATTCTAATAATTTTGTAGTTTAGTTCAACAATTCGAGTGCTTCGGTCAATAATTTACTCGTTCATATGAAAAATAGATCATTTTTATTTATGTTTGTTTATGTCAAGACATTATTGAATGTCAAAAGCTAATAAAATTCAAATAAAATTTTCCAGGAAATTCGTTAGCTCTTTTCCATGAAATTTTCTCGTACCTAATGGCACTATTTACTAGAAATGTCTGGATAAAATTGAATAATAATTGACAATAAAGCAGGCTGGCCCGCTAGACCACTAGAGAGAGGCCACTAAATTGATATTCTATTGAATAAAGTTAATGGTGAGACGAATATAGTGATAATATGACGCTGAAGCCTAAAATGAGACTAAATCATTCGCATATGCATAAATTTATCGTTGATATTTTCAAGAATATATTTATGTTCGTTACGTTTTAGTAGATTATGTTCGTAAGCAGAATTAAGAAGGAAGATGAGATGGAAACATCGTGTGACGCACTAACCTCATTATCATGATTAACTAGGTGTTTATCGTTGCTTACGAAATTATGTGGAAAATTTGCATTCATTAAGGGGCTGTCACACGAAAAATATTTACCGAAAAACCTAGTGAATTTTCTCGAACATTTTATTCATCTCTGTTAGCGATTCCTGGGGACGAGGGATCCACAGTTCAGTCCCCCCGGGTATTCGTGGTCGTAATAATCACGGATGTCATAATGTAACTTAAGATTCTCTACAAGTGCACGGGACTTAAGATCATTTTTCAAACGTCAGTTGCAACGACTTTATCGCAAAGCCATACAAATAGGGAATCAATCCTTTGCTGTGTTCTCTCTCATTTTTTTTCTTTTACTTTGATTTGTCTCGTTCTACTTTTCTTGTCCAGATAAATAATTGAATAATTCGAGCCACGAAGATTCTCCAGGAAAACTGAATGCCATCGACTTTTTGCCAAATTTCTTCAACTTTTCAGCGAATTCGTGAGGTTTTTTGTGAAATTTTTTGTACGTGTGCCTCCCTGGTATTAAATTTCAGATTTTTCATTTCTGAAAATGAATTTCCGGTTGATCATGCGACTTGATGTGCGAATAGTAGTCACTCCACATCTCTATGGTGTAAAATTATTTAAAAAATCCTACCATGGCAAGTTAACAATAATTCAGTGGGTCCATTGTACATGTCCTAGTCATTTTTTATGGTCAATGATTGTTTCAATCATTAAAATTGGATGTGAATGTTTCTCAAAATCATTTTCATGCAAATAAGAAATGACCTTGGGGTATTCTTCTTTTTAAGTTGATGCTAGAAGGTGGGAAATGTGATTTTATGATAGTCGTAATTTATCAGCGTGTCGGAAGAGAGATAAAAACATTTTTTGATAAAAATCCGCGTTTTTGGCGTTGCACAGTCATATATGATTTAGCATTTTTTTTTTCATGGCTACACTTTTTATTTAAAGACTTTTTTTTTCCGTTGAAATATCGCAAAATGTAGGTCACAACAATGTACTTTAATTGCTAAATTTTTCACGCTTCATTTACAGTTTCTTTTTCATTAACAACTGAGTATTTAAATTCGTTTGAATTATTCATTTAGGAGTAAGGAAATTGTACCGTATGTAACTCTGTGATAAAGTTATAAGTTATAAGATAGATTCATGTGACGAAAATAGCAGATCTGATGAAAAGTACGAGATTAAAAAGTACACATTAAAATACAGGAAAAGGCTAGAGACAAAAAAATATTAGTTATTCCACGTTAAATCGACCGGGCGACCCTGATCCTCTCGAAAATTTGCGACAGGTCCAATCACCTGTCCATTTAACATGAAATACCTCCGGCAATTTTCAGTTCAACATAAATAATTATGGTGAACAATTATGACCCTTTAATTTCTTGAAATTGATAAATTGTAAAACAGAGCTCGAAAAAATTATCAGAGTTTAAATTTTAATTGACATTTCCAGTCTGAGCTTTTACACATAGCTATTCATTCGGTACGAATTATTGAAAATATAACAACAAATAAATATGCAAATATGATACACATGAATATCAACAAATCGCCTAAATAGTGCACTTGATAACGTAGTGTGATCCATGAGCTGTGGTATTTTGATGGGAAGACTGGGAGAAACGTGTGAGATGATGTGAAAAATGGGAATGAATTGTTTATGAAATTGCTTATTATTATTATTATTATTATTTGATGATTGCTGCTTCGGGTGAGACTGCACTGGTGACGATGATTTATGAATGAAATTTATTATTGGACTTATTATCGTATGGTGCTATAAAGATGGATTTATTGAAATGAAATTGAATTCAATTTGATACGATGCTTCAACCAATTTCACTCTACTCGCGATAATCAATGTGAATTGCATCCAATTGGTGTAAACTGATGAGGCATTGAGGGGATGATGGACTGTATAATTATATTGTACGTGAATACAATATTGCGATGCAATTGTTCATTCGTTACGTAGCTCATCGGGCCCCATTGGGCTTTGGTAATGTGGATAGAGGGGAGATCAGTGTCCCCCAACTAAGATATATATTCAATATCAATGAATACTGTAATTATTTCAATGCAATGTACATGAAAAAGTGAAATAAACACTTTTGAAATTTTTGAGAAATTTATTTGTTTTTTATTTCCTGGGGGGGAGTGCGCTAGAGGGGGCACTAGTTGGTTTACTTTGTTATTCTTATGTCTGTTGTAATTAACAAAATCATTTTGATAATTCAAGAGAATATTTTATTAATAAATTTGATGGAAAACTGCAGGTAATTCGCGAAAAAGTATTTGAGTAATTTAATTTTTGAATGGTCGGTACAGTAGAGTACTGGTGTGTCCACTTGATTACAATTGAAGTTAGTGACTCTCATAACCTCAAACCAAAACAGTCGGGCTTCAAGCCCCTGATGATTGTTGCGAGGGTTCAGACAATTAAAGTGAATAATCAAAAATGAAAATCACCAGGCATAAAAAAGTGCACAAGTACCTGAACTTCTACGTCAACAATTATAAATTTCGGACGCCATTTCAAGTGCTGATTGATGGAACGTTTTGTTTTGCTGCTCTTAAGGTGAGTGGACGAATGATTAAATCCCAAAAACACATGCACTCGTCTGTCTTCACTTAATAATTACCCATGACATGAGTGATTATGCAGTGATTTTGTTATCACGGTTTCAGGAAAAAGTTGATATTCAAGATCAATTGCCAAAGTATTTTCAACAAGAAACGAAACTCCTGACGACCCCATGTGTCATCATGGAGACCGAGAGTTTGGGGCCCCAGACATATGGGGCCATGCTAATTGCTAAGAAATTTGCTGTGCACAAGTGCAGCCACGAGAAGCATCCAACGACTGGCTCCAAGTGCCTGAGGTCTATGATAAAAAATAATAATCCGTCCAGGTGAGAGAGTCTTCCTTTCAGGACTCGAGAAAAAAATTTCGTACTACATTTGTCATTCCCAATGACTTTGTAATAAGTAAAAAAAGAAAGCAAATTAGTCCTGAGTACATGGAATGATAATCAATGACAATGAACCTTTCAACAGATACATAATAGCAACACAAGACCGAGATCTTCAAGAGAAGGTTCGGAATAGGGCGGGGGTCCCCCTGCTTTATCTCCATGGAAAGGTCCCCACACTGGATCCCCCATCCCAGGCCAGCAAGAACGAGGCACAGCATCAGCTCGATAAAGTTGATCTGAACGTTCACCAGAGAGAGACCTTGGCGGAGCTGAAACAGAGCTCAGGCCTCGCCACCGAAGAGGAAACAAAAATGAAAAAGAAGAAGAGAAAAGGGGGACCCAACCCCCTCAGCTGCAAGAAGAAGCAGAAGAAGACTTCGGTGAATAACACGAAAACATCTGGAAAAGTGCGGAAGAGGAGAAAAGCAAAAATTCCATCACATGTTAAAGAAATGTTGAAGACTTCACAGAATAGTAACCAATAAATTTAGGAAAATTGACGTCTTGTTTTATTTTTCATCCATTTTATTATATATTTCTTTGTCAGAGTGGAAATTAAAAAAGTAAATGTATCTGGATAAAAACTACTACACAATAATTCAAGAATTATCAAAAAGTTCTTCAAAAGTGGAAATGTTGACTATTGTTGACTTCAAAAATCAATAAGCCCAGTTCACACATGAAATCCTAACCTCCAAATTCGTGAAAAACAGCCTTTACTGTGTTGTGGTCCCGTTGACGAGCCTTTCGTTGCGATTGTTTGCCAGAATCCAAAACACAACAAGTTTCTTGAACTGAAGGCAATGAGTAATTCTCTTGCGTCACGGGTAATTCATTACTGTCTACCCCTTGAATCGCCCATAAACCCCTTAGTGCAAGGTCATCCAGCGAAGGAGAGGACCGTTTGAGATTTGAGGGTTACAAATTCTACAGAAATGGTGAGAAGTAATTTTATTTTCATAACTTTATTCGATGAAAGTTACTGGGGATATCGTTCATGATCTTGAAGATTACGTGACGATGCACTCAACTGAGTTTTACCGCTTTCCATATTCGGTCGGTCTTGCCTTTTCCAACGCCCACACATTTTGTTACTCAATATTCCCATGAAACTGGGAATTCCGAGGGAATTGCTTCAGTTGTCAAGTGCCAGGACAAATAAAATTCACAAGAATTGACGTGAGTTTTTGCAATTAAACATCTCAGGGAAAATCAATCATTTCTATGTTTTTTTATCGAATGGAATCAATAAAAAATTGACCTACTGTCAATTAAAAAATCAACAAACTTTGTCCACTTTTTTCTCCGGTGAAATTCTTTTCTCCTTCTGTAATCGAACAATTTAATTGTTATCGAAAGATAAAAGAAACAAATAGTTTCAATTTTCCTTTAATTGCGTGCACTTTCCCTGAATAAAATCCTTATGTTTTCCATTATCTGTTTAATTATTTACATTGTCATCATCATTGATCATGCACCTTCACAATATTTTTTCACAAATCATCAGTCAAATCCCGAGCCGAGAAACAACTTCTTCAACGCTGTGAGACAGTTGGCTGAGAGTGAGATACACCTGATAAAAGTCATTGAGAATTCGAGGAAAGAGATTCACGAAACGATGTCGACCAAACAGGGACTCAGAAGCAACGAGAGCAAGAGATCATCGAGATTGGCCAAAGTAAATTTCGTATTCATTCATTTTCATGTTAGAATCCAATTCCTTACAATAAATCATGGGAAATTTTTCGCATCAAATGTGAGAACTCGATCGTAGATATTTTTTTAATGGAAAATATATCCAGCTGGGGATGAATTTCCCCGAACATCCGAGCAATTACGAACCCGGAAGCACCGGGGGAATCGATTATATCTGTCTCGTCGATACTAATAACTGCGATAAGATAACGAGATGCTGCGAGATGTCAACACGAGACAAAAATAGCTGATAATTTTATCAATTCCACGAGCTTCTTTGTTGCACTTCAGTTAAATATTCATTGACCTCAGGAACATTGTCAGTATACTCTGGTGACGAAAAAAAATTTCCCTCGATAACCCTCGCATTAACAGAGCCCTTTCCCTCGGTCTTCAAGACCCTCTCGATGAAGAAATCGTAATCCGTTCTAGGTGAGGCCATCCCAGGCGATAATCGTAGCAAAACGTGAGGCAGCGAAGAAACGAAAAAACCAGAAGTCCTCAGACAACTGTTACGTCCGTGACATCTACCAAATAGCCATCGACGCTAAAAACATGACTCGAGGGCCAACAGGTGTGGTTTACGATCAGTCAATGGCCGAGCACCGTTGCCTGTGGGACGACAAATACCCAGAGTCTCCAGACAGGTTCACGAGGGTGTTGGGGAGGTGTCAGGAGCTGGGGCTCATCGACAGGTGCAAGTTCATCGAGCCCAGGCTTGCGAGAATCGACGAGGTTCTCCTGAAGCACTCGGTCGAGCAGATCGACATTCTCAAGGCCACTGAGGGCTGTCGGGACGCTGAACGATTGGAGAAAATCTCCTCCAAGTACGACGCTATCTACGTACATCCGGTGAGTGGTAACATCAAATAAATATTTCAACCAGAAAAAATCGGCGTTTAAAAAAATCACTCAACTCCTTCTTTCTTGCAGTCGACGTACAAATTATCTCTCCTGGCCACTGGCTCGACGATAAACCTCTTGGAGAGCATCTGCCGAGGTGAAGTGCAGAATGGAATGGCGATAATAAGGCCCCCAGGTCATCACGCAATGAAATCCGAATACTGTGGCTACTGTTTCTTCAACAACGTCGCCATTGCCTCGGAGAAGATGCTGGCAGAGGGCCTGGCTAAGAGGATCCTCATCGTGGATTGGGACGTCCATCATGGCCAGGCGACCCAGCAGATGTTCTACAACGACCCGAGGGTCGTGTACTTCTCAATCCATCGTTATGAGAATGGATCCTTCTGGCCTAACCTGAGGGAGTCCGATTACCATTACGTCGGTGCAGGGGCTGGGATTGGACACAATTTCAATGTTCCTTTGAATAAAACTGGAATGACAAATGCTGATTATCTGGCGATATTCCAGCAAGTGCTTCTGCCAATGGCTTATGAATATCAACCGGATCTAGTGGTGGTCTCAGCTGGTTATGACGCAGCCTTCGGCTGCCCTGAGGGTGAGATGGAGATTACCCCAGCATTTTATCCTCACCTTCTGTCACCATTGCTGGGCCTGGCCAACGGTAAAGTTGCTGTTGTTCTCGAGGGTGGCTACTGTCTCGAGTCCCTGTCAGAGTCAGCAGCCTTGACCCTACGAGCTCTCCTGGGAGATCCCTGTCCCACGATATCGATTCTCGACCCCCCATCCCCATCAATAACCGAAACAATCCTCAACGTCATCTACACCCACAAGCCATATTGGGGCTGCTACCAGTACCAGGACACCTACACCGCCGGATCAGCGAGCGATGACATCGTCAAACACCTTCCCAAGGTCATCTACAATGGGGAGGAAACAAAGCCAGATGTCTATCAGACTCGTAACTGTTATCCAGTTCAGAGTGAAAGTCAATTGAACGAAATTCATAACCGACTAGTTCTGCTGAAGCAGATGACTAGTCTGAGCAAAGCTCCGCACAGGGTCTGCCTTGTGTACGACGACAGGATGTTGAGGCACTTCAATTATGCTGAGGACAGCCATCCCGAGACACCCAAGAGGATCTCTGAGATATTTTCGATGCATGAGGCCTATGGATTGATCGAAAGATGTCATATTTTAGAAGGAAGAGCAGCCACAGAGGAGGAGCTCCTCCTAGTTCACACCAAAGAGCACATTCGTAAAATCCAGAAGATGGCTGACTCGAAGCCATCAGAGCTGACACACCAGTCTCGTGACCTTGACTCTGTATATCTCCACAAAGAGACGTGGACAAGTGCCAGTGTGGCAGCAGGATCATTGCTGAGGGTGGTGGACAGTGTTGTAAATGGAGAAAGCCAGTCTGGAGTGGCAGTGGTGCGACCCCCGGGTCATCATGCTGGTGAGGACGGAGCCTGTGGCTTCTGCATCTTCAATAATATTTCGGTTGCTGCTAAATATGCAACTGAGTTTCACGGATTGAAACGAGTTCTGATTGTCGATTGGGACGTTCATCATGGAAATGGAACGCAGTCTATTCTCGAGGATGATCCGAAGATTCTCTACATATCTGTTCATCGTTACGACAACGGGGCGTTTTTTCCGAGCTCGAAGGAGGCTAATTACGACGTGGTGGGGACAGGCAGAGGTAAAGGTTTCAACGTCAACATCCCTTGGAACCGTCGGAAGATGGGTGACTCCGAGTACGTGGCGGCTTTCCAGCAGATAATCCTGCCAATCGCCTACCAGTACAATCCCGAGCTTGTCCTCATCTCCGCCGGTTTCGACGCCTGCGTGGGTGATCCCCTGGGTCACTACACAGTCTCCCCGGAGGCCTACGGTCTTTTCACCCACTGGCTGTCATCCCTAGCCAACGGTCGACTGATCCTGGCCCTCGAAGGTGGCTACAACGTCAACTCCATTGCCTACGCCATGACAATGTGCACAAAGGCACTTCTCAACGACCCCCTACCACCCCTGCGGCCCCTCCCTGTCCCATGTTCAAGTGCAATTACTAGTATTAAGAATGTTCTCAAGATACAGAAGACATTCTGGCCGAATTTAGTCTTCCAAGCAGCCCTGCCAAAGGAGAACGTCCTTCCCGAGGTCTCGAGCCTTGGAGGTGAGGCTGAAACCCCAGGTTATGAGCAGAAAATAGCAGACGAGCAGTTTAAGACTGAAAAGGGAATGAAAATGGAGGATTTGGAGGGGAATGTCGAGAGGATGACCCTGAGAAATACGACGGGTTCCCTCAGGGGCTGTGTCAATCCAGGGGAAAAGCCCGGGGGGAGCTCGAATCCTGGGGGAAGTGGAAGTAGTGGAGCTGGTGGATCTAGTGGAGCTGGTGGAGCTAGTGGGAGTCAAGGGGCTGGAGCTGGCAGTGGTAAAACTCTACAGGAGTTTCTCTCAGAGAATTTACGGGCCCTCAACGACGGCGAAATGTTTGCCACTATTCCCTTGAAGGACTGCCCTCATCTGGATTCTGTTCAGGAGGTGCCTTCCAGTGGTATTGACATAACGAGTCCGTGCGTGGACTGCAGTAGCGTCGAAGAGAACTGGATTTGTCTCATTTGCTACACGTCACACTGTGCCAGGAGTGTCAATGAGCACGCTCTCTTTCATGGATTATGCCTGGAGCATCCCATTGCCTTGAGCTTCACGGATCTGTCTGTCTGGTGCTACGAGTGCGAGGCTTATCTCGATAATCCTAAGTTGTATCCAGCGAGGAATATTGTGCATCTGAACAAGTTTGGGGAGGAGTTGGTGTGGACGTACAATGAGATTCACTTGAATTGACGAGGTTGTGAATTTTTTTTGGAGCCTTTGGAGGTGACTGGGGGGGTTTAGGATGTGGGTGAATTTTTTCCGTGTTCACATGAGCGGAATAATAGAGTTTAAAACAGTTTAAATATTTTTAGGGATTAAATAAGCCGAGGAGTGCGAACACTGGAGAATTCACTGGAGTCATAACACTTGTATAAAAAAATCTATAGACTAGGCTATTATTTAGGGGGGTGATTGATCGTAAGACGATGTTCGTCTGACGATTCCAAAACCCATCACCTCGTCTGCTTAAATCTGTAAAAATATCATAACAAACAACAACAACGTAAAGCTAATTATTCAATAAGTAAAAACGATTGCGCTTGATAACTGCGAGGAGCTACTTTTTTCACAAAATAAAGGCTTAAGTAACATGAAAAAAGCTTTCGATTTATTCACCCAAGCACTTGGGGTATCAACAATCCCCTAGGAGATATATCCAGCATTATCAGGCACTTCAATTCTCAGCAATAATAATCCAAAACTATCAATTAACTGGAATAAATCGTTGGAAAAATTCGTTGTCAAATGATTGAGACACAAACTCATGCTCTCCACAAGAAAACAATCTAAATTAAATGTGAAAATTGGTAACTTTTCAGTGGAAATGTGTGGATAAAAGACATTCGTCGTTTGATAACTCAGATTCCTCGTGCCATTCATCAAAATGTGCTCCATAAATTCGGGAAATAAATTAACAGGCATTGCATAGTAGAGTCTGTAGGGTATTTTCTGATTGTGAAATTTCTTCTCACACTCTTTCAATGTCCTCTGAATGTTTGTGTAGACCTCTGATATATCCTTGCTGCCCTCTTCGTACAAGAAAAAATCCTGTTTGAGTTGGTACCGATGTTTGGTACTGCTGGTGTAAATTTTATTCGTGTTCTTGAGATGGAGAAGAGCTGTGGGCAGTGGATAAGTGAAGGACGTGAATAAATGAACGTGGGTGAGCTCTGGTTTGGCCTTCAGCTCGTGATACATGTGCTTCGCTAGGGGTAGAACACCCCCTTGGTGCAAAAATCCGTAGAATAACGTCAGGAACATGTTGGTGAGCCACCAGATCACCTGCCATCGAATTATCCTCGGGGATTTTTTCGTGTAGATGTGAGTTGGGTCGTGGCTGTTGCTGGGGGCGACTGTTGTTGGGCTCTTGCCGTTCCCTAGGGAGCCCCCGTGGAGGAACACCAGAGGCAGCAGCACTGGAATGATGAATCGAGGCTCTTGGTGAGGGAAAATCGAGAGAAGTGCGATTGGGACTATGAAGCAGGCGATCATCAGACTCTCGATGCTCTGAATGCGAGGGAGCTCCAGCCAGTGACGTTTCGACGCACTGAAACAGGTGGAGATAGTGATCGTCAATTTGAATGTGGCTAATGGAGACTCTCCAAGACTCACCTATTGATCATTCTCCCGAAGGAGATCAATCCAATGACCCCCAGGACATTAAACAGCAGGGGAACGTTGACTAGAAAATGGTGGTATCTCCCGTGAATTCCGTGCTTCTCCAGGTTCTCCGTCGCCGAGTTGTACCTCAAGAAATTCAAGGGGGTAACCAGTAAATTATCCATCCCCACCTCGAGCTTCATGATCTCGCCGAGAGTCAGGTACCCAAAGTAGAAGCTGTCAGCGAGGATGCCAACGACAGCTGTGGGTATTCCACAACAAATAAACGTGATTATTCGTACGTGAAAATCCAGGAAGCCAACGCTCCTGGAGCCGAGTCCTCGCTGGAGCCAGAAGGCTATCGGTGGAAATGCAAAAGCAATGAATGTTGGTCGATTGAAGATACCCAGGACGGTGACACCCGCTAGGATGAGGCAGTGATTGAGGGAATGGGATGGAAGCGATGCTCGTAATTTATAGTACTTGACTCTCTCGACGATCGTTGGGGCCTTATCGTATCGTTCTTTGAAGTGATCGCTCTGGAGAACAATCTTCTCTGAACATGCCATGCACCTGGTACACGACAGAAGAATTAATTTATTCATTTGCTCATTTATTTGTTTGTTTATCGAAAATATTTGGAATCAACTGCTTACCTGGAGACGTAATAAATCAGAATGGAGTTGAGGATCAGCTCGATGCTGTTGGAGAAGGTGCGAGTGGCGTAGGTCATCATGACGAAGGAGCTCGCGTAGATGACGAGCCTCACTCGGTAATTCTGGCTGTAGATGCAGCATATCTTGTAGAGTGAATAATCGGTGACGAAGGACAGGGCGCAGATGACAAGTCTGGGGAGCACCACCAGGAGGTAGGGGGTTCTCAGAGAGATCTGGAAGTAGTGCGAGAAGTAGGGGGCGAGGATGTTCAGGATTGTGTAGGGCACCCCGATGATTACTTGGGGAATCAGGGATGAGCGGATGGGAAACGTTGTGTTGAACTCCCAGGGTTTATTGACAGATATGTCGAAACGATCCCCTGCAATCACCTCGACAGACTGGAAAAACTCGTCAGGATGGATATATCCAGTCTGGGGTAAAAGTGTTAGAACAATCCTCAATCCAGCACAAATCCAGTAAGGAAGTGCCTTCGCCGAGGGTTTATAGCACGACATTCCCTTGATATCACTGTCTCATCACCAAAGAATCATCGTCGTGTAGACTGAACTAGATAACGAAGCTGTGTCACTACGACGAGGTCTCATAACCCCGTCCCCTCGACTCACTTCATCAGAGAAAAATCCAAGTTATTTACCCCCTTCACAAACTTTTTTGTACTCATTGCTACGAATCATCACACAACTCGCCCAGAGGTTATACGGGAAATTGCTAATTGCTGACGCTTGCTAAAAAATATGGAGTAAAGCAAAGGCTGATGTCCATGATAGTACTACCCCCGGTGGTGTGAGGCGCCACTGGTGATAATCATTCGAATCGGGGAGTGATCATTATTAATTAACCACGGGGCTACAAACAAAATTAATATATGTACAATCGTCTACTAACGATGTATAATCATCTACATTAGTCAGTTTTTCTCTTTGTCACTCCTCATCGGTTGAGTACGTTGGGGCCTCCACAATTTCGGGCGCCACGAGACTGTCGAGAGACCGTTACAAACCGTCCACACACGTCCGCTGTGCAACTCCTGCGAGAGCGTGTTACAACCCCAATTCCGTAACAACAAAGAATCCGCCGGTGTCCCCTCCCCTCCATTCCCCCAATCGTCACCTCAACAAGTCCCAAAAACAGTCGGTTGGACCAGCATTTCAAGACAATCGCCATGGCGGAGAAGTCACAAATCGTCGAACAGAAGCCCGACAACACGTTGCCCCTACGAGCAGCTCTTTCCAGCATTTTCGAGAGCATCGGCGACTCTGTGAGGTAAGCACCACTACATAATCTCCATTTGACAATGAAATATCCTCGATAAATGCAACACACCACCGACAATCGCATCATTCACACAATTGTCCTCCCACCTCGTTCACGATCATCATCCCCCAGGTATTTCGTGGCTTCCTCGTTAACCCGGAGACGACGCCAGCCTGAATAAACCATTTCTTTGTTTACGTGCTTTCTATTTAGTCGTCTCTTTGTGTCGTCTGTGTGCGTTCGTTCACGCTCCACCAAAATTCCCAGTCCCTTTATCATTTTTTTCTTCCACCACTCCACAACGTCCTCTGCAACGCTCGGTCAAGTTTTCGGCCCATTGTGCACGAAGCCTTCGTAAGGGACACGCAAAAACCTTTTTTTCGTGAATCCGTTTCCCAACAATCTTTCGACCGCTATCCACGGGAACAAAGAAATTCCGTTGCCAGGCGGGCCTCGCCTGGAGATTTTTTGGCATCGGAAATTCGGCAACAGTTTTTCATAGTCGATGGTAGGATGCTGAGGGTTAATTTAGCTCACTACGGGCTCCTCTCATTTCACATTGAAAGATTATCAAACGGGTTTCGATGTTGATCCGTTACTTTGGTGACCGGAAATCCAATATCCGCGTGATTTTTTTTTTTCAGGCAGTCGTAGCGTCTCCTTCCCACGCAGGGTCCAATTGATTTACAATCGTGTTCACTGCCGGCAGCTAGTCAACGGTAAATAGGACAATGGGGATGATTTTCTTGAGGGATTGCTGGGATAATCCGGGTCATTTTGGGGGAGGAGAACTGGTGAAATTGAGCCTCATCATTGTCCGTCAATAATTGCTGAATATTTTCGGGAATATTTACTTAGGGAACTCTGAACATTGTTCTGCAGGGATATGAATTAATTAACCGATTTTTAAACAATCAGACACCTGGGCATCTCCACCTGGACATCTCCAATTAAACGAAAAATCATTCCCCATTTTTGGAGGAATAAAAATTTGTGTTCTTACTCAGGTCTAGACACTTGCAACTTTGTGTTTCTTTATTTTCAAATTGCACCTGTCCCGGCCTGACCGCGAGCACGCCATCATCGAGGTGTCGAACAGAACGATTGAGTATGCCCTGAAATGACCCGCATAAATTGAGAATATTCTCAGGAAACGCTTCACCGAGACCCGGAGGAAGGAGACGACGTAAAAATCACGTTCGATATCTTGCTCGTGTGAAATTCGATCCGTTGTTTATGAAGGCATTGCTTGAATTTCTCTGAAGGAGCCGATAAAGTTTCTCTCCATATCCATTACCCAGAGAATCGTCTCGTGGATAAATTTTAATTTTAATTCAGTTGTTCCTCTGGTTTATTAATCATTCGGTAATTTTCTCCAGTGAGAAGCAGTTTGCGGAGTGCCAAAGTTACCTCAGATCAAAGCTACCAGAGTCCAAATTCAACTCCGTCATTCAGAAGCTTCACGAAAAGATTAAGAATGATCTTCGGGACCGGATGAACGAGGAGTTGGAGGGAATGATGACCGAAGAGAGTTTGGCCAGTGGCCTGGGGAAGCTCAAGCAGCTCTTGATGGAAACACCGTACAGTCCTGAGGAAATTGCTTGGTGCGTATTCATCCCCAGGTTGAGAACATTGTTGACGATCAGAAGATAATTACTTCAGACCAACTACTCTTTTTTTATTTAAAAAATTGAGCTTCTGTTTTAAAAAAACTTTTTTCTGCACAGGAGACCGCCTGGAGATGTCCCCCTTCACCTGCGAACGTTCGACGTCGCCAAAATGGACGAGGAAACCGAGAGATTGACGGAACTAGTGGACGATCTGGAGAACGAGAACAATCACCTCGTGAACGTCCTCACGAGAAAACGAGAGAAGATCCTCGCACACGATAAAAAAATTCGGAAGTCAATGAAAATTGGTGCGGACAGTGTCATGAGACTGGAGAAAACGAGAGACAAAGTCCAGAAGTACGTGGATGAACTCGAGGAACAACTGATTGGCGATAATTAATTACCAAGTGCTCTCGATTCACACATTTATTGACAATACATAATATTTATGTAACTACATGACTTCCGTGAAGTCCCATTAATGACTGCGATAATTTATACTTCAGATATATAACGAATCAGTCTTTATTATTTACACAACTCCCATCCCCATCTTATATCAACCTCTAAACAAAAAAAATCAATTTTGAGATTCTGAATAACAATTCAAACCGATGAAGAGCCCCAGGTCCCTACAGCGAGCCAGATAATCAGATATTTTATTGCACCTCCTGTCGGCGGATTAGCCCTGACTCCCTTCGACCCTCCAGTCCTATTTATCTGTATCCAGATGCTCCAGAGATCCAGATAACCTCTTAAACACTCAACAACCTGTCAAGTGGCGCCCCATTTCCCGCTCATACCACCCGTCACCCCTGATTGGTCGCCATCCGCCAATCCCCCACCAGAAAAATCCTCAGTTCATGGCGTCGCCGCTAGATGACTTTACCGTGACCATAGGCTTTCCAACGCATTTAGCGGTGCGCCATTGCGACGTGATTGCTGTTCCCCCAGTTTTTTCGGTATTTTTGTGACTGAGGATTGATCCAGTAAACTCCAGTTCTTCATCAATCATCTCATTCGAGTAAGTAATCACAATAAAATCACCTCATAACACTCGATATCGCCGATAATCACGGGGAAAAACATGGCGAATAAATCGGTCAAAACTGGAAAATACTTCCATCTCCTCCTCTTCTCCCCTTCCCCGAGGGGTTAGTTCTCTCTAGCCCTCTTCCGTGCGCGTGGTACAGACATTCATACTCTATTGACGCTTGCTCAAACCCTATTTTCCAGTAATTGATTGGTAAACTCGTTATCCACCATGTTGAAGTGAAAACGAACTTCGAAGTTTATGATTGAGAAATTTTCGTGTTATTTTATTGAATGCAGTACGGAGCGTGTACAGGGGTGAGGGAAGCTCAACGGGGAGGTTAGTTTGGTCTCTTATTCGTATTCTCTCGGTCATAGCTTTGGAGCCCCTGCCAGGGGTTCTCCCCCCGTCTGATGTACGTGTGGTAAACGACGCTATTCGACGCTGTCGTTTGACGCGTTATCGAACTGATAACGCACAGACCATTCGCCCTGGAGTTTCCACTCATGTTGATTCCGATAGAACTATTTAACGAGGAGGATTAACAGTGGCGGATTGACTTCAGCTTTGGGGGATTGTCTTTTTTACGAAATCATGCTGCTAATCAATATTATGGGGATTGTGGCTGGAGTTGGGGATATTTACCAGGAATTTCAAAGCCCCAGGGGTTTAGACTCGAGGATGGACAGAGAATTTGAATTTACCAGGAGAATTTGGACGAAAGTATTTGGTTGAGAATGAAATACTGACATTTTTAGTGTTTAATATGCGGTGAAAAAGTTTTTTGAAAAATTTATAGTACGAGGAAAAAATAAATTCTACGGTTGTGAAAATTTTTATTGCTGTCCAGATGTAAAAAGGTCAAATGGCACATGAATTTCTGCCAGTTTTTATTTTTTGTCTACATTTTGTCGTTAAAAATTGCGAAATGAAATCAACTTCCATTGCTACTGATTCAATTGGAAAATTCCCTCAATTCTTTCTCGATAATCAATAAAAATTCACATAAACCAGCGATCACGACGGGATAATAAAATATAATGATCGTTGTTGGTAACTCAGTGATTATTCTAATGGAGTAACACGTCTCCGTCTTCAATTACCTTCATAATCCCATGAATCCATTGAAAAAAGTTGCTTTCAAGTTTCTCCGATCAGTCTCGATGTCTGATGAAATTCGGAGCACAGCGTCGGCCGGAAAATCTGTTTTATTAATCTCCTTTCCCATCGTCAGGCCCCAATGAAAGTCCTGACTAAAATAAACACGACTTATATACCACCGCTAAGTGATTACATATCTCCAGATCCTGGAATTCGAACTTGTGAAGGATTTTGCAGGAGATTGTACGCGAAGCTCTGATTAGAAAACCGAAATTGAAGTTCTGATTCATTTCTCACTCGTTCATTAGAATTCCACTGAGTTTATTTTGGTCTCACCCCCTTTTTCTCTCTCGCATCGGTCAAATTACGGTATCTTATCAATTAATTTCTCCGAAAAATTGGCACTCGTTGTTGTAGTTAATTTTCTTTACAAAAATTTATAATCAAAATTCTGCTCTTCCCTAGATTCCGGTATGTTCATCAACAACTGGTCAATAATCAATAGAAAGCGATCTCATTTTACCCCTTCGTCACTGAGTTACCCGGAAAAAAAAACAGACAAATTGCACAATTTATTTTTCTGAAATGGAGGGCAACGTCGAGTCCTAGTACACCAACTCCTGTAATTGGAGCAACAAGTGTTGAACAGTTATATCGAGGTGTGAGCTGCATCCCCTGGCATCCATGTCCCTCAGTGAATTAGTGTATTCATCACATTTTCCAATGGCCACGAAATTTTTCAGTCGACAGTAACAATTGGGGATCAGAAATCTCCCAATTTCCCTGACCTTCCCATGACAATTATCACCAATTTCGGTAAATTGTATAATTGGTCCCTATCGATGGGCAGCCCCTAGGCTAGATACCCAAAAATTGGCTCGATTGTTCGCCAACCCCATTGGCTATTACCCCTCCCGTTATCTTTTTCTTACCTCTCTTTTTCATATGCCGATTCCAACGTTATTCCGCAGTTTCGTGCTGCGACAGCACAACAAAGCGTTGCCACGACAACTGACCGTCACGCGGTTGCCATCACAAAACTTTGAACTTGTGCGAATGCAAAAGCATTGGAGCCACGCGGCTTGCGTTCTGTTTCCTCGTTTTTTTTTTTCTTTTGTTCTCGAGTAGCTGAAAGTTCATATATATACATGCACATGCCTATTGAAGTACGTTGCGTACGAGCAGGCGAACAGATGTTTTATGAACTGACTTGTATTTTAAGATTTTTCAGAATCTCATGGTGCCAGAAAATGAATTTTTAATGTTTGGGAAATTTTATCGTATGATGTAGAATGTTGTAGCGATGGAAACTGATATTTTTCGAGTTAAAAGTCTAGATAATAATTTTAAATTATTTAAGTTTGTGGGTCGTTTATTGTGAAAAGGGAAAAATTGGCAGAAAATCTTGGATTTTCTGCTAGAAAAAAAAATTGCTAAATTCAATTATGCAGACACTCTGATCCCCATTAAAGCCCTTTCCTCACAATTGTCACCCCTTCACATTTAATCCCTCGAATGGAGTTTTAAACCCTTCAAAATTCTGAATAATCCAGACTCATTAATCCCAAATTATTCAAAAATTAGAAGACTCACACGCCTTTAATTACCACCTCTGCAAATCCCCCCCCCCCTCAATTATTACAGCAACTGCAATATTTATAATCTCACCGGTAACCACATAAATTGTTTATCCACCTCGCGATAGGAGTGGGCATTTATTAATGTGAAAGACATCAAATAGATCCTGAGGATCGTCCAAGGTCGTGCTACACCCGTTTGTGGAATCATTAATGCATTATTGCACAAGGTAAAGTTGCAACAGCTGGTGCAGCTCTCATTTGCTCCATTCCTTCGTGAAGTGTTGCCACTTATAGTATCCTTCTGTTTTTCAATCGTCGGCATTTCAATTCACCCAAACATTTTTACTCGTTTATTTTCCATTCCCTAAACTGGAATTTCAATAATTTACGCTCATCCACGTACAATCCTTGATGCACGAGCCGGCAAGTTGCCTTCTGCAAACCCATGGCATTCAGACTCACTCGTATTGCACACACGTAGTCACTTGATGAACGAATGAGACTGTGTGACTGATCATAGTGAGTACGTTTACTTGTTTATCGTGGGGGCATCTGTTTGAAAATTTATCTACGAGTTGGGGTTAACATTTACTGCATTGAAATATTCAAACACATATTAAAAATGTTCATTTTTTTTTTAATGAATGAGTTGGATTGAGGAAGATTTACTTAATGAATGAGATCAGTAAAACTTCTGCTGGCGAGGAACGAAATATTTCATCCCCTTTTTTAGAGGTCGAGTAAAAATTGCGTTCACCACCCCCTCTTTATAAAAATAGACAAAATTTCTGCTTTTTTTGCTAAAAAAATGAGTCATCATTGGGGTGGTTTCGTGGTCTGTAAAGTCAACTCTTCAGTAATTAAGTAAAACAAATGATTAATAGTTGATTTCAATTTTTGAATAGTTAATTCCATTCGTTTTTATGTTGACAGTGATAATCGGTATTTTATTGCGAGTAATCGATGGAACAGGGAAATTCGCTGTATGAGAAATTCATAGGTTGTCATGCAGTGAGAGACTTCACGAGACAATACCACCCCCCAACGTTCCCAGGGCTCCCAGAGTTCCCAGGGTTTGGGGATTCACCAAAAGCGTTTTATCCAGAGTTCAAAATCGTTATTCCGAAAATCATTTGACTCTCTTCTCATTTTGGTATTCATCTGGTCTTAAAGGAGGACCCATTTGTCTATTGATTCATTTGGTCGGTAGACATCCGAGTTAAGGGGGTTCGTTTACCTCCAATAGCAGTTAGTGCTGTGTAAAATGACGATTTCACTGTTTAATTAATTGAAATTCTCTGTGGCTGTCGTTAAATCCGCACATTTTGCTGATTAATTTCCCTGGTTATGACGTTCTCGTGGAGATCCTCATGAAGGCTCAGGTAGCTCTCAGCATAATGGGGTTGATGCTCGTAAAAAAAAAAAATATCGATCAGTGTTTACAATCGTAGAGTAATTTCCCTCGGAGTAATGATTTTTCTGATTCATTTCAGTCTTTTCCCCCACCGATATGGGAATAACTCTCTAATGTTGGAATGAATGTCTTCCTGCTCTTTCCAGCTGAGTTTTCCTGGACAAAGAAGAAAGAATCCGTTGGGTCATCGACACTTGAGACAAATATAGATGTTGGAAGGAAAAAAATTCTAGGAAAAATGCGAAAATTGTGGAAACAAAGAAAATTAACAGCGTTGGGGGCTGAGGGGTTGATGTACATATGTTTCGAATCGAGGGATTGTACGAAGGGGGATTTTTGATATTGGACAGCATATGAAGGGGTGGAATAGCTGTCCATTACTGTTATTATTGTAAACTGTATGGAAGTTTCCCAGAGTTTCGTTCACGCCGGTCTTCACATTTCCCTCTTACGAGGGAAATATAATGAGACCCTTCTCGGTGTGTCACAGACGGCGGAAGATAGATCCGTTTTACCCTGAATTATTGAGAATGGCGTGTCGAGACCAAGACACCGTCAAATGTTGGTGGAGTGGTGTCCCATTGGCGACAGCCAGAGGTCGCTCAGGATAACAGGAGTCTCCAAGTGTCTGGCTCTGATTATTGCTCGAACAATCAGAAAAATGATCCAGGCATATCCAGGAAGTTCAGGACTAGTTTTTTTTTCTTAAAAACGCTTTTCGTCTCTAGAACTTGTCTTTGATTCAGCTTTCGCTGTTAAATCGGTGGTTCAGGAACTTGGAAGTCTTGGTGAGGTCCTTGGAAGACCATCAGCCCTTTAGTCAGTCTTTCATGTTTATTTTAGTCTCCAAAAGTCAGTTCAAGAAATTTTATCGTAACAAGCATTGACACATCGTCAGGATTACCCTCGATTTATATCAACCGAATTTAATAACAAAACTTAAACATAAATAATCGAAACTCGATATAAAGATACTTGTTCACCACTCGAAGGACATCACGATCATTCATTTTAATTCGTCAGACGGTATGACGCATATCGTCGACAACACCAGAATGCAATATCGATTGAGACCCATCGAAAAGTGAACGTAATTAATTTTAAAAAAGCCCCTTCTTCCCCAGACCACCAGACATTTGTTTCTAAAGTCGACCCGGCCTATCTTAGGGATGTTATGTGTGTCGGTAATTTCCCGACGTGGAATAAGTCAGAAGACAATGCAGTCCAGGGCAGACTAGCGGCGCCAGTCTCTTACCGATCGACAATTATCCTCCAATTTTTTTTTCATTTGTGTCTTCCTCGGGGAAAATAATACCCAGATTCATTGCTCGAATATAATAATTCTCAGGTATTGAATTCAGATACTAGTTTAATATGCAAAGTGGGGGGAAAATTAGTTGAAAAAAAAAAAAAAAACTAGCAGATACTCGCTGCCAAGTAGTCGAGGGATTGTTTCAGGTCATCAAATATGCTCGGACAGATGCGTCGTCCCCACAGTAGTTTGCCATTCTTCCCGCGGACTATGCACCACCCCTCGGTGTATACCCTCTTTCAGGTCTTACATATTCCCTCAGTTAACCTCCCCTTCCTCTTGCAACCCCCCTCACGACTTCTCTTCACTGCAATTCATGTCCTTCTTCATCGACATCACGCGGGTCACACGTAATTACAGAGGGAAAACCCCACGATTCAACTCCCACTGAAAGTTTTTTTTTTTTTTTCAACCCTTACACGACTGGCTATGGGTACAGCCCTCCCGGTGGAGTATCAGGGCCTTGGGGAAGAGATTGATTTTTTTTTTCTTTTTTATTCCATTGATTATCACTCGCCTCCACTTGTCCCTCGTCAATCCTCACTTTCTCGAGTGCATCGAATGATTTTTTTTTCTTGTTCATTGTTTTCCACGTGTTATCAATATTCCAGGATTGAAAATTTCTCCTCGGGTACTACGAGGTGAGGTATCACTTTACCTTTCAAGCGGTATAGACGGTGTATAGAACCTCTGTCCACTCGGTGGGTACATTAATTATGGAGGAAAAGCCCCGGAGCTGATCGATAGTCGAATGGTAAAAGATTGATGGATCCCTCCACGATTTTCAGCGACGAATGTGCAACCCCTTAACGATCGATTCACCAGTGAAGACGCCGGGATGATGGTTTATTGTACTTTCAGAGTGCCAGTGAAAATTCATTCAGATAATCGTGATGATGGGGATGATCTGGAGATTTTGGTGGGAATTTACCGATTGGGGTAAATTACTTTCGATGATTGACCTCTGGGAGGGAAGTACTTCAGTCAAAATTACCTGGGGGTTCCCTAATTCGTGGGAGATCAGATAAAAACGATCTGTTGTATATTAAAGTCTTGAGTGTCGAATAATTTTAATGTTCATTACAGAACTAATAAATAGTTTAATGAATAATATGTAGATCAGTCACAAAATACGTAAAGAGAACAGTCATTTCATCGTTTCGTACACTCCATCGTAACAAATAATAAACAATTAAATTCGGAGAGTCGTCAAGACTTCCCAAACATCGACTCGTTCATTTACCACACGTCACTCTTGATAAACGATACTGAGTGTTGTATTTAAAATATTATTTTTGAATATTTCAACAATTGATATATAACAAATCTCCGGGTTTTCAAATCTCCTCAAAATAGAGAATAAATCCTAAAATATTCTGGATTAACAACAAATTCAAGGTCTAGCTATTTTTAATTAAAAATCTCACGTGAACAAAAAGAAATTTAAGTCTAGAAGACGAAACGTGAGATTAAATGACAATGAACCGCTTTTTAGGTCAAGTATCGGTGGAAAAATAGGACTTAGGAACCAAATTTTTCTGCTAAAACTAACATTCCTCCCCTCGAGGTCAAATTTTTACCTGAAATATCTTTTCGTCTCAGCGAACTTTCTCCAAATGCTCAAGAATCAGCACCTGGCGTTCACATATTTTTTCACCCTTTACATACATCATACCAAAACGTCACAATATAAAGATATATTTATATATTTGTTGTTATACCATTGTGCATCACAGTCCCTTAGATTTTCTCAACAGCGGATGCTGACGGTGAGCCGGTTCTTTCCAATGAAAAATTCAACGTTGCGCCCCGTTTATATCCGCGGGGGCTGGAATAGGCCTCTGTCGTGTACATAATATACACCGCCCGAAACAGCAAAAGGGAGTTTGCCATGAGCGAGAGAAAACTATAAACCGCAAAGACGGTGGAGTATAACTAAACGTTGAAAGAAAGCGAATGGAATCTTCTCACGGATAAGCACCATTGGATGGGTTGGAGGAGAATAAGAAGAAGGACCTCAAGCCAAACGACATTGCCGAGTACATGGCTTTTATCCTTTCACGTTTTTTTTTTCTTTTTTTTTTGAAAACCGCGTGCCACACACCATCTACCTTGAACCATCCCGCTCAGCTCGTCTCCAGTGAACATACACCTTGGTGGGCTCCTCTGATTCCCGTTCATTCACCTCCTCTGGTCAATGCATTCATTCATCGCAGGGTACATTTTGCGATTGTTTTATTTCACGTCCTAGACATCTTCATCGTGAAAATCATCATCTTTTATGCAATTCAATTAGCTTCGTCCCTGTGGAGCTCTCGGTGGTATGTCCTGATAAAAATTTTGTGATCTATTGGACTCCGATCGTCGGGATGCATTGGACAACAGTCTAAATAACCCAGGAACCGAGAGACTACAACAATTTTGGTTGTCCCGATCCTGGAATATCTGGAATGCATCGAACTTCGAATCCTTTCGCACGGGAATCGATCCCTTAATTTAAGACATTCATCGACTTCCTGGGGATTCCTCCATCATCGCTCATCAATCGTCTGATTTTTTTTCAGAAATAAAATTCATCTCGCCCATTTCTCCTGAAGGTCTTGGGAGCAGTCATCAAGGCCCACGATCCTGACCGACAGATGATATCTCCAGTTCATCAAACTCTCACCCTCTCCCCGGTGAATAAATCATCCATAAAATTCTTCAACCCTGTCGAGTAATCACCGCATCCCCTCGGTGTAATTCGTCATTGTTCATCAGTCGTGTTGATTATTCCTCATTCAGAACAGAATTTTACTCAGACAACTGAATATACTCATCGATTTACCCAACATCTAGAAGCTGTTGCAGGTGCATAGGCCAATAGTAAGGGTAGCAATGCAATAGTAGGTAGGGAAGGGCAGGTAGAACTTACTCCAATAATATCGATCGAGTTGATTGTTGATGCGAATGGTAACCAGGGGTGATGCCCAAGGCTTCGGCCAATGAAAAACATAGCGGTGGCCACACTCCACCAATGGGCAAACCCTCAGTCTTCTTGTATTTTGATTGGGCGATTCAAGGGATAAGAGCACCAGTTCGAGGCCATAGAGAATCATACACGGTTCGTAGATCACAACAAGTGGAACAACCAAACGTATCACCTCCGTGACTTCTCCATACGTTTGATGTTCTGGCTATATAAATTTATGACAGTCTTCGTAACTGTCTGCAGTAGTCTTTTCATAACGGCTTATCGATGAAGTTCATTCTCGTGGTCTTTGACGTAACGTTGAACTACCTTCGTGTAAGAATATATTTCTTTGACATTTTATTTTTCATTTTTTGTAATTTTTTTTTTTTTCACAAGTTGAAAGACGAGGTGGTGAAAATCGTCGTCCCGGTGGGGTATCGCCACTATTCTCGCGTCAGTTTCAGTATTCACCTCACGATTATTGTTATTATTATTTTTTCTTTTTTAACGGACGAGTGCGATAAAAAGATGAGAAAATAACGCCCGGGGTTTACCGCTTAACTGTCATCTTTATAGTGCGTAGCCACAGACCGGCTAATGTATTCTGCTTTTGTCTCTAGAAAAACGAACTCCAGGAGTGAAAGGAATGAAAATTCTTTGTGCATTGTTCGTTTCACATTGCGTCTATTATTCCGAAGAAAATTATTCTCAATTTCAAGTGATACCGTGAATGAAATTCCATCCGGAAAAGAATTTTTTTTCTTTTTATCTTGATATTTACGAGCGTCAGGATGAGCCAATTTATCTAATAGATTTCGATTTTATCGCTTTGTCCACAGGCTGACTATCATCAGTAAGTCCAACACCTGGAGATCAAGCTTGTAGACTTCACCGAAGGAGACGAGCTGTGTGAGGAGATTGTGCAAGTACTTTCATCTAAAATCGGTGAGTTTATGTGCATAAATTCCAACTTAATTTTCACATCAGCAATTTTTTTTTTTCTTCTTGCACCTGGGTATTCCTCTTCCTCATCGATGAAAGATAGGATATGCTTCCATTCACACGGAATTCCCGTCATGCATCCAGCCGTGTATACATGGCTGTATGTATTTATGGAGCACGAATAAATACCTCTCACTTTTGTGAATCCTCGTAAGATTAACGATCGATACGAGGTATTGTTACTCCGTGATGTCTCGATATTCTTCGCGATTTATTTACAACTGTACGTCAATTTTAGTCTTTTTCGTTTCTCAATTCAATTCATTTTATCTCTTTGATTTTGCAATTGGTTTCTTTGTTTTACATCGAATCCTGCCTCTTCGTCTTTACAATTTATCCAGTTACATCGGATATATTTATTATCACGTGGTTATTTTATTTATAAATTTTAATGGAATATGGGGGAGGGAAATGTCTGGTCTGTACGACCTGCCTTTGGTCACAGAGGCCAAAAGATAAATTTGTCATCCTAAGACAAAGGTTCCCTAGTCCCTTTGTCACATGACTTTATTGCTTATCTTTATGTTCAGTCCTCACATCTCTCTTTGCATCGACTCATTTTTTTAATTATAAAAATCAATTCGTAGAAGACTGAGTTTATATTTCAACACATTGCACCTCAATTTTATCTCCTCCTCTTCCTCCCCCTCCCTTCCCCCTTGTATTGAAAAATTTTTCTTCTTTACAAACATCCGGAGAAATAATACTCGATGGTAGACTCCTGTCAGTGATTAGTCTTCCACCTGAACTTTAAATGAAAATCATAAACTATTAGACAGTTACTGTGGAGCACCGGGGATAATTGAAACTAATGAGTTCCGTTGAAAAGTTATAATGACAGGATCGTAAAATTTTCAACAGTAAAAAAAAACGAGTATATGCCATCTGCTCCACTGCATAATGAATGTTTCCATTCGTCAATCAAGTTAATTGGAAATTTTTCAACGGGGGAATCATTTTTATTTTGTATTGACAAGTCATTACCGGACTGCACACGTCCATGTGCCAGATATTAATAGCTGTTCACGTTGCGTTTTGCGTTCTCGAGTTCTGAGGGTAATTTAGTATTTTCTTATGGTAAATAGGGTAGGGTATTGGCTTTTTTGTCAGACGAATATTTTTAACTCGTGGATATTGAAAGCGCAACGAGTCACGAGGACGTCATGTGAAATTCAAAGACGATATTGTTCAATTTTTGTGACTGAAGTTTTTGAAAGAATTCTGGGAATTTTTTTTGGGTCAATTTGGTTTCTCTGAATGTTAACGGAACTTCGTCAGTGGAAGTTCAATATTCTGTGGGAATACATATCGATTTTATGTTATTTCTCTCAATATATATTTTTTCATTTATATTTTACCAATTGTCAGGGATTTTTCTTTTATTTAAAAATTTGTGAACAATTAAAATTCAATTTCGTATGTATTTAAATTTACAACTGTACTATATATGTGTTCTATTTACAAGTGCTGTCGTAAATGTGAAGGCAGCAGTCCCTCGAGTATTTTATATTCTCCAGAAACATTTGCCGACGAAATTATTGATTATTACAACTGGGTTTTTGTTTATTTAGAATAACTTCCAACTGAATATTGACACTTTCATCGACAATTTCCCGGAACTCACAAATTTCAGTCTCTTATCCCCCTAAACCACATTTTCATTTTATTGTCTGACTACACATGCATCCCCACCTTCCACATGAAAAACCTCCCCTTCATTCGATAGTATCATTTCTGACGTGAAACAGATAGAAACGATGAATCGAATTCTTCCCCAGGAAATACCTTCATCAAATATCACGCGAATAATCCCGGGAAAATACATCGAAACGTTTCCTCCTCACAATACACGTCCTGTAATTCACTTAAATTACCCCCCGCTGGGAGAACATCCCCCTCGCATCATCCAAAGAGTAGGAAAAAGAAAAAATAAAATAAAATAAAACCGCGTGCAAGAAATGAAATGGAAAGAAGGCTGAAGCTGAAAGGGGTGAAATAAATGGGGTCGCGTTGAAAATGTCGAGTGTTGTTCGTGCGCAGGCGCGTTGACGCAACAATAGGGGGTGAAATTCCACGAAGCGGTTCAGTATCCACCCGACCATCAGCTGATCAATATGATCGTTGGCACGAGACGCACAAAAATTCGCGGATGTCACGCACGTTACGCATTTCAGTGAGGAATCGATTGAATAAACTGATTAAATTTTACCTGTGATAATTGAACATTTCATTAGTGGAGTACAAGTGAATAAAAAATAATCGCAAGAATTTTTTTGGTAAAATCGGGGAGAAGTCGACGCGAGGTAAATAACTATTTTCTGAATATTTATTGTTATTCGCGGAGGGAAAATTTATTAAAAATTTATGGCCCTTGGTGGGGTAGGGGGTGGAACGAGGGGGCGTTCACGGAGAGAAATAATCAATTCTGATTATTCAATAATGATTATGAATTATTTCACCGGGGAAAATTGCGGTTCCATTTTTTTTTGAAGGGGATAAAAATATATTTTTTGTTAATATCATATATAGCGCGATAATTAGGTCATTTAGCATAATTGTAGCCCTCGGGGGTGAGCTTAGGCTACTCGGCAAGTCCTCCTTGTAGAAAGATCTTCCAAAAATGATTTTCCCTATCAAAAATATAAATCTTCACGAGGAAAAAAATTTTTTAAATAAAAAAATAGCTTCAGGGGCTCAAAAATTTCTTTCCTCACCGAGAAAAAATTTTTCCCCAAGTGCTTCACCCTCTCCGCGCAGGAATGAAAGGATAAACACATCAGAACATGAGAATAAATACTGGTGTGAGTTAAAATGTTGTGATAACACGAGAGACAGTAAATATGAACGAAAACATTGGCCAGATTAATTTGCTCCTTGGATTCGCAAATACCGAGAGTGAGCGCGTGTTCGCCTGGATTCACCTCTGGTTTGTAATATAAATTCCCCTTCTGCTTCACCATTTCAACTTGTAGATATCTCATTGCCCCTTCTACGCAAGACTTTGCCGGGATAGTTCGTGGGGAATAAAAAAAAAATATTCTCCCGTCAGAAGGAGAGGGGAGACTGTAGAATGCGTGTACGTGCACACTAGTCTTCAATGTATTGGATACCTTCGCTTTTTTACTCAGAATGAAGGCGAGGTTCTGTTCGTTTCTGTTGGCAAAGTGACTACGTCGTGGCGAACGGCGACCGCGAGTCGAGTCAAGTTCACATACATCTGCAGGTGCTATTTTTCATCGCGTGTGTGCAGTCCTGTCAATATATTTTTCCAATTTTTCGAAAAAATTTTCGGGCTCTTCGGGGACATTTCGCGGATCCGAGTGTGAGTTACATATTTGCAAACCCGAATTACGTCAATAAACGGCCGCGAGGTGATTATATTTTGGTGTTGGGGTGTGAGAAAATTAAAAAAAATATATAACTCTCGATAATCTCACTCACGATTTTTGAATTATTTTTTTTTTTTGAAGATATGTTGATATGTTGTGACCTACCGCAACTCGTCCTACGCTTTTGCGATGGGTTTTCTCTCTCTCGGGTGATTAAACGTGTGCGGCAGTTTTTACGCTAGTTATTTTTTTTTATTTCGAAGGGCTATTGGGTGGGCGCGTGGGTGTTACATTTGTACACCTGGTTGAGTTTACGATCACTTGCAATAACGGTAAAACGGTGTGAAAATGAGATTGGGAAGCCAATACTCAGGTAGACACGAGTTCTACGCGACGCGTATTGCTTTTCCAATTTTTCCCCCTTTTTTTTAAATTGAATTTCTCCCGCGAAGCGTAAACTGGCGGAAAAATTCAATTTCATTTGACTTCATCAAAAAACGTTCTATTATCGCCGGGAGGCACGTCAGTGTTTATCATCATTATTTTATATTTAAAAACAGGAGAAATTTTTTGTTGCATAAATTGTTTTTTTATCGAGTAGTTCAATAGCCTCAGAGGTACTTTATCTAGTGACCATTCAGTGACATTCCGAGGATGAAATTTATGGAATTTAGCGGAATAATAGTGACTTATGATTTTTTTAATTCTTGTGGATGCGTCTCTTGGCGCTAAATTGGCACAATTATGGCATAAAACCGGTCTCCCAGTGTATTCCGGTTGAGAAGTATCTTTTTAATGTTCATAAACATCCGCACTTGGTCCCTGAAGACAAATCCTCGTGAAGAGAAAAATACAGACTCATGAATGGAATTATTAGTCCGGTGTCGACGATTGTAAAGCTCCGGAGTATTTAGCTTTCATATCGTTTTTGCGAGTTCAACTTCCTCGCTATGGACCTGTCTGTTTACTCTATACATATTCATTTCCCGATGATCGAGCCGCAAACTTCCGGTGTTATCTCCACTCGATTATTGGCGGCGACTGATGGTATCAGTGGACGGATATAAATTTTAGGTGAAAATTGGACTTCCAGGGGGTGAGGTGAGAGACGAGGGGTAGTTTTATCTGAAAAATTAGGCCCTTCTAGTCTCATTTTGACCTAAAATGTGGGTGATGGGTATTTCATCCCCCTTTCGCTCTCCAGAAGTCCAATTTTTATAAAAAAATTTTTTTCGTTTGATAATTTACGAGAGAAATAAAATCAGGAAATTTTGGATTTTGGAGAATTTTGGGTAATTTTTTGACGGGCAGGGGAGACTGATATTTTCTGCGGTTTTCGGGAGTTAGAGCTCTCACTAGAGATTATCTTCATTCCACATTTAACTCTTGGCACAGTTTAGAAAGTTTGTTGGTCGTGCAGAATTCACTCGGATTTTTGATGCTCCAGTGTTCGTATAATAGTTCCTTTTAGCAACTATTTCACTTCAATTATAACACGCAGAAAAATTTCAATCCCAATTACGAATATTTCCGGTAATTCCCGAGTGAAATATCGACAATGAAAATTTTCCTGAATTTTTCCCCGAGCGTTGCGTAATTTTCATCTTAATTTTCTATAAAAAATTACGTAAATTTTCCTGGTCACTTTCGTAATCAGTCAGCGAACTTCGTCACTTCCGTAATTTTCACTGGGTATTTTTCTCCATCGGGCGATGGTATTTAATTAGCGTTAACGTATTCTAACGAAAAAAATTTTTTTAAATGAAACTCATGTCTTTTAGGATTTAAACATTTGTCAATTCAACGCGACATCATTTTCTCATTAATTTCAAAGCTGATAACATTCCAATGAACTCATTGAGCTCCGGTAGAAGCGAAGTTTCCACCCGTAGCATTTAATCACATGCACGAGTGACAGACAGCGAATAAACTTCATCGAAATATCGTCAGATTTTCATGTCCTCCAGTGACTGGATTTCCAGCTGTAAATTACCACGCGATAATTTTCCAATGAAATTTAAAAAATCTCGATAAATCGCTCATAATTTTTAATTAGCGACTGCCTTCTTGTCTTTTCGGATAATTTGGGAACTTTCCAAAATGGAAGTTGTCTTTTTTTTTATTACTATTCGTCAGTTTGTCGCCGACGTCGTGGCCCCATTAATTGTCAGCTCGATAACATTCCAATAAATTCTAGAATTTATACAGAAGCCAAGTTTTCCCTCGTGGCATTTTACCACGTGCACCGAGGCTGGTGAATCAACTTTGCCGAAACATTGTCTGGTCTTCTTCTTTCTCATTCCATACATGTGACTGTATTCAATGAATGAATTCTCCCAGTGCGCTAACATCGTGCCAAATAAATTCTTTCAGTATTTTCTGGTCTGTTTGATGCTGTAAACGCTTCATTTCCCTCCGAAAATAATTTAATTCGCGTGAAAATTGTCATGTAGGGGGGTGGGGAGGGGGTGTTGGGGGGTGAGAATCACTTTTTCAATCGCACAATCACCGGAATAAATTTCGAATCTGTTCGGTGCTTTTCCGCGGTATTAGAGACATATTTTATTTAATAATTCACTTTTAGCTGTGGAATTGCAAAAAAAAATTCACAATTTTTATTGAATTTTTTTTTTACGGTGTAAATAATCCCCCGCATTTGCAGCGCCAGACGAAATAAACGCATTTAATACACCATCACTTCCCCCCCCTTTTTTTTTCCCACGTAATAATGCTTTTTACGTGTAGACTACATCTGCGTTATTATATACCTATTTCTGTGTGTGGTAACTATTGCATGTAACCGTAATATTTCAC
Source organism: Diachasmimorpha longicaudata (assembly GCF_034640455.1). Classification (NCBI taxonomy): domain Eukaryota; kingdom Metazoa; phylum Arthropoda; class Insecta; order Hymenoptera; family Braconidae; genus Diachasmimorpha; species Diachasmimorpha longicaudata. The sequence goes on from NC_087242.1 coordinate 3,646,009, forward strand.
CCCCTCCGATATGTCCGACCTAACGGCGCCTCACGCTGACGGGGGTTGCAGACCTGACGGCGACTCTTTCTCCCTCTCGATTCTCATTTTTTTTGCATTTTTAATTTTTTTTTTTTTACACTCTTTACTTCATTAAATTGGTGTATGGAGTCTCTCGGCGACGCGGGGGCGTCGATGCGCACCCCTTCAACGAGCTTAGCGTGCTCTGTCGGTCACGAAGGTCTTTTGAAATTGTGAAAAACATGGCCTTTCAGGGGTAAAGCTGAAATGAGGGAGATATTTACCACCGGAAGACTCGATTTAGACAAATATTGAAGTCTGCGAATATTTTTTTAAACATTTAAACACTCGGGATTTTTTAAATAACAAAATGATTTCGAACTCCTTCAGGTGAACATCGGAAGTCTGATTTAAATTACCAGATGATGATGTTACGATTTAAAATATGTTTCATATTTTGGAGGGGAGGGGATTAAATGCGATGAAATGATTAGAAAATTTATCGGAAAATTTCGCTCATTCGGTAATTTTGTAAATTAAATTTTCTAGGGACGAATACGTTTTGTTAATTGGGATTCCCCGGTGTGTGAAATAAATTCTCATGGAGAGCCGATGGTTAACTCGACTCCATTTGGCTTCATAATCACCCGATATCGATAGACAATTTATCAATAATTGAATAAATACCTGGCAATGACTGCGATGAGGGCCTTTATGTACACAAATTGATAATTTACAGGGAGTCGTGTAATTTGCACATGATGACACTCACTCATTCATATCGAAGCCTCCAACGGCTCCATTGAAAGCCATCTCTTCACTTGCTAGATAATTTATCCCTGAAATTATTCCAAATAAAATGTCCTCGAGAGTCGCATAATTATTTTTATCACGATTCCTTTATCCATTACTCCAGACCATTCGTACATCGTCAATTACATTAAATTGAGCTGCTCATTCCGCCAGTTGCATTTTCTCCATTTTACCCGCATTATCCGAACTACCAACGAATGTATCATACGATATGTTTCATGAATATCGTGAATAACCTATTCAGTCTCGAGTAATTAGTTCTGTCACTGGCAGAATTTAGGGGATGGGAATGGATAGAAATTTACCCGATACATAATTTCACCCTTTGCTGTATTATCCTTGTATCGGTTTTGTCCTGAAATTCCACTGAGCAATTCAAAGTGAGTCAGATATTCTCGTTCGTCATTCGTTTCCCCTCAACAAGAAATATTCTGTTAATCGTAATTTTTTATAATCGATTCAACAAAAAAAAAATACGAAATTTTCCGAAAAAATTCCGTAAAATTTCCGACAATTGTATTTGGCTCGAAAATTACGGAAAAAATACGTAATTTTTCTGGAATATTTCTCTCTGTGCGGCCATGACATACCGCATTTAAGTGCAAAAAAAATCAATTGTTTAATTGCTTCAAAGAAAAAAAATTAAAAGTAAAAACAGTCCAGCGATTTTGCAATCAAATTCCACTTTCAAACTCGATATGACAAAATGTTAAATGTTGCGATTCTATCTGAACAATTTATCCACAACCGAAAGTTTCGTATCTCCTTAACCGGTCGTCTTCCATGAAAGAGTGAAATACCTCTGAAACCAGAATGAGTTGAACTGGGGCTCTCTTATACGGAAATCCACATTTTCGCGATCCCCGAGGCTGAAAGAGCGCCTGAAAACTCCAATAAATGAAGAACAGACTAAAAAAAAAAATACACGATTGGTTCTAATGGCGCAGGGCACGAGTGGTTATACAAATGATGAGTCGAGGGCCCTCCGGGCGACCCAATTAGCTTTGATCCATCAGACCTGGTAATTCTTGTTGTGAAGCAGTGGAGAAATGATTGCCATTACAAACAAATAATATCAAGAGAGCCCCATTTTTTCCATATTTTTAAAAAATAAATTTTTCCATCTGGAGGATTTTATTACTCTGGAAATTCCAGAGGAATAAAAATTTCCAAAATCCAAAATTTATTTATCGGGGCATTTTATTCCTCTGGAAATTCCAGGGGAATAAAATCCCCCGAATGTTATCAGTCAATTATCTCCACTAACGCACATCCAGAGATTGTTTACTGATTATTTACGGACGAATTGTAACGTGAGAAAGGCAAATCGATATAACGCACTTGACTATCACTAGTGAACGGTGAATAACTATTAAAATGTCTCATAAAACTAGAAATAAAACAATTTTTCAACCCAGACGTTCATTGTCCATCAACATAGCGAGAACAGATCTATCATTAACATTATTTTAATATTAAATTGACTCCGTCTAATGGAGATTGTCAAGACATACGACTGAGATTTTATTAACGTATTTAACATTTCTATTACAGACATCATGAAGAGAGAGGCAGAGGCCGGCCCCATGGCAGGCGGTGGAGGCCCAACAAATCCTCATAAGCGTTATCGTCAAGGCGACGACGAACTACGGCTTCTTATACCCAGCAAGGTAACACCGATGCATCAACTCAAATTATTGGCACTCGTACGACAGTTATTACAGCGCCCACCCGCGATAACATTGACGATTAATCATGTAGTTGGATGACAAGTCATTGCCTCACGTCATTTATCAAAACTACTCTCGTTCCACGAGTGAATTAGTAGAAAATAATTTGTAAAAAAATTTTATTGCAAAATGATGGTTGAATATTCCACGATGTTGATATCGTTCGGCATCTAGGACTCGCTCTGATTCACTTTTACCACAACGAATGTCCCCTCGTCAAGGACAAACCCCTGGATTAGCCACATCACCGCGAGAAATGATCGCGAAATGTATACATGGGTGTATGTACTTGTTTGTATATGAGGAGAGCTACATAAGATCCAATGACGAACCTGAAACTCTCGACATTGGAAAATACTCTGGGAGGTGGAATTAAGGGGGTTTTGTGGTGCTTTTTTAAGGCATTTGTGTCCCCAAATTTGAGTTATTTTTAGGGGCTCACGTTAAGTCGTGTTATGTCTGTGGAGATGTTTTATTTTGAGATTTTTGAGATTTAAGTCATCACGTCTTTCGATGGGAGACACATTTCTCTGTCTAATGGGCGCAATTAAGATGTTTTTAAGACACAAGTTGAAAGTGGGCCAAATTATTATAGAAAGAAACATTCAAGGGCACGTGACGTGAAAATATTATTGTCATTAAAAAAATATGTAAATATCTGCAAGAAAATAGTTAGTTAAATTTTTCGCGGGTGTAAATTCAGCAAAAATTGGGTAAAAAATATGGGAGACGCCTCCGTTCACTGACATTCCAATCCATCTCGTAAGACTATCATTTTAGTCGTGGATTATAACAATAACATGAATTATGGTGCAACAATTCGTGAGGCTTGTTGCTAGTTACGGAGCCAAACACCTCTTCACATCTCACTCGTGAGAGAAATAAAACGATGGGTGGGCCCTTTACACTCTCCGCATAATACCTTTTGCATAATCTTCGAGGATAACCTGTCCCAGAAGGAGTGGCTTTTGTGCAATACTCTTGGCCTCACTATTTGCATTTTGAGGAATTCATTATCAGAGACTAGCTCGTGTTAATGAGAGGATGAAACGGTATTTTAATTAATGTATATGGCTAATTAGTTTCCTTATTGACGATCTCTGAGTTGCTTTTCTTCTCCCCTAAATTAAGCAGAATGGATTGAATCAGCACCGGACGCTTCGGTTATGCGTATGCATTCAATTTCACTCTCACGATACGGTGAATTGAGTCGTCAATGAACCGCGAAGAACATCCGTTTTCTTAGTCAATTATTTTCTTGGGATTGAATTTCCACTGGGATAAATTTATTTGTCATTTTTGGGGGGTATCATTAGTCCAGTATTTTTCAGTTGATTTTTATTTTTATTTATTTTTTAGGTTGCTGGTTCAATCATTGGAAAAGGCGGTCAGAACATCACGAAGCTGCGCAGTCAGGTGAGATATCTAGACTTCAGCATGACATTTTCTTGAGAATTTGAAGATTTTCAGCTTGAGATTATCAGGCACTCATTTCTCTTGGATTTTTTCGCATATTTCGACTGATCATATCATTGTCAATAGTAGAAAATCAGTTATTTCACGACTTACCAGCCCTGACAATCCACATGGCTGTGGTGGTCATGTCAGGCGAAGTGAAGGAATGAATTTCGAAATATCGAACGATTTTTCCTCACTCAATTGAAGTTGAAGTCAGCGGATGGGTAATGGGGAAAAATGATATTTTATCGATCTTCCTTTTACTTTAATTGATGATGACGAATGCTTTTATTGATTGATGTCCATTCATTCGTCATCTAAAAGCTACGTTTCAGCCTCAGTTGAGGCTCTGATTCCTCTTGAATTCGTTCTGCATTTTCAAGAGATTAGTTCGTTAATAATAATGATCAGTTTTGATGCCTTCGTGCCCTAAATACAGTCCAATTGCGTGAAAACTTATGTTAAGCGAGTTGAAGAGAATTTGGATAAATCGAGGGATTATTTCGAGAGTGAATTACATCGTCTCGATCTTACTTTTTAGATGATCTAAAAATATAATAATTGTTTATTTAATTTTAATGAAGAAGACCTGTCTCTCATGGGAGAACATTTTTATCTATTTTTGAGTAAAATTACTGATACAGTCCTTGAAAATTTGTAATCATCGTGTTGCTCGAGTTTCAAAGAATTTTGTTATTAAAACAGAAAAAAAAAATTCAGATAAATATCGCATCACATTTTCAATCAATAAAAAATTCCCAAAATTTCAGTTTCTCTTCAAGAAAGTAAGATCGAAGGTCCTACCAAACAAAACAATATCCATACCCTCATCAAAAAATCTACGTCATCTTCCTCGCGAACGTAAACGTAATCCCACATGTATAATAAATCTGAATGAAGGGAGGGACGTGTTCTTAAGCAACTTAATATTAAAACTAAATAAAAAAAAAAGCAAATGAGGTTCTAACTTGGTTGATGGTTTGTGCCCTGGCCCCGCCCCGACCCCGGCGTTGCCCCCATTGGTGTTGCCCCGGCGTTATCCTGGCTGTTGTTGCCAAATGCCGGTTGCCCTGCCCGGAACGATGGAACCCGACGCGCAATCCGGCTATTGTGTGGACCACCAATCACCCCGAACCAACAATCGACATCAACCAACCAACCACCAATGAATCACCACCAACTACCACGGCCCAACAGTACAAAGCCTCAATCATTGTACCCGATTGCCCCGGACCCGAACGGTAATGCCAAACACCACTACTTAATGTCTTAATACTCTTCATTGTCTCTAATTACAAGGAAAAAAAAAATTACAGAAAAAAAAAAACACAGGGTTTAATTATAAAAATTATCATCAGACTAATTACGTTACTGTCTTCACTCTGCAATTTCCAAGCCATCGATTACTATTTTTTTTTTTACTACTATTTACTGCTAATTTTTTTTACAATCTCTTGTCATCGGTATTCGTCATTGGTGTTATCATTTATTATTGGTAAAATCACAAATTTCATCATCGATTTGTCGCTCATTCGTTCACTGTCATGCGGATTAATTCACCTCACCAATTGTAATTAACTCTCATGCTCGATGGTATATTTATTATAATCTGTTGCTCTTTATTCATCAGATATTTTTATTTCAAGTCGGAGATTTATCGAAATATTTCAGTGGGTTGTTGCATGATTTTTTTTATTGATACAATCGATGAAGCACAGACACTTCATCCTATTTTCATACCCAACACTAAAAAAATTTCATGCAACCCCAATTGGCCTTTGCACTCTCGGTGAAGCATATTTTGTCCAGTTCCTGGACAACTCCAGCCCTTGTGTCTCTATGTACAAAATAATTTCGCAGAAGAATCAGGTGCAATTCCAAATTCTACAATTATTCACGTCAAATTATTTTGTTTTTCAATCAAACATTCATGTCGAGACATTCGGTTGTATTGAAAAATAATTTTCATTGTTTCTCTACAAAACATTCTCTACTAGAATTTTCCAAGTAATCATTAGATTAAAAATCCACGTCTTCATTCATTTTGAAATATATTCATTGTCTGTTCACTACAACTTCATTTCCTCTAATGTTTTCTTTTATATATATACCTATATATATTTAACCCTGACCAAAGAACGAAATTGAGGAGTCGTGAACATTTTTTTCCAGATTTCATAATTGTCAAATACTTCCGAAAAAATCCCAAAGAAAATAATCCATCTTGCTACCCTCCATCGTCCACCAATTCCTGGTGGAGAATTTATTTTCAATGAATTATTCCTCCAGTAGATTGACTTAATAATTCCCAGGAATTAAACAATTTCAACAATTGACGGAAAGGATCAGGAAGAATATACAATAGACTATCACTGGTTATGCTAACCACATTTCTCCTCAATAATCTGCGAGCAACGTCCGCCCTCGTTTCTAATTTTGAAACATCACTCAACGTACCAGCCCAAAGCACTATCTCCACGAATTTCACATCAAATGAGTTGTAAACAGCCGCCATTATTTGTCAATAGTCTTTAGAATTAGGATTAATGGCGATAGATCCCCACGAGTAATTCGTTGATTCAGAAAATAAAAACTGAGTAATTGAAGATTAGGAATGATTATCAACACTTGTTCATCATCACCAGCACACAATGAGTGAGTAGAAGCAGGAAAGGATGGGGCAAAATGGACACGTTAATATTCTCTGAACATTTTTCATTGTGATAGCGAGTAAATGGTTTCAGTGGACTCAATAGTCCTTGATATTTAAGGATTAGTCCGCCATTTTGCCCCACTCCTGCATACTGTCGAGGACGTGACTGGCTCATCAGAGGACACTCATGCTAAATGACCGAATGATAATTTGCAATTATTTATTGTTACCTGACAGCAATGGCTAGTTAACTTAGTGTTTAATATTTTAATATTATGAATTTAATATCACGATTGTTTACATGAAATACTGTTAATATATCTGTGTGCATTCAAGGGGTATGTTGGGAGAACATAGCGATGTCAGTCACGACTATTATTCAGATATCATTTTAACTGACTAATACATTTTTTATGGTGCAACTGTTACCAATCGTCGAGTTTTTTTGATTATAGGGTCCTGACAATCAGCTCAGATTTGGATACTGTTCTGCAGGTGGTTAACAAGGTTGTACCGAATCTAGAAGAGGTGAGGATAGATATTTTTTTCCCTGTCATACAATGGGAATGCAGTTTAATTATATTGATTTATTCGTAGAATGGATCGAAGCATGGAAATGACGAGATTGACGTTCGCATGCTGGTGCATCAGAGTCAGGCTGGATGCGTCATTGGCAAAGGAGGATTGAAGATCAAGGAGCTGCGTGAGGTGAGTGATGTCCTTGTTCATTAATCATTGAGAAGGCGCCATAATGTGACCCAAATTAGAGATTTACGTTGGGGCTCTTCTTTGATTGTCAATAACTTGAGAACCGCAGAGTGAAATTTCCTCATTCTTTGCTGGTTCCAAGATACTTTCTTCAGCTTTAAAATGAGATGCGACTCGTCGAAATCGTGTCGTTGGGTCACAAAATATTGTCAATCGAAGCAACTCCCCTTTCTCCCCATTAATATGTAGAATTTCGAAAAAATTTCACGTTTTCCTCCGGAGACTCGTTCTATTCGGTGACGACTCAGTGCCTAGTCTTCATCACCAATCATTCGAATGAATTTATTCCCGGCAGAGTCCTCAATTTTTTAGAATCCATCAACTATCGAAACGTAATATTGAGACCCAAAACGAGTAGACAGATGAGCTGAGTCGACACGTCACACAGCTCGTTTGGTGTATGAAGCCGAAAAAGACGTGGCACCACCACTCACCGACGTCCCCGACAAACCGCTTTATTTCTATTCGAGGTCGTGTCACGGGGTGACTTTATTGATTCCACTCACGGCACTCTTGTGCCGTGCATCCTCTCCTGCACAGCCTGATTTCATTTCTCAATATAATCAAAAATTCCTGGGCATAAATCGACACATTGAACGACGATTAAAGGACATCCAATGATGGCTCAAGCAAAATCATTCAGCCCCGACTATTGACAATCACAATTTTCCAGAGGAAAAAAGTACTAGCTTTACAAAAATATTTTACTAGCGTTTTTCCTGTACAATCAGTCAGTCCCCGTAGCTCTAGTCGATTCAGTTATTCCCAATTACAGTGAGAAATTTAACGTAAATTTACAAGTGCAGGGAGAATTGAGTTCAGCGCTTCCTGTCGCTGAGGAACAAAAAAGAAAAAACTTTTAGTACGCAAAACTTCAATATCAGTGGCGTAACTTCCTGTTCATTGAACCGTAATTTCCATCTGTCAATACCATCGATTCTCAATGTCATGAGAAAACACGTAACGTTCATTTCCTTTATTTCACTTTTTTTTTTATTCATTGTACTCTCGATTTCGATAGAGTATGAAAACCGAGGCACATGGTGTTTCTGGCTTTCACAAATTGCTCCATATGACATCCTCAATTACCTCTGGTACACGCAAATTAATAACAGTGTATTTATTGACCCCATATGTTTGAAAAATAAACCACCACTCGTGAGGTGGAGGTGAATGGGCTAGATCCATTAATAGAATTGTCAATAGAGAAGTGAAATTGTTGATATGAACGATGCTATGAGTATCTCCAACACTGGGTCAATAGCTCCATTGAATTTAGACGCTGAGTTTGTCCATTTCCAACGGGAAATCGTAAATATACCAACGATTTTCTGAGATTTCTACGTCTGAGGGGAAATACATTGGAAATTGTCAGGGAGGAAAGCCACATTTGCCCTTCCTCTCTCAATTTTCGTCTGTCTCGTTTCCTTGGTGAGTTCCTCTTTGACGACATGTGTTGCTATGGGGGTTTGGCCTGGGCATCACGCAAACCAAACAGGTGCTGCTTCAGGTAACGGACGCCCGGCATAAACAGCTGCCACGCCAGGTGTACCAGACATCTACTCGGCCCTTCTTTCTCATGATTTTTCTCCATGGGATATTTCTTTTTACAATGATCCTCCCTGCCTTTTCAACTTTATACCGTGGCCTTAAATTTTCATAGAGTTCTTGTTTCGAAGGCCTTGAGGTGAGGAGAATAATTTTCTCAATCGTAGAAAATTAATTGATGAATAATAAGTGGATAAAAATATTTGGAACAGCAAGAAAAATATTCCCACACCTCCATTCGATTCCTATTGTCTATTTTGTTCCTGAACAATTAATTCCAGTTGGGCTGGAATTTCTATCTTCCATCAGAGGAAAAAAATATCTTTTGTTTTTCATTTTTAACATTTTGAATCGATATTTTCAATTATATGGAAAATGGAAAGGGAAAAATTAACTTAACGCCTCCTACCATGCGCTTGTGAAAATTCTCCTCCACTCCTACCCCCTCCATATGACCGGAAATGAGGGAAGAAGGGTCTTAGGTATCGGGGTGAATGTGGAGTTGCTTTCTTGTGGATTTTTTGAACTTGCTGGCATCAGTTGATTTTCGACCATCAGTCCGATCAGTTCGTTTTCCCTCTCAACCCGAGGATTTCAGTTGATCAGTTCAGAATGTATCGTTATATCAGTTCATTGAGCAGTTACTGTCCATTCCCCCAATTAGTGAATATTTTAAGAATTATTTGAGTGGATTTCATCAAGTGCTGCAATGTAAGCTTTTTTACTAATTCAATTGTTCAACGTGGATCAAAGCAGTTTATCAAGATATAATATAATTCTTATCATTGACATGTCAGTTTCTGAATAAGTGGTAGTCAACTGTGGGATCCTCATTTATTTTAAACCAGAAATGGATAATAATGCCGAATTATTATGATTTTTTAACATTATCTTAATTCGTGATTTCGTGGTTTCATTCCACGTGAAATAACAATGGCACGTTGTTAAATTCTTTCGCTCCAATTGCCCACGGCAAATCGTCATCCCTCGAGTGGGTTCGCGCCACAATTAATGCAAACCCTGAGTTCAATTACCAAGAGCCACGAGTCCACTCGACCTTTTAAAAACGTGTTATTCTTTTTTTTTTTCACGTCGACTACAAAAACACTTGTCTTCGTGTACACAGGAGGTCAAAACAACGATAAGAAAAACATCCCTTGTAAATTTGTAATATTCTTCCGTTTTTCCCATGAAAAAAAAAAATCATACAACAAATTTATCCACTCAAGATGTTGAATACAGAGAGGTGAGACAGTCTGAGCGATTTTTATGCGATCATCCATATTTATTCTTTTCTTTTTGTATTCAATACTCAAAAAAAATATCTCATTTGAATTTCTAATGATATTTATTCGTTCCACCCAGTGAATTGTAAGATAAAAAATTTATCAGCAAGAAACTACTCAAGAAATTCATCTAAAAATAGATGTTATTAACTGCAACTGCTGATTACAACAAAGTTTAAGAGCTCGAGTGATCACGAGATTAAATATCGCACTTTGTAGGGACTTGAGACCGATAATAAATTTTGAGAAATCATTTTTATCCATTTTCGTGTGCCCAGAGACTCATCCATATTTAACCTGTCCTTTCGGTACTCGGTATGACTACCACGATAAAGAAAAAAAATACCATGTAAATTTATGATAATATTTATTCGCTCTCCCCTTCCAAAACGTAAAAAAATCATCAGCAATAACACACCGATGAAATTTACCAGAGAATTTAATTAATAAATTTGTTAACTCTAGCTGTTGAATACAGGAATGTGACACAATTTGCATGGAAACTCCCTCCAATTACCGGAATAAATTACGCACTTTGAAGCCACCAGAAACCGATAATAAGTGCTATGACACCAACGACGTACAGATAAAAATTGTCGGACGAATTAGCATCATCTGGTTTCCCTTGTCCAGCTACCCATCCCTGTTTCGGTTTACTGTTTGTCCTCTCCTCGGCGACAATCTCCCCAACTAGATATTTCTCCATGATGGCCATAGCGTCCGTGGAATGTCCAACATCATCAAAATCCTCAGATGCATCCTTACCATGATGATCGAGGAGCACTTCCTCACCACCGGGATGTTCATTTAAAAATGCCGTTACATCGTAAACTTTGTCGTGAATAATAAACCTCGTTTTCTTAGACTCGGTCTCTTTAATCTCCGACCTCTTGAACTGCTTCAGCTCCGCCATTTTTAATCAGTCGAACCTTGAAAATACAATTCTCGATAAATCAATGTGCCTAATTATGGAGCTCATTAGTCCCTGCAGACAGCACTAATTGAAGGAAAAAATGAGCAAAATATTCAGATTCAAATCGAATTATTTTCTCCGTCAACAGCGCTAACTTGCGTTTTATTGGCAAACTGACCATCAAGTGTTTCTTCAATTACATAAGTCACGTCTTGTCTATTACCACTGATTACGTTGAATTTTACAAATCACTATTACGTTCGCAAGGGCTCCATTCATCCAAAAATCCCCTCTTCCCCCAAACCGGAAATTACCGACCGTTGTTAACACAATTTTAATTAATTAGCAAATACTCCATTGACAAGTTCCCCACTCATTAGCCAGAAAACTACTATTAATTGATTGCACAATGCAAAGATGACTTTCATTCCTCCCTTATCCTCAATAATCAACATGGCGTCTAGCATTAATTACAGATAATGGAGTTCAACGTAACGATACAAATACCGTTCAATGCGAAAACAATTCTAGATTTTTTGTTATTCAATAATCCTGTGATGCGATGCTCAAGGCTAAAATCAATAAATTCTATGCAAAATTCGAGTGCTAAACGGAAGTGAGAGAGAGAGAGACAAAGAGAGACGCTTGTGTCCTCCGCCGACATTTCCTTTTCGTTTCATTGTCCTCCGGCCACGTGGCCTGTCCATCGTCCACTGAATATTCACAAAATCGTTTAATCGAGTGCATCGATCACCCTCTCCCTATTATTATCACTCGCTGAACTCCATTAACTGCGCAAAATCGACATTCCAATGCCAATGGACATACATTACTCCATATATTCACTCACCGGTGATTAATAATTGAGACTGCAGACACTGACGAGTAACTCCTGAGTAGCCAATCCAGTCACTGATGATTTATCGTTTACTTTTGACGATTTGTTATTAATTTTTGCGAATTATTGTAGTGAATGATTCACTGTTATGTGCTAGAGAACGTTGGACGTACTGGTAGACTCTCATGCGATACAAGACCCCACTCAGTTATATTTGTTCTCCCCTCCCTTCGACTGGACTCTACCACCTCCACACAGACACTCACCACGGGGGTTCACCAACACTAGCTCTCTATTGAGACCGAGTACATTGCAGAAATCTTCAGGGTTTGACGCATACTCGGATCACCCATCATTAGATGACATTTGCATTTTGTTTTTTTTATTCACCAAGTGTGATTAAAAAGTGATGAGGATGAGGGACAGCAAATGGACATTTCAATGGGGAAAAATAAAATAAAATATTTTTTAGATTGGGAAATTTTCCATTTTCCACTGCGTGTGGTAAAAGTTCATGAAAATTCCATTGTCATTGCTGTATAAATGAGTACTCTTCAACCTCCTTGATAAGATTACTACCAACGACACCACTAATTACGTTTTCTTCATATTTCAATTTAATTGCAGTTATCAATTTTTTTCCACTTAAAAAAATCATTGTTATTGGAGATAGAAAAGCCTCGGTTGTGAATTGTTGATCAAAAATCATTTTTTATTGTAAAAAACCTTCTCTTATTTATTGTTGACATGACACTCGGGGTTGTGATCCGTCAATTACTGCAGTTCAATAATTGTTATCACTCAAGGTAAATAATAAAACAGTGATGCATAAATAATTGCGAGAATACCGACAAAAATGGGCAACAGGGGTGATGGCTTCTGCTTGTCTTTCTCGATCATCCACTCGGTGTTATCCTTGGGAGTGTCATCAGGCCTCGAGGGTCCAGAATTGTTCACTCCACTGGTCCCTACCTCGCCTATTCTGTACCTCTCTCGTAATTGGATTGCCTCGGTTGTGTGTCCAATATCGTCGAAACAAGTTGTACCATCTTGACCCCCAAGTTTCAGGAGAACTTCCTCGCCTCCTGGGTGTTCACTCAGAAATTTTGTCACATCGTAAACGCCACCGTGAATAATCATCCAGAGGTTCTCTTCGCTGTTGTGATGAGACACCTCCTCGGCAGTGTATGTGGTCGTCATTATTTTATTTTTATTTTATCGCAATCTGCCAAATACTGGTGACAGTTCAAAAATATTTGTTAAAAATTGACACGACTTTATGCAGAGTAAAATAGGGTGAAACTTTACCAGCGCAGTTTCTCCGGATTTTCTCACTTTCAGTCGCTCGGAGAAAGTGAAGAGAATATCTCCAACCGCCCAGACCCCGATGCACACCTAGATCAGACTGTCATCCACTCAACGTTCCTTTCCAAACTGCCAAGAAAAAAAAAAAAGCAAAAAATGTCTGAGTGATTCCCCCCCGCAGAATGTGAAAATTCCTCACGACTTGTCACTGGATTCCTATCGTTTCTGCTAGCACAGCACCTGGTGAACTGGCATTTGCGTCAGCCCACGAGACAGAGGCCACCGAAAAGTAAAAATCATCGATCGAGGGCTGCCTTAATTTGCACATAATGCCTGACCAGTTCGAATAATTTCCCAACAATCTCAGCTTTTTTAGGAATAAATACAAACTCATGACCTCGGGGGGAACCTGCTAATTAAAAAAAGAATCAAGTCCTCGTCATTTCCATTCTCTTTACCCGGAGCAAATGTTGTTCTTCTCTATTTTTCGCTGACACATTGAATATTGACATTCCTCCTATTGATTTTCAATCCCTCTGCATGTCATTATTTCATGGAGAATGCGAACCATGCAATACTCCATCTCCAGCCTCTTCACATTAACCCTGTTTCCTCTACATCCCTTGTTACTCGACATCTCTCTCACTCTCTCGCTCTCGGTCTTTTGGGGCGCCTGTGCCACCACCCACACTCGTAATGCCATCCTCGGTGACTGGCTATAGACCAATGCGAACTCACGCGATATAACGATTGGTGTTCGTGGAATGACGTGGTCACAGGCACTTGTGTTTGTCGCATTTGTCTGGCAAAATGATGAACAGGCTTTATGACAGATAAAAAAAAACATATTTATTCCACTGGAGAATAGACGAGATATGAGACGGGTCAGACCTGTGGTGTGACAATTGAACAGAAGGGAGAGATGTTTATCACGTGGTTTCAGAGAATTTGTTGTGTTCAATGTTTGTATTGGATTTTTTTTCAGAAAACTGGAGCAAGGATCAAGATATACTCCACCTGCTGCCCTCACAGCAGTGATCGTGTCATCAGTATCTGCGGGAAACCGTCGACATGTATGGAATGCATACGTGAACTCGTTGCTACGATTAAAACGGTATACTTGATGGTTATTTTTAGTTTAAAAATTCTAGATCTGTTTTACGATTTGTTTTAAAAAATTTCAAGCGATTAACTGAATGTCTCTGTACTGATATCTGCCATTTTTATCAATTTTTACTCTACAGTCTCCACTGAAGGGTGTGAACAACCCGTACGATCCCCACAATTACGATGACTACTACGCTGAGGAATACGGTGGTTACGGATCAGGCGAGGGCCAGGGAAAACCAGGTGGATTTGGCCCAGGTGGACGTGGCAGTGGTGGAGGTGGTGGTGGTGCTGGAGGTGGTGGTGGCCAGGGGATGCCCCCGAGACGCGATGTCAGAGGTGGAGGACCACCTGACATGAATCGAGGCTTCCCACCACCACCCCGAGGTGGACCACGTGGGGGTGGTGGAATGTCTGGACCACCAGATCGTGGATACGGAAATTCCCGGGGTGCTGGAGGCGGAAGTAGTGGTTACGAGGGAGGAAATCGTGGTGGGTTCACTGGAAATAGAGGGGGACCACCGGCTTTCGGTGGTGGAAATTACAATGGTGGGGAAATATCGACCTCTTCCATTGATCTTGGGATGAAATGAATAAATCGATTGTTTTTTCTTTTTATTTTTCAGACAATGGATGGGGTATGCAGGGAAGTGCTCCCAATGGTATTGGTAGTGGAGGTAATTCGGGAATGGGAGGACCACCCATGGGAGGAAATAACCAGAGCAGCCCGGGGGGAATGGGGGGTAATAAAACAAGTACTCAAGTTACAATTCCGAAAGAGGTAATTGATCGTTTTTTATTAAAACAATAATTAAGCGAATGACAGTAAATAAAATATTCTTTTATTTCAGCTGGCTGGAGCCATCATCGGCAAAGGTGGTGCGCGAATTCGAAAAATAAGATCAGATAGTGGAGCGGGAATAATAATAGACGAACCATTACCCGGTAGTAATGATCGCATTATCACCATTACCGGACTGCCAAATCAAATACAAATGGCGCAGTACCTGTTACAACAGAGGTAATTATCAAAATGTCAGTTCTTTATAATCTCTTAATAAAAATTAATAATAATGTACAATATCGTAACACTGAATAATATAACTCATAAGAATGTTTGTTGTTTTTAAATCGATGTATGAATTGTGATAAATCACCATTGCTCATGAACTAACAGATAAAAATTCTCCTCAAGTAATCAGGGTACACTTGATTAATGTCACGGTGAAGGAAGAAACAGAGTTGTTATAGGATTTATTAACATTTTTAAAAAATCAACTAGAAGATTACACGAACGCCCATTTACCATTCAACGTGCTGAATAACAGAGGATTCCGTTGTATGGAAGACTAGTGATTTTGTTGTTCTACTGTAGAGATAACAAGGAATCACTAATCATCCTACAAAGGTCTTCAATATCTTCGGTAAAACAAATCGACTGCGCAAACTGCTTTTTTGGATATACTAACAACAGTAATAAGCTGAGTCATTACATCCACGTCATATATCATAATCATGGTTGTAAATGTTTTTTTGTAATTTATGAATAATATGTATTTGTAACCTACGAATTAATTGTCTAATCGTGACATTAATTTGGTTTTATTCTCAATTTTCAGTGTTCACGATAACGCAGATCACTACTAAAGCTGCAGAAACGACGAATGAAAAGGGGGAGCCAAAGACGTGTTTATAACAATTTTTTATTCTCTTTTTTTGTTTTGTTAAGCAACAAAATATTCACCGCAAAACGTCTGCCCATTGTGGGGGCGAAAAAAAAAAACATTGAGGACAATTTATGCCTGGGGATTTGTAGTTTTGAGTGAAAAAGAATAATCACCAGGGAAATAATGAAACATGTCACAGGCAGGGATGATCACGAGCCTTGATGTTGAGAAGACCATATTTTTTCAGAAGACAATTTCCAGCAGATTAAAAATGAAACCCAGCAATTCAATGTAGTGTATTTACTTGAGAGAAAAAACAAGAATTAGAAGAATTAACGCCTTAGACTTCTAGATTCACTGGCCGTTGGCCAATGCGCTGGTATATATGTAAGAAATTAACATTAATCATCAAACAAATGGTTTTTCAAAATGAGCATTCATCGCTTAATTAGAGGAAACATTCAATTTCTTTTTTTTTCGTTCTTTTTATTATAAAAGTTTTCCTTTGTGCATTTTTTCGGATGTATTTATCAGTTTCAATGTAAATAGGCAATAAGTTTACTTTTGAAAATCAACATACACTTTTAATTTTATTTTAGCAGATAGACCCTTACGATTCCATCGTTCATTTCGTACAATTTTTCACGCTATGAGATATTGAAAACTCGATTAATCGTGTTTTCGTTGTTTGCAAGACGCTATTCAACAAAAATGAAAATTCAAATCAAACATACAGCCGACGAGTGAGGAGAAAAAAATATATATGATATATCATGGCCTATATCTTTTCGAGATTGTGTACAATAATAGATAACTGTTAAGATAACCATTGCTAGGGGTATGGAATGATTGAAGATTCAATCCATCATGTAGTCACTCTCATCCACACGACGATAAGAGGAAAAGAAATAGGAGTCAATTCCATTTCCAGCTTTTTTTATTCTCAGTTTCGAATATTTCCAGTAACACAAAAGTGGCATCGACGAAGTACATTGTAAATAGAGTAATAACATTTAATCTAGATGGTTCTTTCTCTTCTTCATCGATTATAAAAAAATCATTTCCAATGCACAGATTATTTCAGCAATGAATATTAACACGACTATGAAATAATTAATACTAATCGAGACCTTAACGAGGACCCACTCCCATCTGATGAATATATCTATAGTCTAGTTGATTTAATATTGCATTAATTAACTTCATTAAGCTTAATGAAAGGGTGAGATTTCGATGGAAAAGTATCGCCAATGAAGACAAAGCTAGAGTAAAGATGAATAAAAAATCTTATTGTGTGAAATTGAAGTGAATGATGAAAAATTAGTTGATAAAAATACGAGAGGACAGGGGGGAGGGGGGGAGGAGTTATTTGATTGACGATACAACGATTGTCCATCGATCCAACCTTTGCTACTTCTCTCATATTCATGATAAGATTTATGTTATTTAAGTAGATCGTGTGTCTTGCTGACTGAGCTCGACTAGGTATTTCAGATGAAAAAAGTAAAAGAATCGATGAAATTCATCCCGCTGTAGTGATTAACTTGTCGTTTATTCATTTTCTTATCACTTGGCTATCACTAACTATCCTCAGGAATATCGCAAGGGCATTTGTATATCACTGGCTGACATTTCTCGTATAATTTTTCTTGTTTTTTTTCCAATCGTTACATTACTGGATCATGAGTCGGATGTTTTTATCAATCAAAACAATCAATAAATTGTATTAAAAGTAATTTTAATATTCAGACACGTGTATCGGCAATTGAAATGTGCATTTCCTTTTTTTATTGTAATCGAGTAATACTAGGGAAGAATAATACTAGAGGAGGAACGTAAAAGCTGTTGAACAAATGAGATAGTGTGGATGACGACAAATTGAATTAACGAAAAAAAAAAAACATTGATGATGATATAGAGATTTAATTGATTAATGAGACAAATACTGGTGAAGACACAAATATGCGTGTATTACAACATAAAGTTTACAGTTATTTGTAATGAATACTTATTATTTGTCGAATAAAAATTAGTACAAACATCACTGGGTTTGCGTAGTCATTTCATTTAATTTTATTCCTTATTTTTTTGCACATAATTAATCCAGAAAATTACATAATAATATTAGTTATTCAGTTAAGCGGATCAGTGAGTTGAAAGAGAAAATATTATATTGACTTTATCGCTATCAGTCCTCGGATATCGGGGGGCTGAGGGTGGGTGGGGGCTGGGGGCGGGAAATGTCGCATTCTCCGAATACTCTTCGGCTCCTTCCACGTGGGTTAAATTTCCTTTTTCCCGTCTCAACTTACCGCTGATCTTGCGCTTACAAATGTTTGTCGATGGCGCGGGAAATTTTTAAATATTGATTTTTTCGCGACAGTCATTGACCCTAAGACACCTTCGCCCTCAACCAGCGTCAATATAATAACAATGATTACTGCATGTCTGGTGAGTGCGATCGATGGGGTACCTAATAAGCATGTACACGTTCGAGACATGGAAAATAAAGCGAAGATTAAGATCGGCGCCAAAATCATTTTACAATGCATGTTCGGTAATTGTGGGGCTAGAGTTATGGCTTTACAATCTATCGAATATTAATTAATACTTTCCAGGCACGCTCACGTATTTTTTTCTGGACATGCGCTGTTGGTCATTTAATTATTGAAATCCCTAAATTGAATTATCTCAAATTACCTTAATTTGAAACGTCAGTAAATAAATAGAATCGCTTTTACCTGTGAAATTACTTTAAAAATCAGCTCGTAATATTTTTTAAAAATTAGGAGGGATTTGATTTTTTCTGTTAACAATTTATTTGGGGAATTCGAGGCCTCAGTTATGCCCCGCTTCACCCCCATCCCTCCATCCATTAATCATCGCGTATTGCGCCAGAAAAAAATTACGATTTCATAATTTGACAGGGGAAAAAATTCAGAATTTTCAAATGAGAAAATACGATCCATATTAATTTTTTTCACTGAAAATTTGCATAATCCCTTGAGCAATAATTCATAGTTTGTATTCCACCGCGGACGCGGAACTAATTAACATAGGGAATCCCCTAAAAATCCGCTACTGACATTTTCCATAAACCAAGAGAAAAACTGAACAAAATTTATGATTTTCAAAGATCTCCTTCGCCTTGAATTGAATTCGTCTACTAGATAAGAAAGTACGTAACGATATTGTGATGGTGAAGACGTTAATTAAATAATAAATTATCATTAGTCGGAGGAGGATTTAGTTTCGTCAATTATTGGTATCCCCGAAAATCCCTCGACCAACTTTCAACCAACATGCAGGTCCACCGAGGTCAGCGCGTGTGCTATCGCAAGATTTCCGAACAGACTCATTCAACGGGGTTGGTGCGAGTCACGCTTGCGCGACCCCCAGGCGAGTGGTTCCCGGCTACAAAAAGTATAACAACAACCACGCGAAAGCCTTCAACCCTCAGTTATCCGTCGGTGTACGAAGTTGACTGTCATGCGACGACGTCAAGACACTCCGTTAACGTCCATCACCACCTCGTCTCACCAGGAACGATTAAAAATTCCTCATTAATCCCAATACCATTGATTGTTTAATTAAACGGGACCAAAGTCGATGGGAAGAAAAATCGGCTCAAGAATTTTATCCGCATCTGATGCGTTCGATAAATTAAATATCCACAATTGCATTCGAGCCCCAGATTCCCCGACAACATGTGGCTGGCGCAATATGTGCTGACGTTTAATTGAATTAACGAACTATCCCACGAGCAATTAGCGACAGGGGATGAATAATTTGTGGTAACGACGGATTTTCAATCGCATCGGAGAGCCTCCTGGGATGAAACAAATCCCTTTCATCCCCTCGTGACTTACGTTCGGGCGATCCTTGCAGGAATAATTGCCGCCTCATCGGGGACCTCCAGGCGATGAGCTTTGGGGAAAAATGGCAACATCAACAGTGACGAGATACCGGGGAAGTGGTAACGAGCAACACCAGGATGCTGTCCAACTGTCCACGACAACGTGCCCACCGAGCAATTTTCCAGATAAATTTCAGGATTTTTTTGCTGCACTCACGGAAGACACTGACGATCTGCCAACAATGCTGGAGGACAAACTCATACCCAGGTGATTGATGGCATACTGTTTACTTTGGATGTGATGAATTTGACTTTTGAGGAAGACCACGAAAATTTTCTAATTTTAAATGTTTCTATTCTAATTCGCATCGAGGCCGGTCCCACCGAGTTGTGTCAACTATTTAAATCGGCAACTGTTCGGGAAAATAAGGGAAGTTCATGAACTGTCTAGACGGAATTTTCAGGGGAGTGACATTGAATTTTCAGCTGTTTCATTTGATTATTAAACGCGAGGGGATATTCGTCATCGATTTTCATTCCAAATCGTGAAATACGCGGGATTTTCCTCTGATTTTTAATCAGAAAATTCATCAACATCAATTATACATTAAAAGATAATTTTGACGGAAATAAATTGCTCAATTGAGTCACGCGAATTGTTTAATAGATTAAAAATAGGATTTAAGCGAAGCGAATGACTCGGGACGTCATTCGGTGAATTCCGAATCCATTTAAAAATAATTAAAAATAGAAACATAATAAATTAGATGAAGTTTAATTGATCTGGATGGAATAACATTTTTGTCGCGTAATTTTTACCTAAAAATTCGTGGCGGCATCGATCTGGGTCCAATGTTACCCCACGTTGATTCCATGAGGGTCTAAGGTCGGCCAAATATTGGTCCAGCAGCTGTCTCAACAAAAAAAAAATCGGTTAATCCTAAGAATAACACAATATAGTCCTTATAATCTGGTAGTCCTGTTTACTTTGAGAATAACTTTTTCAATATTATCAGAAGTTCGTATCGTGTTTGAGATATTTATCAGAAAACAAAGTTGGAGATGACTCAACTTACCTCGTTATCCCATTTAACTACAAAAATATGAGGTAACGGCAGTTAGCAATTGAAATGTCCTCTGAAAATTTGAATTCCCTGAGTACTCAGACTCCACACTGGATTGAATGGGAGTCAAGGATAAGCAATAATTGAGGAGACCAGGTAAACTCCAAAGTGGTCTCCCGATGGTGTTCCCTTGCCGTTGGAAATTTACACGTAAATTAAGTTTGTTTAGCCCTGTCCTCTGACCTTCAGCCATTATCGCGTCACACAGGAGCTCGGTCTCGGGGGACTCGAGTAGGAAAATTATATTTCATCGGACGACACATCAAATCCCCTCTGTTTTTCCAGGAGAACCGACAGCCCTGATGCCAAGAAAAATAACACGAGATGGGGAAAGCGGGCATTTCAACGCAGAAGCAGCGAGATAGAGGTGCGATTGCATGGGGGAGGTCATTCCATGGGTGGACAATCACAGTCTATGACTGAAGCCCCCAAATCACCGACTCCCTCGAGGCGAAGGAGCTGCAGCATCGCCGTGGCCCGGCCCACGCCGGATTTGCACAGGTTTGAAGTAGTTTTCCAACTTTTTTATTGTCTTTTTCTCCTCTATTTAAATTCGATGGTACAGCAAAGTTTGAATTTCCAAAGTTGGTCGTTGAAAACTTGTGGAATTCCTCCAGATTTTTGCAGACCGAGGCGGGTCCCTGGGGGCACTTATCACCCTCACCGAGGAGCCCAACGAGGAATAGTATATTGAATCCTGGGGCTGTTGCAATGACACCGCACTTGAGTCCCAGTCCGACGAGCCCATCCGCACCTGGGACAGCATCGCGGGCAAGAGTTGACAGGCAGCGGGGGCGAACCAGCAGTATGCCAGCCGTTCCTCGACATCGGGTGAGTCTTTCCCTCAAACGTATTTTTTTTTTCATTTCATTTAATCCCATGGGGGAGTACTAAACCGAGATAAGTCGGCTTATCTCGCAGTTCAGGGTTTGGGGATTATCTCGGAATCTGAGAGAGATAGGGAAATTTTTGTAACGACCTTTGTTGTAGTTCTCCATTAGCTCTAAAAAAAAGTTGATAATTAATATTGCGATATCTCGCTCAGATTTCGAGATATTTCGCGAAAAGTGCTCGTAACTGACGAATAATCGTAATTGACGAGTGAATTAATTATTCTGATTGATGCGAATGACGCTGATTCATTAAATTTCATCATCCGGTTCTGCCCCACCCCTCCGAAGACTAAAAAATCGCTGTTCAGATAGAATCCTCCACGTAGCAAGATTTTATCTGGTTTTTACTCCGAGTGAATTGCACTTCTCACGGCGATATAAATTCTCGTAAGATAGTGTACCTCGTTTTTTGTCATTATTTTTCCCTCATCATTCTTCTCTCATATCTCCCACCTTTGTGAGCTGAGGTAAAAAATGTTATCTCGAGGGAAAATTATTTACAAGGCGGAACGTCGAGTATGTGCTCCACCATTATAACGAATATACCTTTTCAAATGAAGAGTGCAGAGCTAAATAATCTTCTTTATTTCTGTTTTTTATTCCTACGATTTTTTAAATAACAGATGTAAAAGCCTTTTTGCATTCCTCCTACGACCGTTCACACCTCCATATCGATCGCCAGGCCGACCCTGTGCCGACTGTTCTCAAAGTCCCTGCAATCAATTCCAAAAGCAAGCGTCACCTTAATCCCATCGTACAGCAAATGCTGTATACTGGTATCCAATTGTAATTCGTTGTTAAATTTCATTCGCAAAGTGGCTGCCTCGTCGAATTTATACTGCACACCCCAGCCGCCCTTCCAGTTGGCCCTAGTATCGAGTCCTGTCAATGTTCCAGTGATCGCAGCCTTGAAATTTTCATTCACTAAATGGAGGGAGAATTTTTTTACTGCAATTGTCCCCTAATTTTAACGTAAAAATTGATTTATGATGATTAATTTTGATTTTCCACTGGAAAACGCGGGGAAAACATTCAAAATTGATTTCGTTTAGGGTCAACCGGACTCTCCCATACCTTTATACACCGCTGATAAGTCGTAATGGTCGGTCATCCCGGGGGAGCACTTGAAGTATACACTCAAATCAGTGAATTTATACGTCACCCCGATATTACTCGCCGTGAAAGAGCTGGACAGCGATTCGTATTCAAATTGGTACCCAATGAAGAGACCCCTGAGGCC
This sequence comes from Diachasmimorpha longicaudata, assembly GCF_034640455.1. Classification (NCBI taxonomy): domain Eukaryota; kingdom Metazoa; phylum Arthropoda; class Insecta; order Hymenoptera; family Braconidae; genus Diachasmimorpha; species Diachasmimorpha longicaudata. Next base: position 3,669,208 of record NC_087242.1, read on the forward strand.
AATCACAACCCCAGCGAGAAAGCTCAAATGTTTGTCTAGGGCATTTCCTGGGGAAAAAAATTTGAAAGATCCGGTGAACGCAGGAATTGGGGTGGATAGAGGATGAGAATGGAAATAGGTTCCTACGGGGTGAACCACCCACCCTTTCAGCTGTCACCCGGATTTTCTTTTTTATTTCTTGGCTCAGTAAAGGCCTCGCGAAAATTTACCTGCGTTTCCGTATTTGTTGTCACGTCGCCAAACGTCTGTCAAATCCCTTTAAAAATAATTTTAAAAAACCAATAGACGTACCAACACAAAGGCTGCAGTTCAAAAAATCGTTCTTAAATTTCGTGGTGACCTTGAGTCCCGAATCGTTGGTGGAGGGATTGTAGGAGTATCCCCCGACGATCCTGAGCCCCTCAAAAATCTTCCCCTCGTCAATCTTGTACTCCAAATTGATGGTACCATCGCTGTTCCACTTCTCCGAGAGCACACCGTAATCCTGAAGTCGAAGTTTCACCGTAGCATCCCCTCTCGCCTGTCAACAAACCCAACAATTCAATTGTCCACGTAACCCTAATGTGACAGGACTTACCGGTGGATTTTCGCAGTTGAGCTTGTAACTGCTATCAATTTCCAAGTTGTTTTCGGATTTGGCCTTGAGAGTTATCCTGACAACTCGGCGACCGTACTCGTAACTCGAGTTCAGCACGTTACGGATACTTTGACCAAGCTCAGTAAAACTTGGAGTGGTCATGACAGAAAAAGATTGTGCTTGAGTTGATAGGAATGTCAGACAACTTCTCAAGGTCCAGATTAACCCCAATCAGTCCACGCGACAGCTCCACCCGGGTGATTTCGATGACAACGTTGTCGAATCCCCTCTAGGGAGTCCAAGACAGGTCAGGGAGTTTGCTGGGACGTCATAGCTCAGGTTCCTTCAGTAAAAATGTGATCATTTTCACGCACAATCGGTTCTTCCAGCCGATGCTCGGTGACACGAAGCGAGGGGGCCTCTTCGGGGACGCCGAGGAGAACGAGGCGGACAGCGAAGTGGAATATTATCGACTGAGGTCATTCTCCATAACTGCCAACGGGGTGTTCAACCTCGGGGACTCCCTCAAGAGCCGACGGAGCAAAAGCATCAACAGTGTCACATCATCAGGAACCAGTTGCAGCAGCACCAGAGACGCCCGATTACTCAGGTAATGACTGGCATCGAGTCCAATCCAAGTGCTGGTGACCCAAAAAGCTCTTCAGAAACGGCACGATCGATGTCTGAAGATCTTTTTGGATCAGCAGAATGCTGAGACACAAATAATTGTCCTCCAACACGTCGTAACTGACAACACCCCCCAACAAATCACCCCCGAGTTGAATTAATTGCCCCCAATTCATAAAGCACTCGGCGCATGCTTTCAAATCATCACCACCGTACCCCCGCATTAGCGAGCGGATGAGGTAAACCAACTTTGACGAAAACTTCTCAGATTGAAGTTTATTAACACAGCTAACGAAACCAATTACACGTAAACTTGGAATTCTACCTGACGTGGAAGTTAGTTCAGTCGCCAATTAACTCTCATCACGGAGTTCAGTGTTGGCGCCTGGAGAATTTCCGTATGTTGAGACAACCTGACGAGTCCGTATCCTTGAGATATTTATTTTTTGCGAGTACGTTTAGAATGATTTATTGCGAATGTTCTCCAACTCGACCCCACAGACAACCTGACATGCATAAAATCGAGAAGATGATGCTGAATATGACCCGCAGCTGCTCGTTCTTTTATCATCAGGCCAGGACTCGTTTAAAAAACTTGTTTCACATTGTCCCCCCGAGGATTTCCGTTTTCCATCTCAAATGGTCCGCAATAAATTCTTCCTGTGGGGAATGCTAGCGCTCAAGGAGTGCAGAAAATGACCGGAACGAGTCGAGGAATGGGAGATACATTGGAGTTGCTCTCGTGAATGTTCAATATTGCTACCTCTAGTATCTCTTCTGGCCTCATCTTCGTATTTATTTCCCCTCTCGGAGTGCTCTTGTCAGTACTCGAGAGATAATCAATGGTGTTTTTTTTTGTTCTCGTGGCTGCGTTTCAGTTCGGGGTCGCAGCATTCGTGCATCGGGACAGATGAGAATGCTGATAGTGAGAACAAAGTGGCCACCTACAAGGTGGGCATGCTGGGGGCCTCGGGAGTTGGGAAAACCGCACTGACGGCTCAATTCACCACCAGCGAGTATATCTGCGCGTACGATGCATCTCTGGGTATGAGAAATTTGAAATTAATGATTAAATCAATTTAAAAAAAATTAAGATCCCCAGGTGGGAGTCAAACCTCTTCTGCTCTTGCTTTATCCTAAATCATATTTTTATCCAGTTTTTTGCAACGAGTAGAGACAATATGCGACTCTGAGTCGAGTCTTAGACAATAAAAATAAATCATCAGATCATTAGATCGTTAGATCGTAAATACAAAAATAGAAAATAAAGTTACGAATTTTAGTTCGTTCTTTTTAATTTGTAAATACAGGAAGGGAACGATCTGTCTGATGGATCGACAATTAATTAGTTTTCAACAAGTCAAACAATTTACTGCTTCCAGTATTACGTAAATCTAGATAAAAAATAGTGAATTTTTTTCTCTCAACTATTCCCTTTCTCTCTATAAAATATCGGAATTTCATTACAATTGCGCGGTGTCGGTAGTCAGTGAGTTAATCTCATTTCTCTCTATCCTGCACTGATTCTATTGGCTTCGTAATGCCCATCACACATGCCACACAAATCAGTGTCAGGGGGATGCATTCCTACATGGCATGTCAGGGCCGTCTTAATAAATTCCGGTGATGAAAGAAGGGATTGAGTTGTATTTGAAATTGACTTATTGGTTTCGGTTAAATAAATTTACGTGACGTACCGTAATTTGTCACAATTGAAATAACTTTTGCTTATCACCAAATGATTAATTTTTTCATTCAATTGTTGTCTTTAATATCACATGGGGTTCATGGTTTTTATCAACAGATGACGAGTACGGTCAGAAGAGTGTGTCAGTGATGATCGATGGACAGGAAACGGAGCTTGAGATCATAGATCATCCAGCATCAGAAATGTCGGTGGGTATTGGAATAAATTATAATAAAAAAAATTATTTTGCAGCAAAATATAAGAATAAGTCGACTGATATCTGAATCCGAATCCGATAACTGTCCCAAAGATTAAAATCTCTCGTAAAAACTGTAAAAGGGGTTAATTACCTTCATTAAATTGTGACATTGTTGCAATTTTTTTTCTGCGTTCTTACTCTGGAAAGTGCCTGAAGCATACAACCACCTGAATTAAAAATACCTGAGAGTGATGAGTTTCCATAAAAGCTCGCTAAATAATAAACGATGTCGAGCAGTCGATTTTTCAGTAGCTCACCCCTAATGAGCCGATGCATGCGCGTCGCGTTTTATCATTGTTCCTTTATCGGAGTCAACAATGACTCAAGCACTCCACACTTTTATTGAAAGCAGATAAGAATACTTTCATCCTGCGGTGGGATAACAATCGCACGTGGGTTTCACGTGAATGATTGGAGATAATTGATCAGTCTGGGAGATAAGATGTCGGGGGCTGGAGCTCTGACCTAAAAGTAGACATTCCGTAATGATCTAATCGTGAAAATAGAGGGGGTGGTAAGTGGCAGGGGGCTCGGTAATTGAAGACGAATGAACCAATTTGATCTGTGGAAAAATAAACTCATTGGAGAATAATTGTCACTGATGAATCGACCTGTTTTCAAATAGATAAATAATTTTCTAACACTGAAATATGGAGTGTAAAATTTAAAATCCTTTCTCATTATTGATTCCAGGTGGAGAGTTTCTGTGCGACGTACAACCCTGACGTGTACGTCGTGGTCTACTCGGTAGTGGACAGGAGTTCCCTGAAAGCCGCCGAGGAGACACTCCTCTACCTCTGGAAAAGTGACTACATGGACACCCACGGTGTCATCCTCGTGGGGAACAAAGTCGATCTGGAGAGAAAACGAGAAGTTCCATCGATGCGTGAGTTGATGTATTTCATTCCTTATCTACTCTCTGCAGGTTCCATAAGTAAAATTAATGACGCCATAAGCCGGACATGATTGGGAATTAAAAAGCCGGCAAAACATCTGGCTAAAAAAATTCATTGAAATAAAAAATAATTAGCAATAACGAGGGTAACTGCGAGTCCTCTTTTCATATTTATTTCAAGTTGGCAGACGGCTAGCCAACAGCTGTGGCTGCAAATTCATCGAGACATCGTCAGGCCTGGCCCATCACGTGGACGAGCTTCTCGTGGGAGTTCTTGCCCAAATAAAATTAAATCCCCAACGGGCTCGCGATCATGTGACAAGACGAAGGAGAAGCAAACAACGACGCAAAATTCTCAAGCATTTGCTCGGATTCAAGAGAAAAACCAAGAGCTGTGAGAACCTGTTTACCCTTTGAGCTAGTGATACACGCCGCAATGTGAAGAAAGAAAAATTACATTTTTACCTCTCGTGTCCTAGATGTTAACCCATATCATCAATAAAGATGTTCATTATTACGTGAAGTACGATCCTGAGATCTGATTCGATTTTTCGATTCTCCAATATAGTGACCCATAAACCGACGGCCACATGACTTCTGGGGCTGGTCAGCTGCTTGTGGAAGACATCCACGAGGAGAAAGGGGGTATTGCGTACTATTGTGGCCTGTTGAGTCCCACAATGCAGGATTCTTCATTAACTTTTGTCTCGAAACATTCGCCATTATGCATATTCAGTGGACCACGTCATCGTTTTCGAAGTGGCTTTTGTCTCTCATCCACTTGACCCTACGCCTTGACCTACTCATTTTTACTCGCAGTATCTACGATCCACAATGCTAGCACCACCAATCCCATTCCTCTTTCCTGCTTTCACTCAGAGCCCATCGAACGTTTTAACTTGACTCTAATGCAGCCACTTGGCACTTCTGTGGAGACTGTAAGATGTTTCCAATACTAGGGGACTTGAATGGACTAGATTAAAAAATTCCCAGCCAGCAATTTCTCATTATGCTAATTCTCAAGGTGGGGGAGAGGACATTCTTTGGATTTCATTCACGAAAAATAATGCAAGCGACGCATTTGTCGAGGATTCCGTGAATGAAGGCTTCAAGTCCCTCAGTATTTTCAGTCTCAAACAAGTGAACGGCTGAATGCGAATGTCAATTGAAAAAATGTTAACTTTAAAACGGAGAATTGTTTTTGTCGACGAGAATGATGAGTCGTTATCACAAATTGATGATGAGAATGTCATTACTTCTCCCTGAGAAAACACGCGCTGCGTTTCTCCATCCAGCAGGTGAATAACAACCAACAAGTGATGAACTTCGGAATAATTTTTTTAAACTGACAATTGTCTAGGTCCAACGACAGTATTTTTTTGGGCGCCGACTTTCAAGTGGGGCCTGGTGATAGCTGGTATTGGTGACATCAACCGACCACCTGAGACTATTTCCCTGGCCCAGACTGCGAGCCTCATGCTCACTGGCATCATCTGGTCCAGGTTAACAAATTTAGCCCCTCAACTAACCTCCCCTTTATTCCCAGCAAATGCTTCGCTTAATTCAGAGATATATTGCAGATATTCCCTGGTGATAATTCCAAAGAATTGGAATCTGTTTAGCGTTAATGGTTTCGTTTCCCTGACTGCTGCGTACAATTTCTACAGGGGACTGATTCACCAGATGGCAAACCCATCACCTCCCTCAGACGACAGATAAGATAAATAAAAAAAATTCCATGCGATGGATTCACAATTTTTTTTCTAAGAAATTAATTTATTTTACTGATACACTCACTATTCTGATGTCATCGTAGGGTTTGTCTGTCTTCGGATTTGTTTTCACTTGACTTATGTTCTGAACCACCTCCATTCCCTTGATGACACGACCAAAAACTGTGTGTTTGTTGTCCAGCCAGGGCTGTAAAAATATTTACGATTGTACAATCACAAATAAATAAATTAAAAAATAAAATCAAACAACAAATGCTCACCGTTGGTGTCAAAGTGATGAAGAACTGGCTGCCATTGGTATTGGCCCCAGCATTCGCCATGCTGAGAGTATACGGCCTGTCATGCTTCAGATGTGACCTAAACTCATCCTCAAATTCACCACCCCAAATACTCTCTCCTCCAGTCCCAGTGCCCGTTGGATCCCCAGTCTGAATCATAAAGCCCTTGATGACTCTATGAAATATGTGGCTGTTGTAGTAGCCATTCTTCGCGTGGACACAGAAATTCTCCACTGTCTTAGGGACGTCCTTGCCGAAGAGGGAGACATGGATGTCTCCAAGAGCAGTATGAATGACAGCAGTGTCGTAGATCTTCTGCATGTTGGTGGCGTCTGTCGAGGATATGATATCCTCTTTCGAGGGCTTCTCGTTGAATACGTCTCTGTCGCACTCCGAGCCCTTTGAGTCCTCGGGCTCACGCCTGGTGAACATGAAAAATCTGTTCTTTTTATGAGCTGTACAGAACAGGGTGGGATCTGGCTTGTTGAGCTCTAGGGTGGGATTTTCAGACGCTTCCATTTCCACGGTTACCGCAGCCTTTCGGGCTTTGCCCTAGAAGATGATAAAATCGATGTAAATTAGTCCTTGAGAAAATAATTATTCCAATAGATTTTGGTCTTAGAACTACAGAAAAGTCTCTGGACTTGAGACTTTCTCTGCTCTAATAATAAGTAGACGAGTGATGGCATCGTAAATAAATTCCTGCCATTTTTCTAATTACAATTTAAAGCAAATTATTCCTCGTTAAGACTGGAAAATTACCAATTATGTACCTGGAATAGAGCGAGTTGCATTGGTCGAATATTCTCTGGTTTTCCTAATATCCGAATACAACGATTTGTGTACAAATTCACCAATTTTATACCCAACATTGTGCTGTACATTATCATATATCCTGACTCGTCGAATACAATATTTCCCAGGTTTGTTTCTGTCTTGTCTAAATCCCTTTCCACAGCCATTCTCCTTCCAAACTCCATGTTGGGTAATTGTTGGGTGGTCTGTTGGAGCTCCGAAAACCTCTGTAACGACTCATCAAATACTCTGTACAAGGTCCCGGTCAGAAAATGAAAGACTCGAACTTTTCTGTCACTGCTGAGGGAAGCGAATTTTTTCCCATCGGGAGATATCGCCAGGCAGCACAGATGGGTCTTGTTCTTTGCAAATTCGAACAGATCGGTGTCTAATTTCGATTCAAATGCCACGCACTTAGGGAATTGATACTCTGACTTGGGGCCTGTCCAGTACTCCAAGAATCCCGATTGATCGATCGTTATGCAGGTCTCGAAAACTGCGTTGTACTGGAATAAAGAAAAGAGAAGGAAAATCCCTTCGGTGTAATCCTTTACACTTCATCGATAATTTATATTAAACTGGTTAATGAGTCAATTGATTTACCTTCATGACGACAACAGGCTTTTTATGCAGATCTTCAAAGACATGAAGAGCTCTCTCGGTCGCCTGACCGTCGTAGACATGTATTCTTGGAGAGTCTTTGTCAGAAACAGCAATAGCGAATATCGCATCACCAGATGTGTAGATCCACTCCACGCAGGAGGGGGTGTAATCAAACTTCATCATGTTGATCATGTCTGGAGGGAAATTGTTGCCATTTACATTGACATAGTGACAACAGTTAGGAAGAGAAGTGGAATTGTACTCACCGAAATTGACGACATCAAAAATCTTGAGGGTCTTATCTAAACTGATGGTAGCTGCGTAGACTCCGTTGTAGCTGGCTGCCAATCCCTGGATGGCCATGATGTGGGCTCTAAAGTGTTTGACGAATTCTATCAGCTCATCCTGCTTCTTCCAGAATTTTACATGCCCATCGCAGCTGGTTGTTATCACAAAATTTGTTCTGCGAAGAAGACCAATTCAACTGTCTTAACGATTATTGCTGTAGTATTGCTATCAATTGGACTGTTTATCTCCAGTCAAATCACCAATAAAACGTACTTTGTAACTACGATGTGACTCACGACATCCCGGTGCATATACGACTTCTCGTAGCACTCACAGCAGGGCAAATTATCAACATAGACTTTCTCATACTCCAGGACTGGCGAAAAAATTCTGAATTAGTTTCACTGATACATCAACACTGTCTTCCAACAAAATCACCCAAAACAACAGGTTAAACAATTACGCCAGAGCCCCAGTACCTTTTTGTTTCTTCGCAGGTGTAGCTTCCGCGAGTTTAGGCCCAACCCACTCATCATCGCCCTCACCCTCCTCAATTTCTCGTTTCTCCCCCGACATTCTTCCCCTCAAAATTCTAAAAATCAAAAAACACAACTGAACGAGGACAATCGTCACCCATCAACATCATCAGCCACCAACACGACCCCCAACTATTTTGGCGGGGTCTTCCAATCCCGTACGACCATTGGCTGCACCTCACCCTCCAATCACTCACAATCGCCGGTTCCCCATCGTCCATTGCATCCCCTCACACCCAAAAACCTCAAGCCCAATTTCCAATGACGACGACGGAAGCTCCCTCCGCCATTTTGCCACCGCAACTCCGATAAAAACGACATAATCGTAGAGATCGTCGCAGCACGAGTTGACTCTTTAAAAAATTCCTTTTTATTCATTCCCCAGCATCCCCCATCGACCTTCCCCGATCGATCCTCTCAGTGATCAACAGACATCCCTCTCCCTCCCCCGCCCCCTCTGTCGGCGAACCCGCGGCATCTCCGGCTTGGGAGCGACGTAATAAGTCAGTTGCACACGGCCCTCCAACGCAGCCGGCTTTTCCACCGATCCAATCACAGCCCCCGGAGTGTCAAGTGAGCACTGCAGAAAATAAATATCACCCCCACAAGTCGATAATAATCCGTCGATCCTCCCACCCCCCACGATCAATCGGCTCTCTGATTATTTTCAAGCTCTAATCGGGGCTCGAAGCGATTATTCTCGGTTGTGAAATAATTTTATCAGGTCAGTTGACTAGAGCAGTCCAACTGGTGGGGATACAGGGGTGGCGTTCAGCGAATAACTCCAGTGGTGTTTGGCGGGCAGCAATACGCCGATTGGTCCTTCCACAGTTCTTGCTCTCCCCTGTTTGTAGCCGATGGTTGCTTATAGACCTCTGGCCCGTTAAAGCATCGGTACGTTTATCGAAAACGACGAAAAATTACGCTGACTTAATTATCCAAAAAACGGATATTCAACAGTCACGGGTTCGTGTTAAATCAACGACAATTGACGTTAGTCAATAATCAAACAAATAAATAATAAATTGTTGGATTATTTGGAGGAAATCGTGAAGGTGAGTTTTTTTTTTCATTAATTACCCTTGAATAACTGGTGATGTAGGGCCGATGGGGTCGGGGATAACTTAGTTTAGGATTTTTTTTAAATTAATTTTGTGAACAACGCGGTGAGAATCCATGCGGAATACCCGGAGGTACCACAGCCCGCTCTCTCATTTTGTGAAACCCTACACGTGGTCGGCGGTATCCATTGCTCTCAATTCCAACAAATAGTGCTCCCGTTCGCCGCAATTCCCGGATAATAATCTCTCCCGAGTGGATGCATTTTGTGGATTTTTTTTTTTTTTTTTTCATGCACCCCCTAGTCACTCACGCAACTGCTCCGTGTGGGTCTCTCTCTGTCCCGCACACATACACGCACATCTCCGTCGTTCCATCTCTCTCGTCGAGCTCGCGTCTGCCCTTTTTCCACGGAGAATTTTTTTTCTTCTTCACGCGAAAAGAAGTAGCTCGGTGGTTGGGGGGAGGAGGGAGGTGAACATATTGGACGGGTAAAAGTGATAAGAAAAAAAAAAATGGACTGGGCAGTTAGCGGCGTCCCTCTCGAATGCCATCTTCCGCGCCATTGCATGCTTATTTCGCGAAAGAGGGGGCGCCTGAGCCACGTTGTCTGGTGGATTATTTTATGTATTATTTCATGTGGCATTGTTGTTGGCTTCTGGTTGAGTATTTTCAGGTGATATTCGGGGGGTGGGTGAAGCTGGGGGGGATCGGTGAATATTATTTGATTTGTCAACAGCCATTGGGAAGACGGTAAATCCGGCTACTCCGGGAGGACGCGGTGGGAAACACGTGTACCCTCCATACCCCCCTCCCCTCGTGGTTCGATGCAAGATGCCATTTTCTTCTACAGTGCTCCATCCTTTCGTTGCAAAATGATTTTAGAGGGGTTTTTTTTTCGTGTGAAATGGCGGCGGGGGGTACATGCACGAGGTAAAATAGGAAATTCTTCGGGAGCACTGCATTTTTTATTGAATAATTAATTAAATTGGGTGATGAGTTAACACGCGGTGCTTTAGAATATATTTCAGGAACTGAGAAGGATTTTTTTTGTCACGAGAATTTGGAGAGAGAGAGAGATAATTATTTATTAGATTTATTTTTATTATTTTATGGATTACAGGGGAATCCCTGTGCTCGATTAATCCCAGAGTGTAATAATAAATAAATAATTGGACAGCAATAATTGAGTTTGCGAAACGGAGAATAATCATGAGGATTCTCCAGCCATTTATTTTTTAGCAATTTTCATAACAAAATCAAAAAAAAATTTTCACGTTAACAGATAAATCATAATGAGTTCGAGCGCGTGTTACAAATGCAACCGAATGGGCCACTTTGCACGTGAGTGCCCCCAGGGTGGTACTGGTGGTGGACGCAGCGACCGTGGACGTGGTGATCGTGAAGGTGGTTTCGGTAGAGGCCGTGAGAAATGCTTCAAGTGCAACCAGTTCGGACATTTCGCACGTGAATGCAAAGAGGATCAGGACCTGTGCTACCGCTGCAACGGAGTTGGACACATCGCAAAAGACTGCCAGCAGGTGAAAAATTTAACCTACCAGCATTAGATCAAGTCCCTCATTTATTGATAGAATGTTAGAAATGTCTAGACATAAATTTCCATAGTTGAGACTAATAAAAAATTTTTTCTTCCGAAGGGACCTGAGATGAGCTGTTACAACTGCAACAAAACTGGTCATATTGCTCGTAGCTGCCCCGAGGGTGGCACTGAGAGCGGTCGTTTTGCGCTTCAAAGCTGCTATAATTGCAACAAAACAGGTCACATTGCTCGCAACTGCACCGAGGCAGGTGGTAAAATTTGCTACGTGTGTGGCAAGAGCGGTCACATAAGTCGTGAGTGCGATCAGGACGACAGGAAGTAGAAAATATCCGTCAAAATGTGCCAATCGCTGATTAAAATAACGCGATAAGCTGGTTTTTTTAGCAATGGTGCACACAGACCGACAACCGGACAAGAAAAAAAAAAGAGAAAGGAAGAAAAACATTTTTTTTTGCTAGATAGGGATGTGCGGACGTCCACTCGGGTCTTGAAGCGTATTTATCCGGTATTAAAACATAATAATGGTGAACCACTAAAGGGTACTCAACAAAAAAAAAAAAAAAAACATAAGTAAATTCGATGGAATGATGAATAATAGAATGGTTGATGGCTCGAAATACGTTGCAATTTTTTTTTTCGCTTCAGTGGGAAAAATATTTCTCTCCCAAAACGACGTACCCCTCCTATCCAATTTTACCTCCCCTCTCCCCGTGGCCGTGGCTTGACCAATAACTCTGATTTCCTCCTCTCAATTCTCTTTTTCTTTATTTGTCTCCGCGTTTTTTTTATTCCTGTTAATACCACTCACACGTGCGTCACCTGCACAAAATCAAACACAAGTTTTCATTTACTAGATTATAACATTTTTTTTTTTTGAGAATTTGGTTTATACGAAATCGAGAACACGATATGCGATGATTCAGTTGGTTTTTTAAAGACAAGGAAATAACGAAGAGCCCCCCAATACATATAACCAAGACAAGAACATGAATAACGATGTTGTGTAATAATTATTAAAAAGAAAGGAAAATGAAGGATAAGTGATGAAACAAAAAAAAAAAGACATTGGATTTTCATCTCGACGTTTAGACTTATGATGCCCTAACCTCAATTTCCCCCCAGGCCCTTCCCCCCAATTTCACTATTAACGACCTCTCGATTAATTAGTTAATTAATTAATAAACTACATTGATACAAAATTCATTTCATTCATGAAAAGAACTTGCATAATTTTTTATTTCGTTGAAAAAAAAACGATGCAAGATGTATGGATAATAATTTTCAAGTGAATCATGTTTTGAAGATTCATGTGGTATGATAAATAAATATTCGACTGGAATAACTGTTGGAAAAAAAAAATACTGAAAGTCGAATGAAATTTTTTTCGTCTTCTCGTGCAGTTGGAAATGGATTGTAATGGGGATTCAACATTGATAATAGAACAGTGTTTTTTTTAGGAAATGAAGACTGAATTCAATGAAACAGCGCTCTTAGGCTTCTTTTTCTTTAACTCTTCTGTTAGGAAGATATCGCAAATAGTAACTAGTAATATAATAATGATAATTAATGATTAAAAAAAAAACAAAATGATTGTGGAAACGCTGGTTGATAGCGCATTTAATAATAAATTTGAAGATAATACCTGCGGTATCCACGCATCTTGTATCTCTTTCTCCTTAACGAAGAGCCCCGAGACGGTAATAATAACAAAATTGACTAATGATCGACGTGAGTAATAGATGAATAACGATGATAGGGAGATGAGGAACTATAGATGGAGAAAAAAAATCAATTGAGTAAAGATTTTCATGTGTGAGATATCTAGATCTTAGATGTATTTGAAGAATAATGGAATAGGAATTAATGAGGATTTTGTAATGCTGATGATCATTCGTGCAATGGCGTGGGGATTATTGAAAATTACCTTAAAATTTTATTCATCAACACGTGATTGGTTTTTGAAAGAAATATTTTTTTATCATTTCCTCCATTTTTTTTACCATTTGTAAATTCATAATGACGATAACTTCTAGTGTGAATTCTTTTGGCTATTGAAGAGCTTTCGAAAATGAAAAATGAAGAAGGAAATTATTGTGTGACATGGAGGAGCGCCTAATGAACATTTTGTAATGATTTTTTACATTAATTTTATCATTTTTAAACAAATATCCTCACGCGTTTACTGAAACATAACCTCGTTACTGGATATGTGTATATGTCTGTTGCACGTGTATATACATATATGTACACAGGGACGAGCGAGGAGCTGTATTTTGTACTGTAAAAAGATATATATACTCTGGTCGTTGCTGGTGACTGATTCCAATAATTGTTCATACATCGTGGTAAAGAGGAAGGGAATTGTATTCATTATTCTTAATGCTCATTTCCAAAATCATGAACGTGCAGCGATCTATACCAATTGTTACATTCGTCGTCATCATTTTGAGGAAGTGGAAGTGCAGGAGGAGATGAGTCTGGATTAATCATTGCGATACTATTTTTTAATTGATGGTAATTGAGTAGCACGAGACGTACATTGAATTTATACTGCAGTAGCCGACGTGAAATAAATATTATTGACTCAGCTGGTGAATTTTCCTTTCCCACAGGCTGTTAGTTGGGAGTCATTTTTAGTAGAGTTGATGTCTGGGACTTTCATCATTATTTCATGTCATTAGACGGCCTTGACGGTGAAAAATAGTCCGTTAATTTACGGGAAAACTTTGGGCCCTGAATTCTCAGTACAAAGGCCCTGAGTTAATATGGAGGACATGTTGAAATGTTTGTTCTCTCTCAGGAACCCGATGCAACGTGTGGAAGGTCATTTGAAGGGAATCAATTATTTTAAGAAATGTCCAAAAGTCAGAGGTGGTCAACTCTGGTGGAGCCGCCATCTTGAATTCTCCAAGGGTGTTGCAGGGAACGTGTGGTGGCTTTTGTCAAAATGGAATTCCTGATTTCTCAATATTCCGCCTAATCCTCTTCCTCCGTCTGCCACTGAGGGACTTCAAAAATGGCGGCTCCTCCACCTCGAATTTGTAAATATTTGTAAATGAATTAATTCACTCCAGATTACCCTGAACTCCCTCCATCCGGTTCCTTCAAAATGAACAAATTTTTGGACTCATCCTTCGGAGTTCTCCGTTTCTTCATGACTGAGAATTCATGGTACAAATTTTTCTCGCCCCTCAAGCCGTCCTGAAGAGGTCGAATGGGCCCAGAAGGCATTTTATAAGTTTTATAAAAAATCCAGAATTAAGAATAATCTTGCCAGCAGCGACAATGTATATTATTTCCATATTTCTAACACCCAAACGTATCTGAACTAGTGAATTGGGAGCACTAAATGTTTATAAAGGTATTAACTGGGAGTTGACATGTCGAAGGATAACATTTTATACTCTTCATTGACTCTGGTCTCACGAAGACACTTCTACCGTATTTTTTATTTGTCTTTTTTTTGCTACGATGAGGAGTCGACTGTAGGGAAATTAAATACAGTTGGTTGTTACATTGAAGTACAGCTTAACTGTTATGAAAATGAACTGATCAATCGATATTTTTTAACGACGATGGGCTGAATTTATTATCCTGAAGCAACAAGTCAACCAGAGCCTAGCTACTTCTATTTCCAGTTCTAGACATAGACTTTTAAAATAATGCCCTGGGAGACGAAATTATTCGAAATTACCCCACCCCCTTTTCCAATTATTTTCCAACATTTGTATTACAGTTGTTTGCGATGTATGTTTGACTCAGATTCGAGGAGGAAGAAAAATTGTTCAATAATAAAAATATTAATGTCCAAATCTAGTTTGTCTAATTTATTTCTAATTAGAAAGTCCAGAAAACCATTCATTATATTAGCAGTTGCAATAATCAAGGAAAAATTAATTATATGTAGCACAATCACAATGGAGTAAGGACTTACTGGATACAAAGAAAAACTAGCAAAATTAACAATTACAATTACAGTGAATTTATTAACTCTATACAAATCGTGAGGCGATTGCAATTAATTTCGTGTAATCCGCCCCCTTCGAGTGGGTTTTCTCCTTCATTATTGTTCTCAAAATGTGGGGAATTGGCACGTGAATCCTAGTGCCAAGGGGAGTTCCATTATCGTCAATGAGAACGAGGTTGTTGGAGTCGAACCTGGGGACCTTGGGATTCTGCTTCTGCTTCAGACCCACGAGAATTCCCTTTTTCTTCTCGCCTTTTATGGCAACTAGAACTCTATCCCCTAAGATATTCATGAGAAAAGTTAATTTGGAACAATCTTCAGGTTTTTGTTTTTGTATTCCCTACTGAGAACTCACCAATTAAGCCCACTCCACGTTTGTTGTAAACTTGGATACACTTTGGTGGTTTTCCTTCTAACATAGCTTGTTTTCCAATTTCACTGTTGTCGACGACCCTTAGTCGGGATAATTTTCTTATTTCGTTCTGAATTGTGGTCGTGTGAAAGGCACGACATGATAATAGTCCCTTCAAGCTCATGTTGGTGCAAATAATTTAATTTTTCTCAGCTGTAATGAATTAATGGAAAGACAATGGGCAATTGTTGAGTGAAATTCCAATGTTTTACCTGATTTATGAAGCGATAAAGCGTATGTTTAGCCGGATTTATTGATGATAACAAGAAAAATTCATCAAAGGTTATGTGCACACCATCACAACAGACAAAATCCAGCCAATCTGTCGGTACCCTATCGACACGTCAAGATGGCTGAATTTGAATCTTCTGAAATGGTAAAAGGACCTTCTGTACAAAAGACATGACATCTGAGAGATCAGATGCAGTAATTATGGTGGAAGAAAATTCAGAGCCTGTGGCAGCTTGCGAGCCCTCCAAGAAAATCAATGTTATCAGCAAAGAAGCGGTTCACCAGATTTGCTCGGGGCAGGTGAGGTTATCAAAAACATTCTCAAGCATTGTCGATGTACCTTTACTTGCAATATCAAACTACATCAGGTGGTCCTGGATCTGGCTGTTGCCATAAAGGAATTAGTCGAAAACAGTCTTGACAGTGGAGCTACATACGTCGACATCAAGTTGGTAGATTATGGAGAAACTTGCATTACAGTCAGTGATAATGGTTCTGGAGTCCTGGAGACTGATTTCGAAGGATTGGGTAATATAGTCCCCCCAGTTATTCCCAAATACTCCAGCAAGGAAGAAGAAACCCCAGAAAAAAACCAAGACTGAAAAAAATTACATTTTTCCCTTTGTCCAATCACCTAATTAATTAATATCTCTTGACCAAACGATACGATTTCGACGAATGACATCTCATTTTGAAGCCTGAAAAAATATCCTCAATATGGTAGAAAATCGTCTCATTTCACTCTAGCATTCTCGAGTTATTGAATCAGTTCCATCGAGTCTCCTTTCCATCACAAATTAATTATTTCATTTATGAATCTTCCGATACTCCCAGGCCTTAAGCATCACACATCAAAGCTCCGAGACTTCTCTGACATCTTCGAGATCTCCACATTTGGCTTCAGAGGTGAAGCCCTCAGTTCCCTCTGCGCCCTCTCAGATCTCACCGTAACGACAAGACACTCCACTGTTCCCTACGCTTTCAAGCTCTACTTCAACAAGGAAGGCAACCTCACCAAGAAGAAGGTCTGCGCCCGCGAGGTGGGAACGACAGTCTCAGTCAGGAACATATTCAAGAACCTCCCGGTAAGAGCCAAGGAGTTTCAGAAAAATATAAAGAAAGAGTTCACAAAAGCCCTTCAGGTCCTCTACGGTTACTGCCTCGTGTCAACTGGAATAAAAATCACGTGCTCTAATAGTAAGGACGGGAAGACGAGTGTAGTTGTGGCCACCACTGGAGTCGACGACGTCATGATCAACGCCTCGTCAGTCTTCGGAAAGAAATCCCTCAAAGGAGTTGAGGGTGTCGAGCTCGTTCAGCCTGACGAGACAGTTCTTCAAGACTTCAATTTATCTGACGACGTTTCTGTGAACTTCACCTGGGAATTCTACACCAGCAGCTGCGAGCACAAGTTGGGCTGTGCCTCCCCGAATCGTCAGTTCTTCTACATCAACGGACGCCCCTGTGTCTTGACAAAATTAGGCAAATTGATTAATCACGTTTATCACAAGTACAACAACAAGCAGTACCCCTTCGTCTACTTGAACCTGAAGCTGCCACAGGAGACAGCTGATGTCAACGTCACCCCTGACAAGAGGACTGTCTTCCTCACCCAGGAGAAAATCATTCTGGCAGTCGTCAAAATGAGTCTCCAACAGAAATGGAATAAAATGCAGGGGAACTACACGGATTTGAGTCTGGACGAAATACAGAAGTCCCTCAAGAGGTCAATACCAACGTCTCCAGTTGGCCGACCCCCCAGCAAGAAGCAATTTGTCTCGGTGAAGAGATCTACTGGGGGTGAGAACGTAACAGCCACTCTGGGGGATGACAGTGACAGATCTTATGCGTTTCCAACCGAGAGATTGCCGGATGCCGACGTGACAATCAATTTGACATCGATTAAAGCTGCTCTCCAGCTCAAGAGGAGACGAAGGGAGCAGAGAAGTGCTGGAGACTTGGAGATTAAATACAGGGCTGAGATCGGTGCGAAGAGTGCTGACGCTGAGAGGGAACTGCAGAAAGGATTGACGACTGAATCATTTACAAAGGTACAAGGTAAAAAATGGCCTTTCGAATTCTATTACATTTTCACTAGACTCGCGAGTTTCATTTTGATCTTCCTGACATTCCATTACTTTGCAAGCAGATCAATGCTTTCATCTTTCAGATGAAAATCATTGGTCAATTCAACCTGGGCTTCATAATCGCTCAACTTGACGGCGATCTCTTCATAATCGATCAGCACGCAACCGACGAGAAATACCGCTTCGAGAAGCTCTCGAATGAGACGAAACTGAAGACTCAAAAGCTCATAGCCCCCAAGCCCCTGAGCTTCACAGCGTTGAACGAAACGGTAGTCATGGAGAACCAGGGTTTGTTCGACGCCAACGGTTTCACCCTGTCCATTAGTCCTGATGCTCCAGTAGGCCAGCGAGTCCAGTTGACGGGAATGCCAGTGAGTGGGAATTGGCAGTTTGGGGAGGAGGACCTCGAGGAGTTGATATTCCTGATCCGGGAGGGAGGCACCGAGGGCATCAAGGACCAGGCCGTCCTCAGGCCCAGCAGAGTCCGCTCGATGCTTGCCTCGAGGGCCTGTCGAGGGGCTGTGATGATTGGGAAGACCCTCAATGATTCAGAAATGAGGAAGTTAATCATGCAAATGGGGATGATAAAGCACCCTTGGAATTGCCCTCATGGCAGACCGACGATAAGACATTTGTTGTCACTCAAATTGTTGAGGAATTTGTAAAGTTGTTATTTAGTCATAATCGAAAAATATCGCAGAAATAATTTGTGTACATGGAACAATAAATTAATAAAATGCGGAATGAAAAATATCCCAACCGAGAAATTCGATTTCGACCAAAGTCGAAATTAGAGGCGCCACCATTGACAAATAAATTGGAGTGGGGAGTAATTACAATTTTGATTTGGTTGCATTCGATGATTACGGTATCTACAGACCAGTAAACTTTTATATTCGTGATCTACAAACAACTTCCCACAGAACTACCTACAGTTAAATTAAAAAAGTTAATTTTTCCTTTTTTTTCGGGCCAAAATAAGGGACCCAATTAAAATGGCGATCATTAATTATTCACGGGCCTAGAAAAAAAATCAATACATATGCAATTATGTACTAACGATGTACAATCACGCGCATTAGTTAATTTTTCGGGGTTACAACCCACCCCCTGTCGGCTGAGTGCTTCATTACTTCACAACCAGAGTACAACTGGTGACGCTCCCACGCTGAGGTGGAGACACGTCCGCCATACTCGGGTCAGTTAGCGAACGGTACATTGCCACAGTGAGCTCATTCACCCCCAGACGCTGCATTTTTTAACCAAAATAATCAGGTGAAAAGTGTAAAAAACTCGCAGCGGTCATTTGAGGTACGTCAGTGCATTATTTTACGTTCAATGAGGCTCAGAAAAAAATGATTCGCAGTTCGAGTGAGTCATTCCAATTTCAAAGACGCCGACTTGGACTTCGGAACGCCGACAGTTGATCAACAATCAGATTTTCTAAATAATTTTGGAGCAGTAATTGATTGTCACTGTTTGATCTTTGATTTTATTTCTGACGAACGGATCGGGGAGATGAGATAAAGGGGTTATTTATTGGGTGTTTGATAGTCCTTGTGAAGGCAGACTGTGCATTCTAACCTCAAAATTGAGTGAAAAGTGAGATAATGAGGTTTTAATTGTTGTCTAGGTATTTGACGCTCCATTTTTGTGGCGATGGGAGATTCCGACGACGAGTACGACAGGAAGCGGAGGGATAAATTCAGAGGAGAAAGACCAGAGTCTTACTCCAGAGAGGGCAGAAGGGATGACAGGCGACGTGACGAGTGGGCTGAAAGGTGAAAAATCTATTTTTTATCTATTTCTACCTATCAAAGTATTTTTTGATCCCCAAACCCGTTTCTAACCACAACAAGTTCAGCAATTACGACCCCAACAACGACATCGCATCTAATAAAAGAAAAATTAACTAATTACGAATCAAATTCCTCAGAGAATGGTCCAGTAGAGCCAGAGCACGTCCTGACTACCGAGAGTATCGCGGTGGTGGAGGAGGTGGCAGGGAAAGGTACAGTCCAGGGAGATCCCAGGACATGGGACCCCCGTTGAAGCGTATGCGATCGGATTGGGATGACCGGGGCTCAAGGTACCCACATTCGGATTACTACGGTGGTGGTGGTGGTGGTGGAGGTGGAGGTGGTGGCTCGTGGGGTCCAGACCACTATCCCCCACCTCATCACGCCAATCATCACTATGGCAACCACAACAACAGCGGCGGCAGCGCAAGGTTCGTTTTGAACATTCTATTGTTTTCAGTTTTTTCTCGAGGACGAGATAGTTTGGGGAGTTAGTGCGTTTAGCATACATTTGGGGATGTTGATTAATCGGGGAAGAGGTAGATTACATGCGGCTTTCTGGGGCAACGTGCGGTGAATATTAGAAAAATAATTTTTCAGTATTTTGGTAGCAGTTTAAATTTTAGGCTTGAATTTTTTTAGGTTATGTAACATTTTTTTACGACCAAATCAATCAATTGAATTATGTTTAATAAGCGAAAAACATGAATTTAACTGAACTATTCCTTGAAATTTCAGTCGAGAGGTAGCTGGCAACTTCAGTAATTCCAACGTTGAAACCCAGCCCCCAATGATGACGTTCAAATCCTTCCTGGTAACTCAGGAGGACACCATAACCGACGAGGAGGCGATAAAACGTTACAACGAGTACAAACTCGAGTTTCGTCGTCAGCAGCTGAACGAATTCTTCGTGGCCCACAAGGACGAGGAGTGGTAAGTCCTTCCATCCCCTCTTGATCCGAAAACAGCCCTCATAACTCAGTCAACTGTCA
Organism: Diachasmimorpha longicaudata; assembly: GCF_034640455.1. Classification (NCBI taxonomy): domain Eukaryota; kingdom Metazoa; phylum Arthropoda; class Insecta; order Hymenoptera; family Braconidae; genus Diachasmimorpha; species Diachasmimorpha longicaudata. The sequence continues at coordinate 3,689,594 of NC_087242.1, forward strand.
CAATTATCGAGTTTCTCTTGTCATTGAGGGAATCTCTCTTGAATAATTTTTAAAAAAATCAAAAAGCTCTGCAACTGTTTAACGAATGTTATCCCCACAGCGTGCAGTGCCTGCCAACGGTCTCCGTTAATTAATGAAAAATTTCGGGCATCGAGACTGAAGACAAATATATTCCTTAAATTGCAAATTTTTAATATTCCATGAGTCTGGTGGTTGATTGTGACAGGATTCATTGGGATTAATAATTAAAGCGAGCTGGGCGCGCAAAGCCCGATGTTGAATAAATGCTCGCATGTTTAGGCCGCGTTTTTAAAACCGCATTGATAGGTTTCGATGAAATTTGAGGGTAAAGAGAATATACAGAGAAAGTAGGAAATGATAGTGATCAACAGGTGAGGCTCTACAACAATGTACCTGACACATGTCGAATTATCCAACGTTTTTTATTAATTGTTAATTAATTCAATCGAAAAATCCAGAATTAATAGTTTTTTCTTTTCATCTCATTGAGATGATTTTTTATTTATTTTATCTTTTATTTCATTAGAGTTTTTCTGTGGACATTGGCGAGATCAATGTAATAATTATTTCACGATGTCGGAGTTTTTCAATTGAAGTTAATCATTAAAGTTTTGATAATGAGATGATGATTTTCTTCCTTGTTAATAATATATGGTTTTTGGTGGTAGGTTCAAGATTAAATATCACCCTGAAGAGTCTATTAAGAGAAAGGATGAACAGGTTTCAGCGTTGAAGGTATGTTTTTTGACTATTAATTAACCATTTGACAATTAATTTCATTTATGAAAACAATGAACTGATACATTAAGTTCAATTCATGCTGATGAGGTAAGAGTTTATTTTATTTTTTCATGGATTACAGAAACGTGTGGAAGTGTTTTTGGAGCTTTTGAACTCAGGACAAATTGAGAAAGTTTCGATTGATTCCGATCAGTCAGATGTACTGCTACATTTATTGGATTCAGTTGTCATTAAACTTGAGGGAGGAACTGAAGAGGACTTGAAGATCCTGGATTCGAAGCCCCCGGTTCCGGTGGTGAAGGAGCTTGTGAGAAGGGAAAAGGAGAAGGAAAAGGAGAAAGAGAAGGAGAAGCAGAAAGAGGAGGTGAAGGAGAAGGAGGAGGAAAAAGAGAAGGAGAAGATTGAGGAGAAAGAGGACGAGGAAAAGGAGGAGAAAATGGAGACAAATGAGGATAAAGAGGACAGGTGATTTTTCAAAATTATTACTGTCCCTTAGATTCGATATGACATTGATAAATATTGCGGCAGAAAATTAACAATTAACAATTGACTTTCCAGTGAAAAGAAGCCACTGGAGACAATGGGCGACGAAGACACTCCAGTCCCAGACGAACAAAATGGAGACGTCGAGATGAAGCCTCCCTCTGAGCCGGCAGCTCCAGAGGACGCCCCAAATCCGACCCCAGAGCCCTCAGAGACCTCCAATACCCCCGAGGAGACGCCAGCCGAGCCCTCTGAGCTACCAAACCCTAAGAAACGCAAAAGAACAGACTCGAACTCCAGCTCATCGTGGTCTTCGAGCAGTTCCTCCTCAGACAGTGAGAAACCAGAGACCCCAAAGGACTCCTCAAAGCCAGAAGCCGACGAAACATCCGAGACCCCAGAGGAGGCCTCCAAAACCCTTGAGGAAGGCTCCAAACCTGAAAATGCGGAGGAGCAAGAGGAGGGAGAGCCTGATGAGGATGAGAAGAAAGACGCTTCTTCTCCCACGAAGAAGGAGCCTGAACCGGAGGCGGTGATTGATCTGGCCTCCGAGGACAAGGAGAAGGAGCCCAGAGCCCTCCACAAGACCAGCAGCATTTTCCTCAGGAATTTAGCCCCCACGATAACGAAAGCCGAAGTGGAGGCCATGTGCAAGCGCTTCCCAGGCTTCCTCAGGGTGGCCATTGCGGATCCTCAGCCTGAACGCCGATGGTTCCGGAGGGGCTGGGTGTCCTTTGAACGTCAGGTGAACATAAAGGAAATCTGCTGGAGCCTCAACAACATCAGACTCCGTGACTGCGAGCTGGGGGCTATCGTCAACCGAGACCTCATCAGAAGAATCAGAACAGTGAATGGAATAACAGCTCACAAGCAAGTTGTACGTTACGATATAAAACTGTCAGCGAAAATTGTTCACAATCTTGATACGAGACTGGGCCTCTGGAGTGACGACAAGAAGGAGGAAGGGGTGAAGGAAATCAATGACATGGAGCAAGCAGCGTTTGGACTGTCCTCCAAGAATCCAGTTCTGAAGAACATCACGGATTATCTGATTGAGGAGGCATCTGCTGAGGAGGAGGAGCTCTTGGGAATGTCTGGGGACCAGGAGGAGGGACAAGTTGGTGATGGTGAGGGGCCCATTGAACGTGATCCCACTCTCATCAAGGTTCTCGATCGATTGATACTTTATTTGAGAATAGTTCACTCGGTCGATTACTACAATCACTGCGAGTATCCTAATGAGGATGAGATGCCCAACAGATGTGGAATAATGCACGTGAGGGGACCTCCACCAGCTGCCAAAGTGTCGTCTTCAGAGTTGAGTGAATACAGTCGAAATTTTGAGGGAAAAATGTCGGCATTCCTCGCACCAGTGGCAACAGTACCCACTGATGATTTCGAGAAACTTGGGGCTAAGGATGCCGAGGCGGAAGTCGAGAAATTCGTTCAGGCGAATACTCAAGAGTTGTCGAAGGGCAAGTGGTTGTGTCCGCTCAGTGGGAAGAAATTCAAGGGCCCGGACTTCATAAGAAAACATATATTCAATAAACATGCGGAAAAGGTAGCTGAGGTGAAGGCCGAGGCTGAGTACTTCAATAATTATCTCAAGGACCCCAAGAGACCAATTTTACCAGAACATCCGGGAAATAAGGCGCCCGTTAGGGAGACACCCAGAGAGAACTTTCCACATTATGGAGGGATGGGAGGGTGAGGATTTTTAATATTAAAATTTTCGTTTTAAATTATCACCTCGTCAATTAATGTTTTGTTTAATTATTCTAGATTCGGTGGATTTGGTGGTGGAAACTTTGGTGGCTCACGAGGAGGCTTTGGAGGTGGTTATGGCGGTGGTTTCGGAGGAGGATTCGGAATGCCACGTCCCGCCCGAGGTGGATTCAACCGAGGACGGTAAGATTATAATTTTTATTTTCGAACACGTGCACTCAATGTCAAAAATTTAATATCAAATTAAACTACTCTTAATAGACTCATAAATTGTAATTAATAAGGTGATGATTAACGATTGTTTATTATCATTCTTGGGGTAAATATGAGACTGGTTCTCTATCGTGGTTTATAATGATGCTTCCAGGGCTGCTCCGGAATCTACATCGAGACCAATTGTTAGTTATAATGACCTGGACCATTTAGACGACGATATATTCTAATTTTTGTCACAAGAAAAAATTTCTGGATTTAGTTAACAAATTGTTACGTATTATCGGTATTATGGAGGCACCAGTCGCAGTTACCAAATATTTAAATCAATGATCCTAATCATTTGTTCGGTAATTGCAAGAACTTATTGGTCTTTTTTCCTTTTATTTTTCAATTCTCATTCAAAGTGCATTTATGTTTTATACAGGATTAATTAATGTTATGCAAGCACAGGTGCCTCAATGATAAATACGTACAGAAAAAATTATAAAGAAAATGAAAAACTAATTGTAAATATTTGAAACTGTTTTCAAAAACCATCAGGAATATGTTGACAAAATACTGTTGTAGACAATGATAAAATGAATATCAAATTAAAAGGCCATGAACTGTCGCGTTAAGCAAGCCCATGTATTTTGTTGTAATGAATTTGTCAATTAATTTTATTAAAGGATAAGAAATATCCCATCCACACCTGTTTCACCTGGAAATTAACGAAATAATGACGCAATAAAATCATAATTAAATCACAATCGTAATCTTTTTTTTTTAACTGATATTTATTTTCATTGCACGTTGTGATAGACCACCGCTTTATATTACATGAATAATCAAATGAAAAATTGTTTGAGGGTTGCGGAGGGAGGAAATAAAATAAAGCTAATGGTTTTTATCGTTTTACCAATTTCCAGTGGTGGCGGTGGCGACTTCCGGCCGGTTATTCACTATCGAGACCTCGACGCACCGAGAGAACCCGATGAATTTTTGTAAACGAATACAAAATAACTTGCTAATAATTATTAATAATTATTGACTGACTCGATGAAATTATTATTGAAATATCCACTGACGATTTTCGTGACAATTGTGGGATTCATATTTACTGAGTACAGTGAAGTACATTTATGTAAATACTGACACTTCGGAATGAAATGATCGTTAATGTGCGAATCCTCTGAATTGTAATTAATTGATACAGCGAATTTCATAGTGATAGTGGGAGAAATGAATTTTATTTTTAAAAGTAATGCATATACTTTGATGCGATTTTCGTTTTGAGTTGTAAGAAATTTTCAGGGTTGGTGATTAATAAATGCAGCTGATCTGCCTGTGTCTGGGAATTATCGCAATTTCTTTACCCCTTTTGAGACTGAAATTTTTATTTATCAACGTCTTTTATTTCGTGATTAAAAATTGTACAAAAGGAAAATTACGAAAAAAAACGGCGCATAATTTACACAAACTCATACGAATTTTCCTATTCCACTTCTCATAGAATTATCTTTGAATTTTGCTGAGCTTCAGCAGTACAAATTTTTTAAATGCAAAAAACATAAGGACAAATTTTTTTCTAAAACGGAGCGCTCGCTCCTAATCCCTCCCAGAACATTAAAGACCATAAAAACATTTGAAAAATATTACAGAATTCACTCACTCATAATTAAAACCGAATTCATCTCGGTGTGCTGAGCCACCTCCCAGGAGTCAATTTAAAAACTGTCCACAGAAAGTAAAGAAATCGATGAAAATAATAATTTCTAATTCAATATCTAACTATCACAAACCCTCTCTCGAAACATTGAAAAAGTACGAAATCCTCAAGTTTCTTTAAATACTCTCAAACCTTAACTATTTATTATTAATTCAAAATAATTGATGTATCGTGCTCATTTTTACAGTTATTTGCAATGATTCACTGTACAGTCTCTCGTATTTCTCTTCTGCTAATACTTTTTTTTATTAAGTTGAGTTTATCTTCTTTGCCGCCTGATACTGGACGGAGTCGCACGATCTCGGCAGTGCAACTCGTCTGATCCATCGCCGCAGTCGTCGATTCCGTTACACTTCAAGTTTCGAGTTATGCATCTTCCATTGCTGTGGAAATTAAACTTGAGCATTTACCTGACGTAAGATCGTCCGAGATATTCATTAAAAACTGATAAAAATGAACTCATTAGAGGCCTCACACCGAAGATCAATACAGAATAGTCTCGATTATTTTTTAAATCGTCCAGACTCACCGACAAGTGAATTCCTGTTTATTACAACGACCCCGACAACCTCTGGGCTCATCAGATCCATCGGTACAATCCCTCAATCCATCACAAAACCTGGACTTGAGTATGCATTGACCGTTACTGCAGGTGTACTCGTTGCTCGATGGACAGGCTGAACCATTGAATCAGTTATTCTCACAGTGAATCAATCATTCAATTAGATGTCACGTCGTTACATAATTACCAAATTAGTATAGCTCCAAATTTGTCATCTGAACTTATTTAATTTCAATCTCTAATTATCTCAATTAATATTCCCCACCGAAAGCGACATGCGAAAATACCACGAGCCCCTCATGCATCTAACCACCTAAACATCTACAAAATACATCTAAATAAGGTACTCACACCAACCTAGGTCATCACCTACGAGAAAAGAAGAAGAAGAATGAGAGCGATTCGCCAAAAAAAGAGTGAAAAAAAAAAATGAAAAATTATGAACGATGAAAGGGGGAGGAGTCAGATGGTACTAAATTATCGTCTGTGATCTGCTCAAAGCAGCTATTGCTGAGATGCAACAAAGAATCTCCAAGTAATATCGACTTCCTATGACGATAAATCAACTGTACGAAAATCGTTCACGGATAGGATAATTACGCCAATTACCGGCGTATACACTTCCCTGGCAATTAACTAATTAACAAAGCGTGGCTGTGTATCAAACGGACTGATTGCAGGGCTCTCAAAGAAGGGGGGAGATGATGGGTGAAAAAGACTGATGATTGGAGACATGGATACAGTGGTGGAATGACTTACCGAGGGTACAGTTAATCTCGTCAGTGGCATCCCAACAGTCGATTTTTCCGTCACAACGTTTCTCGAGGGGGAGGCACGACGTCTCGTTGCCACACTGGAAGTGCGTCTGAGGGTCACACTCTGGAAATAATAATCAAATTAATGGTAGGACAAAGTGAGGATTTTTGGGATTAAATGAGAACCCTGGAGGGAGCGATTCTATTGTCGTAGAATTATTAAACTGGACGTCAAGACATTCCAGATCAGCTCCATGAATGGGACAATGTGTCACTAGTTCATTCAGACATCCTCACAGATAAAAATGGAGGCGGAAGCCGTACGATGAGGAGTTAAACCGAAATCCGATAGAACATGTGGGCTAATGCCACCCCAACAGCGGACCCAAGGTCCCCACATCGTCCCTCATTCATCCCCTCGGTCCTCATACAGAAATAAAAATTAATACGATATTTACTGCAGTTGTACTCGTCCGAGTGGTCGTAACAATTCATGTGTCCATCGCACCGCTTCACCGTCGGGATGCACAGGCTGTTCGAGCACGTCCACTCGCCCTCCAAGCAGTCGTGTTCCACCTCGACGCACCTGAACCCACAAATTATAATTTTCCGAATAAAAACAAAATCTCATATTCTGACTATCAAAAAATGATTCATCTCTTCCTGAGAAAAAAATTGTCTCTTTTCGATGCAATTCCAAACATCTGAGAATTTTTTTAAACACTCCGGATGTTTTTTCACTTCAAGGAAGACTTCTGGATGGTCTACGATTTTTTAGAACTCTTTAGCAATCTCCAGGTAATTAGGAAGAGCCCAAGATCTACGAAGACAATAAATTGTACCTGAAAGCATCGATGTCAAGTCGATGGCACTTCTGCCTATTGACAACACACAGTCCAGCACAGCCGGTGGGATCAGCTGAGTCCAGGCCAATTCTGCACACTGGTACATCTTCGTCGACGAGTGCAACACACACTTCGCCCTTGTAACAGTCGTCGCAGTGGCGTGTAATATTCATCGGTGTTATCACGCTCGGTGGCACTGGCGTTTCCGTTTCCTGTGGCTCTGTTACCGTGGTAGTGAACTCAGGAAGTGGGATATTTGTCGTCGATGGTAGTTGAACGAGGCTTGGGAGTGGAGTTGACTCCTCGGGGCTGTTTGTACCGATCATCAGTGGATGTGATGTGACATTTGTCGTGGGGTTTTCGCCCGAGCGAAGATATTGCTGAATTATTTGGAGTTTCTCGGGTTCTGAAACATTGAGTTATCCGAAATTATATCTCCCCCAGTACCTGAGTAATTGAATCACGAATGAAAATTTAATCACTTTAATAAGCGCCCTAATAATTAGTAAATTTTCATTCCACTTCTCCAATAATTAATTAATTTCGAAAGCTCCAGGACAATCTATTTTAATAGTCTTCGGCATCCTCGATCGCCCCCTTTTTTACCCTCCCCATTTTACCCCCCAGTAAAAAATCGGGATGGTTCATTTAACCAACGCATTCCCAGAATTTTTTTTGTGGGAGAGTGTTAGGAGTCTCATAACTCATTTAACTCGGTCGGTGTGACCACTCGATTAAAGTTTCCATTAATTTTACTGCAAATTGAGTCGCTCCTATTTCAGCCCCACGTGACATGATTATTCGAAGTTGTAAAAGAGATAATTTCTAGGAGGAAATTGAATGCGAGGATGCGAGCAGCATTCAGGCGCGTCTGCCTTGACGTTTATTAATAAATAAATAATAGAGCACCAGGAACTGATCGCCATTTGATATGGAAAGTCGTTTTCAGGAAGAAAATTCCGGTATTGTTTTCTATTTTAATTTCATCAGAAAAAATCAGCGGCGAAGTGGTTGAATAAGATAAGACTCATTTGCAATTGTTTAACACTGATGTTTACCGAAGACGATGTAGAGGGCTATTGCACCGATCCCCAGGAGTGCCAGGACAGTGATGAGAAGTAGAATAATGGATTTGGTGCAGCCCGTGCCGTCCAGCGGTCGAGCGAAGTGGAGAGTCCATCCGTGACGATTTTTTCGAAGTCGTGCGGGTTGAGGTGGGGGCTCACCTCGCACACTTCTCCGGAGGTTCACCCTGTTCTGGGAGGAGGGGCTCTGGGTGCGTGTTGGCAGCGAATACGCTCTCTAAAACCAAATAAAATCATTTTTCTCAATTAATTACAGAGACGACTGAATTTTCCGAAAATTCAGGGGACCTTTTGGGGAAAATTTCCCCACCCGTTTCCGGTCGTTTTATTATTTCCCGGTTAATTATCATTTACCTGGACTTTCGCCATCGGCGAGTCATCCTCGCCTCCCGCCGCCCCCAATTTTTGCTCTGCAAATAATTCAGAAGCGAATGGCAGGCAAAATTCGCGAAAATCTATGGCACCTGATTTTTCCGGTGCGTTAAAATGATCTCGCAAGGGACGATCGACGTAGGAATTTTCCGGGATCATCATCCGGAAATTTTGAGCTCATTTTTCGATTCCCCAGGAGGCAGAGGAATATATTTTGAATTTTAATCCCTCGGGATTATTCTGATTATCTGGAGGTGACGATTAAATGTGCACTCGCGATGGCGGGAAACACTCGACTGCTGCGTTTCCCATTGATTCATCATCACTGACATAATCTTCATCCTCGTGTTACAGTCCGGCGTCCTCTTTCATTCGAAATAGCATCACTTTTTTATATTTAATCCCAAGGTTTCGAATTTTTTTTACTCCCGTCGACTGAGGGGCCGCGTTTGTGGTTTCATTACGCGTTAAATGCGAATTTTCCAGCGTTGTAACGCAACATACGAAATAAAATATTCATCGCTCCCAACGAGACTATTGCACTAATTTCCCCTCCACCAAAATCGATAGCTAATATTTTTTAATTAAAAACTGTACTCTAAGAAACCCCATAAACGCAAACGATCAAAACAAACGAGTAAACAATAATAATTAGTTTAAAAATCACTTTCAACTGAAAAACTACTGACTTATGACGATCCCATTCCACAATTTAAAATGATCATCCAATCAACGATTTTACAACTCCAACTGATGATGTTTTAACAAAAAAATTGTAGCACGTAATGTTCAACAACCGAAAGAATCAACAGATGCATCGAGTGCCTCCAATTACCCCCTAGACTCAACCGAATACCGTTACTTCCACAAAACTGGATGAAAAACCCGATCCAATTTTCCATTCCACCCCATAAATCTGCACTAACGATTTCCGTTACTCAAAACCCACATCACCGATGAGAAGTAAACGACGAAGTAACCCGGCCACAACTGAATTTTAATCCACCGGGTAAGACATGACGTGCAGCCAATGCACCACACACGGGCTTCATTCGGCACTCGCCAACTCTTCATATCTGGCACAGTTTCAAAACGCAAACGTCTTTACAGAATGACATAACACATCGTACACCCTGACACTCGTCAGTGGACGAAGAGAGTCAAAAGAGAAAGGAGAAAAAACCAGAAAATTTTTTTTTACTCTCCAATAAAAATATTACCGATTGCAATTTATTGATTAATCAATTATTAAAGTGATGAGCGACTACTTAATTTTGTTTCCCATATTTTTAATTTTTGCGGTAAATGTTATAAATAATTTATTGCAGACGTATCATCGAGCTGTTCACGAAATATAAAAAATAACGCCCCGAATAAGCCAACCTGGTTAATGGAAATAATTCCCAGGCTAGAGTAAATGAAAATGATTGTTCGTTCTATCCGTCTGTTCTGTTCTGTTGAGTCTGGCAAAAAAACGCGAATAAAAACCCTAAGAGAATAGGAGTTAACAAGTGAGGGAATCCCACAGCAAGCAATCACAGCTCACTGCGGCTCTGGCGGTTAATTACGAGGTAACGAGACGGAAGGGCAGTCAAACGGCTGGATAAAAACTTATTTCCTACGAGTTTTACTGTTTGTGATCATTAAAAACTAACCGTCAGTTTAGAAAACATCAGACAGTGGATAGAAAATTGTTACCAGCCGGCTGTACCTGGCTCCCTTCGGTTATCTCCCAATTATGAATTTTCTCCTTCTCCCTCAGGGTTCCTTGACTCCAAATGTGGCATCGTCGATAAAATGCGTGGGGGAGAATGGTCTGGGAGTTTACACATAATTATCCCAAATTAAACGAAAAATTTCGTTCTAACAACGTGCCACGAGAAACCGAACAAATGGGCCCGACGTCGCCAACGAGGTACAGAAAAATACTGAACAGTAATTTACCTGGAAAGACTGTTCCTTGAACTCCCCAACGAATCCCCCAGGATCCTTAACCCTCCACTGGTCCTGCGAATAAATCGAATTGACTTTCATTCCCGTTCGATGCTTCGGTGGTGTCAGGAGTGCCCTGTCCTCCTCCAGCGTCACCAGCCGGGGCTCACCCTCGGCCTTATCATAATTCAGAAGCTTTCTGTCGTAGAATCCCCCACCGCATATGCCACCCACCTGTCCATTGGCTATCGCAAAGACCGTGCAGGTGTTCACGCAGCATCCGTTTTGCCCCGCCACTGCAAAACCTGAAAATAAAAAAAATGTGTCATGAATTTAATTAATTTCCACGGCCTGTCATCATCGATAGGACCAGATATTGATGTAGGAGGGAATATTGTTGGTCCTACCTGGAAGTCTGCCATCAGGAATCGTGAATATTGGCTCCAGAACAGTCGCATTCCTCTCGACATATCTCTGCGTCCTGGCCTCCTCACTCGCCTTCATTTTGCAATGTTTGCAATCTTTTTTTCTTCTTCTTCGTGGTTTTTCACTTATCTCCATTAAACTGTCATCACTCTGCTTATTCTCCCTTGAAACTGGATTTTTCTCTGTACTAGTCACTCTTACCGAGTACCTCGTTATTTCCTCCTTATTAAATGCACTATTTCTACGTAGGGGTAATGTCAAATTCCTCTGAAACGTACGCTGTGAGTCGTCGGTGGTGCAGCTCATCTCCAGACGATTATCAAATACACTTGGTACCTGCTTCTCCATTCCAACGATTATATCCTCGTAGACGTGAGTGTCTGGTGTCTCTGATCGCTCGACATCCACTTCCTGCTCTTGAGGCGTGTGCTGGTGGTCCTCGAGGTTCAAAGAGTCCTCCTCGTACCCCCTATTCTCCATCTGTTCAATCGAAAAATTCAGATTAAATGTTGGGGCTTTTGAAGAGGCTGATTCGAGGGGGGAAGGGGTGGGGGGTGAGGTCTTTGCTCAAAGGAAGAGGCGATGGGAGTTGTGGATGTTATGGTGGGAGGGGACGAGTATTTTTGGATGTCCGGACGCGGGAAATCATTTACTGCCACTGGAGACGCTTTGGTGGTGGAACTATTTATGAAAAAGGGGGGGAGGGGTGTCGTAAATTAATTTTTTGGGGTTTTAAAGAGTTTTGGGTTGGAAAGTACGGGTTTGAGAAGGTTTTTATAGCTTGAAAGTTCAGAAGGGTCTGATTTTTTTAATTAAAAAATAATAATTTTGTGGTAAAAAATGATTTTTTGTGAAAATTTTGAATTAGATATCTTCAATCACATTTCGTCTGGGGAGTTGATTTTTTTGTTCGACAAAATTCCTACGTTGAAATATCTCCTAATGATCCCGTGTCACACTCACTTGTTATCGAGGTAATTGAATTTTAATGATGGGAAAAAATCTACTTGTTATCTTTGGGCTACCGAATTTTGACAGATGATTTTTCGGGTGATAGTCATCCTGTTGATTCATTCACATTGTAATTACGTAATTATACTTTATGAAAGATCAGATTGTGCAGTGCGTTATGAAAACACCAGGAATTCCATAATGTTGATTTTATAAATTAATGACTGTTTACATTTTTTTTCCCCCCAAAAAAAAACTTGAACAGACAATTTCAAAAGGTCTTTCATTCTTTCCATTTGAAATCGTTGAGAAAAAAAAATCACAAAGTATAATTAAAAATGTTTAAAAGCTCTGGAGAAATTTATAACGACAACAACAATTTATACCGCAAGTATAAAAAAATAATGCTTTTATCACATGCGAAATTCCTCAGTAATTGAGGAAGTCGAATGAAAAAAAGCTGTCTTATTATGCTAGACAAGAAGTCCACCTTTCCCGCGGCCTCCACCTTTCTCTCTTTGTTGTTACAACATTGTATAAATCTTCTATAAATATGGAATTATCAGTGTCAATAAAAACAACCGCTGTCCCCCCATTTTTTATCGTTCCACAAATTAATGAGCAAAACAAAATTTTCAAACTTTTTTTTTAAGAAAAAAAAAAGTAATTGTTAACAATTATTAATATTAATATTTACACGATTATTAATATTATTAACATTATTATTAATAAAGTAATCATTAGTTTTGTTATTAATAAAGAATTATTATGATACCTTCATCTGAAAATTCATCATTTGCACTCTCTTCCACCGGAAGTTATTTGTTTAACGCATTAACTATATAATTAACTCAACAGTCTCGTCGAATTTCAATTCCTATAATTTCCATTCACTGACTGAAAACACAAGTTATCTCCGGTCAGCGGCACAACGTGCACCAAGTGAAAACGACCGAGAAATGAGACTCGCGCGGTTTTTAAACTTAATAGTGTCGGCAATATCGCGAGCTACAGCGCGGGAGAACTCCTCGAGGCGTTGAATACTATCAGAAACTGTTGTTTCTCATGACAACTTGATGTATTCGTGAATTCGTCATCGAGAGGCCGAGTGTTATAATCTCCGTGAGCCAATCCAACCGTATAATTGTATCCTAGAATTCATGGGGAGATGTCTCTCGGGGGTTATTGCGAGATTATATTTATCTGGGACCCGATTCGCATTTTTATGGGTGAGAAATAGAAAGAAAAATCTTAACTACGCTTTTCCGGAGGACTAACGAGGCGAATGAGTATTTATTAAAGAATTGAAGGCCTTTTTGTGGTATTTTTTCCAGTCGCTCGGTGCTTTTTTCGCGGGGTAATTAGCGGTGGAACGGAAATGCTATTGGAATCGCGGATTTTTTTGCGGGGGAGGTGACAAATTGGAGAGATAATTAGTCACGGAGAATGCATTCAAATTCTATTGCGATATATTATGAGGAAAAATTGAATTTTATTTCATTAATATCGGGGATTATCGAGTAACATCGAGTAATTAATTAATATCGATAATTAGTCACACAAAGTCCCACTCAAATTATAGTACGATATACACTCACCAAAAATTGGATTCGATTTAAATAAATATCAAATAATTTTTTGCAAAGAGAATTTTTCCTTTCAAAACTCAAAATTAATTCATTAATTTGGAAAAATCAAATTCATAAAATTCATAAAATCGTAATTGACATTTACAATGTGAAAACCGGAAGCACATGGAAAAAAAATCACTCAACGAATTCATGACGGGAGACAATGCAAGAGGGAAAGTCCTCGACGTGGAATGTAGTACGAGGAAAGAGTTTAGGATGGGGGCTCTCATTGGCGGTCGCATCGTCATGATTGTCCCAATCGTTGGGACTTGACTTTACGATTGATCTCCTAGCGTGACATCACGAGTTACATTGAGACAAACAGTAACAGCCCCGGAGGAGGGGGGGGGCTGACTGACAATGAATGATGGACAGAGCAAGAATTCCGGAGGGGTCACCAGAGGAATTGAATGACCTCGACGAGATTGTCGACATTTTTTTTTTCTTTCTCATCACGTTGTCATCGAGCGTTATGATCAGCTCGTTTATGTTTATGGATTTTTACATTCTCTTTTGTGGAATTCACCGGCGACATCTCGAGCTACTTCTGGGGATTCGTTTAACTACATTACGCAGTCCTTTTGCGTCGCAGGGAACGGGCCCCTCAGAAAGATGAAGAAAAAAAATGGAATGTGAGCGATGATACTTTTTATTATTTATGAGGCCGTTAAAATTGCACAATGGGTTGTGCTCGACGAGTTAGACGACCGCCATCTTGTGCAGGTACCCCACGTGGTGTCGTAAGGGGCTCCCAAGATGGCGGTGTCCCCATCTCGCACTTTCAAATGCGTCTTAAAACGAATTGTCTGCTGCAAATAATTCTCAGGTCACTCCGGTAGATTTCTAAAATGTGAACAATTTTTTTAAGCCCTTCCTCGGATTTTTAGGGCCCCCTCGGACCCGGTATTCACAACGTGAAGTATTTCTCGCACTTCCGCGGGTACTTCTGTTCGTGAGCATTCGGAATAGTTGAAATAACGAGTCAAACGAGGAATTTATATTTTTTGTAGATCGATTGTTCGATTACTCCGTCACTTCCTCGATACATTCCCTTCCCTTCTATGAAATTCAAGGACAGGCCCAATCCGTGAGTGAATGCAAGTGTAGACCGTGCCCTCATCCTCTTTGCTTTCGCGCTCGTATATATATTTCGTGGAATAGATAATTTCCAACCTCTCGACCTGGAATAATTACGGGCCCCCGAGGTGGGTAATTACAAAGGAATTATGGGGCCTCAGTTTGGCGTCGTGGTAGGTAGCTCCAGACATTTCCCGAAATATCCATTACCCACACGATAAAATAAGCCAATAAATCTGTCAATTTTACGGGAACAAATCTGCATATTCCTAACGCTCAATGTGATCAACAAAATCATATGAAAATTTATTCTAAAAATTAATTAAAATTACCCGATAAATTAAATGTAAAATAATAAGTTTCCTATCAAAAGTTAATATTTATGTTGTTTATGTAACAAAAATATGATATTCATCTCGATAAATTTATCGTGTTGCGTCTTGAAATAAGTCCTCAGCGAAACATCCAGACGCGTCTCACGCATGATGCCACTAATTAACCCCTTAATAACAACTCTCAACTCAAACGCATTTGCCTGCCACTGAAATAAACAGTTGGATTTTTTTTCCACTCGAGTGAATCAATTTTGATGTTTACAAATTGGCCTCGACGGTCCGTCGTATTCGTTAATTGACGAATGCGTTCTCAGCTGATAAAGTTGAATTATGTCTCTTCAGGTATAGAAAGGTAATTAGAAGTCATTGATTTGATAACGAGTTGAAAAATTGAATTTTAACATCGGGCCCACGGCTTTTGATGGATTTACAAATTGACGGTGACCCCTTCCTTGTTTATCAATTAATTAATGCATCTGTGACTGATAAAAGTCCATTAGTGGTCGTTAAGTACAGCTCATTAACGCTTATCAGTTCGATCTTTTTAATTGAATGGAAATTAGCTGATGTTCATGAATAATTGGATAATAATTTGGGGGGGAATGAATAGTTTAGGGCCTCCTGGACGAATCAAGGGCGAGGGCCACTCTCGAAGGGTTTGAATACAGTCCTAGACCTCGCAAAAATAATTTTATTTATTATAAACAACAAAAACTAGCTCGATCTTAAATAAAACAATATTTAAATTCAATTCTTTTCAACTTTATAAATATTGTAAACAGTATCTGTTTTTCCCTGATAATAAAATTTAATCAATAAAAAAAAATCCAGCTGAAGACGCAATTAAATCGAAGGAGATAATTATTTATAATATTCACTGTCGCTTCCCGGTAAATTAATGTCTAACCGTTTGCCACATTTTTATTTCTATCAGCTCTCCTATCGGTGCGTTCAATCCACAATCCAATGCATGATTCAGAGGTACGCATAACCGTGACGCATACACAAAACCCGATAAAACATGGTTGGCTCCATGGTTGGCATAATGCCTCCAACATATCGGCAAAACGTTACTCGTACGGTAGAATGCGAATGAATGCCCCGCGGCATTTCTTATTGACGAGTAAAACCAGGTCTTCATCGTTTTCGTGCGAGAGAAACAAACAGTCGTTTCATATACTTGTGGTGGATTTATATATGTAGGAAGGATGAGACTACCTCAAAAGGGGAGATCCTTGGCACGCCAAAGGGAACCCGGAGAAAAATTCATCTTTCTCTTTTATACCCGTTTGCCACGCTCGTTTACCTCGTTTCTCGTGTAAATCCAGAGATTCCTCGGGTTAATTCACTTTTTCTCCCCCTCTCCCCCCATCCACCATTTGAACAGAAGATTTTCTTTGCTCTTTAGCGATCGTTTGAGCTTCGTTAAAATTTTTCATTCGATATTCTCCGGATTTTTATCGTTTTTCACTCATGAATTTTTCATGCGAAAAGACCGGACGTTTTCCGATATTTTACCGAGGGAGTGTTTTGCTTCATTGGGACTTATGTTTTTTTTTCCTGGTTAATAGAGCTATTGACGAGCTTATGGAGAATTCGAAAATGTCATGAAACGTTCCGGGAATGACTAGACAATTTTTTTATTAGACTGTGTCCATGTGCATCAGTGGAATTCCCGAAAAATAGAATTTTTTCTATTGAATTGGGCCCCCGAACGTCGGAATTTCCGGATATTTCAGTGCTCATTCACAAAGGGACGGAGTGATAAAGGGCTTCATTATGAAAACCCGTTCTAACGTGCAAGCGGTCACCTGAATATTCAATTAGACAGATAAGTTATGAATTCGTTCACGTTGAGGACTTTTTCGTGGAAATTGAGGCTCAGTAAAACGTCTGACTTTCACTGAAGTTTCTACTGCCGAGTAGCAGGAGCCCATTTTAAATCTGAATGATACAGATCTAATTTGGGTTCAAGGAGGTACAGGGGCTTCAGTAGGCAAATTATTGTCATCACGTAACACGAAAAAAAATTTATAAAAAAAATTTGATCTGTAAAAGTAGTTGATTATCATTTTACCCCACGTTTCACCCCCTAAAAATCCAACTTTACCGCACTCGTACTGAAAATAGCGTTTCCCTCACTCCGTCCGGTAAGTGACGGAATAATAAAAATATATTTCCAGGAATATTTTCCCACGTGAATAATTTTCTGCCAATGATGAAGATAAATTTCCCCATTTCCTTTGCCATTTACCAGCCGCAGTATTTTAGCAAAAACATTATTATTTATTTCTCTTCGGGTTTAGGCGCTCACCAAAGAGAGGGCGGGGAGTAAATTTTTTTTTTTATTGCTTACATTTACATGGGGGGCCCAGTACCCACCCAAGAGAATCCCCCCCGGTCCTCACCCTCTCGTAACATCGTACCACCTCCTGTCCCTCCGCAAAACCCTCTCACCATTCTCTCTGTCCTGCGTTCAGAATCGTTTATCGCTGTAGGGAAACCCATAATCCTTTATAGGTTATTGTTTGCGTTAATATGCGATACGCCCCCTTTGCCAAGTGCACCGTGGAATCGAAGTAGATATTTTGCGGGGAAATAATACTCGACGGTAACAAAAGCCAATGGTATTATATCACTCTAGGAATCAATAGGGAGTGTAATGTGGGGGTTCACCAGGGTCTAACGATGACTACTCCGATGGTATTTCAAACATTTTACTATTCAATAGTCTGGGAACAGCACCGAGAGATAATTGAAATTTCACGGATTGACTAGTAATTTTCAAGTGACACTGACTTTGATTGAAGGGGAAAAAAATTTAATTTCACGTTTTACGGTGACCACAGCCAAACGCCAATTTTTACCCCACTCATTAACAATTAATTTGCTCAGTCACGCGATATAAAAAAAAGAATTAATTAATTTAAATAAAACGATGAATGGATTTTAATCGATGGAATTTTTCATTTTATCCACAACCACCCCTCACGTTTACCCCCCCAGTGGGAAATTTTTCCACGAAAAATTTCCGTCTATCGTTAAAGTTATGGTAGTGAATTAAGGGCATTAAAAAAAATTTCACTCCCCTTTTTCGTCAAAAATTCCTTCGCGATTACGTGAAACGACGTTTTTGTGGTGTTGGTAGCGTGAAAAACAAGACACTAAAAATACGAAAGGGAATTTCTTGAGAGTCTAATTGGCACCTTTTAATATTGCTCCCTCCCCACTGCATAAAAAGTGACTGAAGAAAAATTTTAAATGAGGGTGAGATGGGAGGGGGGAGGGGGAAAGGGCGAGAGGGCGTGTTGCGTAAGGAAAGACGGTAGCCTTACAAGAGATACACACACTGAGACTAATTAGCTTGACCGTCGATTGGTGCCCAAGGGTTCCACTCCCCCCCCCCTCATCCCCCGTTGTTCGCTACCTTTTTACCATACACTTCTCACTTTCCAAGTGGGGGTCCCACCCTGAGAAACTCAATTTACGGAAGCACTTAGACCTCTTCAACTTATTCGGTCAATAATAATAATAATAATTACCCGGGTAATTATTATTCGGTCAATAATAATAATAATTATCGGGGTAATTATTGGGTCTTATAATAATAATAATTATCGGGGTAATTATTATTATTATTGAGCGAATAAATTGAAATGTAATTAAGTTTGTTTAAAAAAAAAAATTGACGTGTCGATGGCGGGAAATTAATTTAAAAATTCAAATCGAAATAAGAAATCATCTCTCTCTCTCTCTCTCTCTCACCCCCTGAGTCCGTCATCCTCACCTCCGAATGGTGTTTGTCCACGTCGACGTAACGACCTGTACACACAATGTTTACAGGGGCTGTTGAGGAGTATAAACCGATTGACGGGGGTGAGAACACCCGGCATATGGTGGAACACGTGCGTAAGAAAAAGCAACACCCGGAGCACGACTTCCCATCCCCCACGTACCCTTCGGCTCATCCCGGGTGTGGATATGGCCGAGGGTATTATATAGTGGTGTCCAGTAAAACGTGTCCCACTACTACACTGATAGACTATTTACCACGTGACAGAGTCTCACCGAGACTTGTTGGTTAATTAATCAGACGGGGAGGGGGTGTTTTCGGATTGCGGGGGGTGCAGTGAATATTTGTGGATCGAGTTCAGAGGTGACGTAATATAATCCGGTTTTAATATAAAATTTATTATTGTAAATAATTAGTCAATAAATATTTGTAAGATTGAATAAATAAAATGAATTAATTGGAATAATTAGCGAATAATTATACTGATAATAATTGACAGATCTGCCCAAACGACAAGGCCCTTTTGCACCCCCTGGGGTTGTCCACGTGTTGGGGTGTTTAGGTCATAAACAACCCGAGTGTTTTTCGTTCTCCCCTCAGAGCTTTTCCCCAGGTCGATCCCTCGACTTTCAAAAATATTTTCAAAATTATGTGCAAAAAAAATTCAACATTAAAACTGCATTTGTGCCGACAAATGAGACAGAATAGTCTCGAAGATTGAATGAACGAGACAAAGAAAATATAATTTAAAGTCCGTGTGGAGTGGCTGTGTGGACAGGACGTGGGTCCGCCCTCAATAAAAGCGAACAAGGGATAACCCGACTGACTCTCCGCTCCACCGGAGCCTCACCGGGGCCTTGTACCCCCTCCTCATCCACTTCGCCCCCCTCCCAACCCCCGTGTTATTATCATTATTAACGCAACATTGCCGGTGGCCAGTGCTAGACCTCATCTATCCATCGCCACGAATGTTTGCACGAAAATAAAAATAATTCAAGGACAAAAAAAGGAAGAGGAGAAAAAAAAAGTGCGCAAGGTAATGCAAGTAGCACTCGGTATTTTCTATCTTTATGTGATCTCGGATGCAGATGATCTTGAAATAATTTCTGCCCCCGAGTATTTTATGATGTTATGATACGTGTCATTAGAGATGGTGCTCGTAAAACTGGATTAAGGCATCATGTACTTATCGATATTTTTATCCTCTTGTCAATGTCAATGATAAATCGGATTTTATGATGATGAGATAATGGACAGATTTGTTGTAGCTGTAGTCCGAAGTGAGAAGTGATATGAGTATGATCGTTTCTAATTGTTGTAATGACAAGTGGTGAATTTTTATTGAAATAATATGAGGCCCAGAGTGTTGTACCTCTTTGTTAGTTATATTGGCACCTCCAGGGAATTAATTAAGGGCCGATTGATTAATTAATGGAGAATTTAAAGTTAATTATTTCACGATTTCGTTATTTAAAATATTCCAACTCAAATGAGATGACAGTCCCAAGTGAATAATTTCGTTTACCCACTCGTCCACTGAATTATTTATACAAAAATAGATGAATTGTTGTTGTTTAGTGGACACTGGTGGATTTAAAGAAAAATTGTAATTCGGGGATTACCGAGTGCCGATTCTTCCTCTATTTGCAAACTGAAAATTCAGAAATTTCAAACAATGGGACATCATCCACATTTATGGGTTTCGTCGGGGTATAATGCAAGACACGAGTGGAACGTGTTGAGAGACAAGATGATCCCCACGTATGGACAATGGGCCGCAACATACGCTGTATATGTGGGCACGCGTGGGCCCCATGTAGAAAAAAAAAAAGGCCCTCCTGTGTCTCAATATGCGCGACATACTGCGGTACGAAAAAAGAACTTTCTGCTGTTGGCGTCGTGAAAATTCAACGGATGTAGAGGTGCGGTTGAACCGCACGTTTTTTGAATTTTTATTGTCATTTCTCTTCTTACTCCGCAGCTCTTTTATTTATTCTGAGGTTGAGGAGTCATTTCGCAATGCCGGAAGATGAAGCATGTGTTCAGGAGTACATGTATCTAGTGGATATATTTTGCAAAAACAAAAATTACGAAAATAATGAATTTAGTAATTTATTTTTATGTCAAAAAATAATTAATTAAATCGTGGAAGATCCCACGGTAATCAATGACTTGGAGGAGTTGATTTTGAAGTCGGGGAAACCCCGGAGTCCAACGTATTCCATCAAAATATTTTGCAAAGACTTCGTGGGAATATTCCGGCTGAATATAATTTTTCAGTCCCATGAAATAATCCCAGGGGACTCAGAAGGAATTGGTATGCACGATGAAGTCTTGAAAAATCAGTGGGAAGACAGGGGGTGGAATGAGGATAGTTAGTGGTGGGCGTCATCGAGATGATTTTTCCCTCTGAAGTACTGATACCCCAGCCTATCCTCCCAATTATTCCCTCCCGATCGATCCGCGGTTGCGATTGGGCGGAAGGAAGAAATCTCGACGTTCGTTCCACGTTGGGCGACCTCTTCTTGCGCGGAAACCACTCTTATTTTTACTGTTGTCGGGACTTTTTTTTCATCGGAGTCTCTCGGGAATTGCTCGACCGTGAAACGAAGGGGAAAAATGAGAATATTGAAAGCGGTATTATTTACATTTTTATGGTAACATTACGGAAGAGAAGGGGATAGCCCTCGATTTTTAATCGATCGCGGAAATTTGGAGATTTTGCAGTTCAAGTCCAGCCTCCCCACGTCTTAAATCCCATGATTTTGGAGTATTAAGACGTGAAACAATCGGAGAATCGATTTTTTTATGGAACCAGAAGGCGTTCGCCATTTGTTCAGTAACGAAAAAATTTTAAAAAAATGATAAAAAAAATGTTTTAATCTCTTTATGTGAGAGAGAAGACTTGAGGGAGTCCAGCGGAGTGTCCGCGGATCACTTCCCCGCGAAGAATACTTCATCGGGGACGTAGCTCAGTGGTAGAGCGTTCGCTTTGCATGTGAAAGGCCCCGGGTTCAATCCCCGGCGTCTCCAATTTTTTTTTAATCCACCTAAATAATCCCATTATTATCCCCCCTTAATTTTAACTAAATCTCCAAATAGAAACTCGACAGACCTGACTCACGATACCCCATTCCCCACCCCAGGGTAATATTCACATATAATACCACAAGTGGTTCAAAATTATCGAATATTTCCCGATAGATTCGTTGCAAACAAATGAAGGAGTCAAGTTTTTCAGGCTAAAAAATCACGAGTGCGAAGCACGAGTGATTTTTCCTGAAAAACTTGACGACTTCATTTGTATGCAGGGAACCTAGAGGGAAATATTCTATAATTTTGAAGCTCGAGTGGTATTCAGGGGATTATTTTTCCTATCCAAATTTCGGCCAAGAGAATTGTGCCATGACATGAAAAGAGGTTTATTTGGTTAAGTGTCGTTTGTTTACCAAAATATTCAAAAAATTATCGCTGATATTCGAGGTAGGCTATACAAAATATCAACAAATGGTGCAATTCTATTGGCTGAAATTTGGGTGGGAAAAATAATCACGAAAATTTTTCTTCCCACGATGAAACCAAAAACCCATAAATTCACTCAAAGACAGTATTGAGAGCGCATGGTATGTGTGGACAAAAATTAACCGTCTGTCCATATCTGTGTGTGTTTACTCCACGTCAGTATTTTAATTTTCTCGGAAGAGCGCCTCAATGTTTAGAATACTTCTAATAAACAGAACCAGACGAGGAAAATAACTGAGTGAATAAGAGCCTTTTGTGGAACGGGTCCAGTCCCCGAAAATTTTGGTCGCCAAGGGTTAGTTCCTCTGGAGACATCATCGGAGACCGATACACTTTCTGCGTGCGATAATAAAGAATTAACGTGTCGGGCCCAATCGTGTGATATTATTTATTTAATCCCTGTTCATAATCCCGTGTAAAAGGGTCTTGAAACAAATAGTGATAAAGGCACTCGTAAAGGTACGGTAGTCATGAATTTATGACACATCCCTTCCCTCCTTTAATTCCATAAAAATGCCATCTTCCACACGGGGTACATTCACCACCACAAATTCACAATTTTGCACACCCATTGAACACATGAATACGTAAACACACATCGGAGGCCCTCCTGATATAAATTACAACGGTGAATGCCAGTGACGTGCGGTCATCAAGTTTTTAAAGTAGAGAGAAGAGAGGAATAGAAGGCGGAAAAAAGAGGGATGAGAGTCAAAGAGAGATAGACGAGGGGATGGAGGAGATGGAGGAGGGGGGGGATGCAACCCTATACTTAGCGGGTAATCGTCGACGATATACCATACTTATTAGCGGATATAATGATCGCGCGAGTGAGCAGAGAGGCCGTTCGAGAAATTCACTTCGGAAACTAGAGGTAAAGAAATAATTTTTCGGCTCTTTTTCCTTTCAACTCTTGCCTCCTCTGTACATACACTCTAAGACCTCTTTTTTGGGCATTATCATTGCACTTCAGCCATCGATGGGCCCCAGCCTGTTCGTTGGGAGGTCGCACACTCGCTTTGATATTAAAGTTGAATTTGTTTTTCGGTGTTTTCTGTGGTGGGTTTTTTTTAGGTTTATTTTGGGCCCGTTACGCTTTTTCGTTCGTTCATGCAGGCACTTTAATCGAGGCGATTCGTTGATGGAGGATGAGGGGGAACATGATGTTTATTCAAGTGAGATGAGGCTGGGGAGTGAAATTTCATTCGGTGTGTTTGGGTCGTGTAAATAGTGAGAAGAATTGGGTGACTGATTAAGGGGTTTACACCTCGGTTTGTTTATGATTTGTTTGGTCTTGAAATTTTTGGGGTGAAAGGGCAGGGCGAGGATAATTGATAAGTTATGTGGGGAATGAGAGAGTTTAAAAGATAATTTCAGAAGTGGTCGTATAATTTTTTTAAAGGATTTAAAGATTAAGTTCGGGGAGAACGAGATGAATAGATTTTGTTATTAATAAAACTTGAAATGGATGGGGACATCGTCATGAGCTTTGGAAATTAGGTAGAAAATTAAATCTCATATTTTCGCATGTAATACCACAAGAGCTCCGAAATTATCGGATATTTCCCGATAGGTTCGTTGCAAACAAATGAACGTGTCAAGTTTTCCAGTTTAAAAATCACGAGCGCGAAGCGCGAGTGATTTTTCTGGAAAACTTGACGAGCTTATTTGTTTGCAGGGAACCTTGAGGGAAATATCAGATAATTTCGAAGTTCGAGTGGTATTCGGGGGATTATTTTTTGCATCCAAATCTTGGCCGATAGAATTGCACCATGAGACATAATTTTCAACGAATTGCCATTTAATCTGTCAGATACAATTGAGGGTTACTTCAACATTTGTTTTTTTTTATATATATCAACATGCAAAATTTCCAGTGAAATTTCCAAGAATATCCGCTGAAATACCGTGTTGACTATACAAAATAACGTCGAATGGTGCAATCCTATTGGCCAAGATTTGGATGGGAAAAATAATCCTTAATATTAATGAACATTTTTATTGGCTAGAATTTTTAGAAAATTGGGTACGATATTTATGTTTTATTTTTGGGCCTAAACAGAATCGAATGTCCAGGATCTGGTGTATGTTGATTAATTAATAAAGTATTTCAAGCTAATTATTTCACACTTTCGTTCCTTAAAATATCCCATGTCCATTATAACGTGATATGAAATCTGATAACAAACGGGAGAATCTTCAAAAGACTTTGTGCCATAAAAAATTGAATAATTTTTTGGAATAGTAAATGATCTCTCGACAGTACATCAAAGTCAAGCTTTCAAGTATCTCCGGGTTCCTGAACCCGTAACTCTAGGATTCTATTTCAGTCCGGTCTGCAGACACTGCGTCGCGTCTCTCGCCTCGACATTTTTGAGTGAAGAAAATGACTCGGTAATTAGGCGTTTGTCTCAAGTGCCATTGCAATCGAAATACAAAAAAAAAAATGGGGGGAATAAAACGAGGGGGAAGCGATGGAAGAAATTAAGTTGAATGCTCCTCGTCAATTAATAAATCGTCACGCGAGAGTAACGGTGTCGCCTTTTGAAATCGACGTGGGGACTGGTTTGCCCAAAAATAGCCAACACTCGTTAGCACGACAATTTGTCATATCTCCCCAGAGGGGACAAATATCCCGGAAAAAAATCCCGTCGGAATAAAAATCGTGTAATACACAACAGTTTTGTCCGCTATTCATTCCAATGGTGGTTTTTTTTTTCTATTTTTTTTTTGTCGATAGCACGAACTTCCCACGGACGGAAAAAATGTTGAGCCCTTCACTCCGGTCGTAGCCAAAACGATATTCCTTTCCTGGGGAAGTTAACGAGCGGAGATTTGCCTCTTCGTGGAATGCCTGGATTAAACGATCTATTTTATCTTTTGGAGAACTACACTTGTGGTCCACAGGTACTTCCGGTGAATTTGGTGGCGCGAGGGGCATCTAAAATATTCTAGACTCATTTTATTGAAAATGGGATATTTTAAATAACGAAATTTAAATAATTACTTGGCAATAGTTGATTAATTAATCACTCGGAAGGGCCATAAACTATGTTACCAAGAAGTACAACACCCTGGACTGTCTGTGGGTCTCTTCAGGCCCAAAATGACAACATAAATATTGTAAAATGTTCATTAACATTGAGTGTAAATATAGAACGAAAAATATAAGATTACAAACTCATCACGTTTTGGCCTCAAAATTCTGCGCATAAAAGGAAAAATCAATTAATTGTCTATTGTCAATCTGATATTCTTCATGATGACATCACGATTCTCAATGCCATCATCTCATGCTCCTAATAATACTGAAACTAAAATGTCCTTCAAGCGATATCCTTTTCCCGTCCTCAGTAAAATTCATTGACTCAGTGGGAAAGTAAAACTCAAGTTGTGTGTGTGCGATTGTCATGGTAATGGCTAATGATATTCCGACAAAGGGAGCCGAGAGTCCGTTGGCGTTATTTTGTCTCGGCCAAGAGGAAGAGGCTGGGGAAGGGGGTAGTGGGACTGGTTGGAAAAAAACTCAAGAATGAGATGAGTCCGAAAAGCGAGAGAAAAAAAATATTAGTGAAATAGAGTGGAGGAGAGAGGGGGACAGCTGAGAGGAAACCTGGTGGCAGGACACGCTCGAGTGCCCGCAGCACGGGGACATGCACCTGGCTCTCGGCTCCGGGGGCCCACCTACTCCCCAGGACAGTCATTGTCATGTTTCACTTTTTCAGTTTTTTACGAGCATTCAAACCTCGTATGTGTCTGTATCCCATTACGTGATTACATTATAACGATAGAAATGAGAACACTCGGTGTTAGTCACAACTTTAGGGAATAGGGTCATGAAAATTGTTGGAAGTCGAAGTTATCCCTACCATAAAATTCAGTCTGCTGTGTAGTAGATTTTCGAATGATGAAATTATTTATTAATTTATTTTCATGAGGCCCATCTCCAGTAGAATAATTAATTATGTCCTCAGTTTATATATTATGGGTGTGAGGAAAAGTTGAGACTTGAGACTCTCCGAGGTTCACAGTTGGAATAAGAGGCTCGTCTTATGATAGGGTGGATTGTCCCAAGTGTCGAACAGATGTTGAAATAGTGATAAAATAGTTTGGGTGAAGCCCATGGAATTAGTTGCAAAAATTATGTGGTAAAATAATATTTTGAAACTAGTTGAAATAATGGGGTGTAAAACAGTTTTAGGGAATTTCCTGATAATTTGAGAGGAGTTGATTGCCATCGAAAACCGCAGTCCCTGGATCCCCGGATTAGCTCAGCTATCTCCAGAGGGGGTCCTCTCAGTTCCGATGCAATCTCGAACACAATTGCACACGGCCTCACCAAAATAAAGCCCCCAAAAATACCCCAACTCCACCGATAACACTGAGCTCAATAAATCAGAATTAAATTCTCCCGATGTCAACGTGAGCGTTAATTGGAGAACAGATAGGCTGGGAATAAATGTCAATTCTAGTCTATTCGTATCCAGGCTAACGAAAACGTCATGAACGGTTCTATTGGCCGAAAGAATTAATCGGGGGGAAAATTTTATTGGTGAGTCAGTACCGGAGAAATCAATTAATTGATTGAAGTATAATTTCTAGTCGACGTGATGCAATTTCAATCATTGGAATTCGATGCCATGAGGCAATTTAATTTCATGGGGGAATGAGATATTTTAATTATGAATCGATTTTCAAGAATTGGTGCCAATTTTTCTGGGAGAATATAAAGATCACCTGCAGAGACAGGTTGTGATTGTATATTTCAAAGTTAATTACTATCGGCAATTCATTCAAATTTGTTTTACATTTCTGTCATTCGAAACCAACAATTCCTCCAATCCTCATTAAAATTTGGCACTTTGTTAATTTTTTTCTGGAATTTTTGGCTGAAAATTCAGTTTTTAAAATTGACCCTTCAAAAATCAGACCTCCAGGGGGTGGAACGAGGAACTGACCTTCAGTTTTATCCCAAAAAGTCGCCCCCAAGTTTAATTTTTCCACCAAAGCTTCACCTAAAAAATCGCTAATTATCTCTTCCTCCTACGATTCCCCCTCTGGAGCTTTAATATTTATCCCAAATTTCTTTCTGTGGACTTTCCCACCTCCCAAGCAACCCAACCACCCCATCTCCATTCAGAAGCTAGACTCCAATTTAAAAAGAATGTCGCTGTCATTCTGTGTAACGGAAGATCTGGAGACACGATCTAAACACAAAAACCATAAAAAAAAAATATAAATTTTCAGGGAGGAATGTCGTGTATTCTGTATCCCGTTTATTCCGATTTAACGGTCCAAGGATTTCTTGCTCGGATGCTGCTCTATTTAATTCGCATACCGATCAAGTGGCTGACTTGTTTAGGCCCAGCAACATTCATAACACACGCAACACCGCACCCAGTGAACGGGCCCCTTTGTTTATTCACTGGATACATACATCAAAACTCGGCCCCGTTGGTTTTGTATTTCAATAAATACTCAGTGCAAATAAAGAATAAATAAACCGCACGCATCGCAAAATGAACTTTCTCTATCTCGACGCGATATAATTTTCATTTCGTGTGGAAAAATGTGCTGAATGGCGCTTTCTTCGGGAAATTTCGCCCATCAAACGATCCTGAAGTTCGACAGAAAGACATCACTACATGTTTTCTAATTGTCTAATTACAAAAACTCATTTAGCCACCTGATCCCTCTGGAAGTTTCCCCTTAAACCGAGTATTTCCTCACATTCCACCAAAATTCCTTCGAGGCGCCAGCTTTTATTCCATCTTCAATTGTTTACATGCGATAAATTAATAAATGGAGCAGCAACATCTGTGCATGCACATCTCCACCATGTGATAAAATCCTTTCATTTTTTTTTCGTTCACGTTTCGGCGCGTTCGACTCATCGAAAACATTTGGTGCAGTCGCTTGCGCTTTTATGTGAAAATGAATTTGTGGTCGTGAGTATTAATCTTCAACCGGATGTCGCATTGTAAACAGTGGAATGAACGCTGTAATGACGATTCTAGGAGGACGATGCCACTCGGAATTGTTGTGTACGTGCAATTATCCTCAGGAAGTGATGTGTGGAAACGAGGGAATGCGTTTTCATTGGATTTCATGAGTCACACAAATATAATGGGACATTAAAGTAGAAAAATTACGACCAAAGACATCGACACCTCGACAATTATCAATAGTTCATAATTGATTAATATTTCCTGCTTCTCTCACTCGACCTTGAATTTTTTTCTTGTCGTGCGAATTCGAAAAATGGCTGCCGGCTGAAAAAAAAAATGCGTTGCAATTGTTCATCAGGAGACGACGGATTCATAACCCGAATTCAACGGATAAATTCGAGGATTAAAAATCCAGAAATTGTCAATTAACAATTCCCTGGGGGCGAGGGATCCTCAGCTCTTGAAGGAGCCATTCCCACCTCCGTAAAAACCGGCGAAATTCCAAAGAAATTCTCAAGTAATTCGGACGATATTCACTACATTTCAGTCACCAATAAATAAATAATAATTATGTGACAATTAATCTGCTCACCCTCTTCCTCGTGTAAACAGTCACTGCATCTCAACAAACAGCAAATCTTCATGAACACAATAACATCAGCACTGGCACAAGGAATGGTACACTCGAAACAAAAGAAAAAAATAAAACAGTTGACACGAGGGAACGAGTCTGGAGTTAATGTCTCAACTTTTCGTCTTGTTTTGTTCTCCGATAAAGGGCTAATGGCCGGGAATGACTTGTTACACTCGTATTTACGAACCGCACCGCGATGTGGGTATCAACGGATTGTGAGAGGTCTCTTGAGGAGGGACCCCGTGTGCTCTCCACGGGGGCCGGCACCTCGCGTTACCATGTACACAGTTTACACAGCAACCAATGAAATTCAAATGCAGCAGCTACGACGCCGACAGGGGAGTGGGGAGATCCGCAAGGGCCTGTTTAGTTACCGAGTTGATAAGAAGGGTCTCTGACGTCTCTGGAGTAGACAAGGCTATGCAAAGATGGCGTCACCAACCGGTGGAACGAACTCTGTAATCGAGTCCTTCGAGGGAATTTTAACTGAATTAATGAGGAAAATGGATTTTTAGGATTAGAACTTCACGTATTAGGGAGTTGAATACACCTGGGGGTTGAACACATTTTTATTGCGACACTTTTCTCCTCTTTATGACCTACCTGAATACCTGGTGCACATGGGCTTCTTCGGTTGCATGACCCTGACTCGGAATTCCTCCTCCAATTATTTATTATTCGTGTATCGAACTCTGTTATCGACTCCATTGGACTCATTGTCTTTCGATCGTTGTCCATCCACCCCTCGTGAGAACAACCACTCCAGGATGAGCCACGAGATCTCATCGATCTTCAAGAAAATTGACGACACAATAATCGACCTGAAGATGATCCTCGAACAAGTGACAGAGTTGAGAGGTAAGGGATCATGACACCACATCAATAAATCACTGACTTCTTTCTTCTCGTCACTTTGGGAGCAGTCAAGTGTGCCCTGATGCACGTGGAGATCCTCTCTCACTACCAGCCCCTGTGTGCGATGGTCCTGGATGGTCTGAACGAGCAGGAAAGGGAGATGAGGTTGAAGGAGAAGAGTGATGACGAAATGGAGGAGTGAGACGTTCATTACCTCCTAAAATCACTGATTGTCTTCAAGACATTGGAGCGTTTGGATCCTTTGATACTGTCTATCCTGACCTGGAACTGTTAATTGTCACCTGATTCACCCAGTCATGAGGAATGATTAATTCTCTCAATAAAATATATAGAGATAAATCTTATGTTTAAATATATTTATTACATACAGATGGCTAATACATGTGTCTCATGAATCATAACATGTACATATAGTCTTTCATATATAATATATTAATTTCATACTCCAAGATAGTAGGACGAAGGATCTTGATAAATCGGTCAGACGATGTGACCTTGTGCAATAGCGAATATTTGGGGAATATTAACGTCTTTTTGCAATTTATTGTTCATTTGGATTAATGAACATCAACTTTTCTTTGTACCACTTTCCCTTTGACGTTTAAACAAAAGCTCGGATGATGATTGCATTCAACAAATGAATTATTCTTGACAATCAGTTCGACTTTTAATTAGCGATAGTCGCACTCTGCAAATCTTGTAAATGTTCTCCAACAATTTTATCACAACACGTATGACGTAATTTAATAGAAAAATGAAGCACTTCCCCTGGGAAATTTTGTCCGAAGGGTGAAATGGTGACTCCTGGAGTTCGCGGGGAACAAAATTATTCAGAGAAAGGGCTACGTTCTTCTGTTAATTTATTTTCACGCGTGAATCTTGATGATTAATCTTTAGCTTTAAAAATTCGACGAACTTTCACGATTAAATGTGACACGCAAATACTTGATATATTCGTCTCTCTTAATTATCTAGAACATTAGGTTTATATAATGCACCATATTGAAACATTTACAAAACGTTCAATGCAACCATTTTTCATTTCATGATTTATTTTAATAATATTAAAAAATAAATTATCATTCAAGCTACTCATTAAAGAAGACCAGGTCAAAATATATCCTAAAATATAGTCGGGAATTGAGACTGAAAATGTTGCATTACACAGAACATTCAGAGGATAATCGATCTAATAATCGAATAAATTCAATGGGAATGCCATCGATGAAAAAAATTATTCACTCGATTTTTTTTCTTCTCCTCCCGGAATTTTTTAATCCATTTCCCATCGCAAAATGCAACGAAATAACTGGATAAGTCTCAACCGAAGAAGATATATCGATATTTTATGTAAAATATATGGATATATATTTTTAAAAACTTTTAGCTGAATTTTCGTCTTTCTATTCAATTTTTTCGTACGCGATTAAATTTAAAAATACATCTTTATTAATGTTCACATGGCACGCAATATCGAACGGGAAATTTAGTCACCTTACTACGACGCACGCACTCGGACACATCTGAGCCGTAGTCGCACATTAAAAATTTTTTTCTTCATTAAAAATCGAACGACTTTAATGTTCAACATCGAGTTTTAGCATTATACAATTCACTGTGGTACCCTTGTCAACCCTGCTTCATTAAATGCTTATATTTTGCTTTGGAAATTATTGGAATAATTAATTAATTAAAGCGAACGAAGATGAAAATATAAGAATTTGTCGGTAGAGGAGGGGAGGAGGGGGGAGAGGGAGGTAAAAGGATATAATTTATCTGACAATTGAAAACAAAATTAAATATTTCAAATTGTTTTTCGTTGCCTCCCCCACCGACTTGATCAACTCTGAAATATTCGATTTTTTAAAACCTTTCAATTATATACTTTCGAACTAAATCGAATCGTATTATGTGTAAATAAATTCTACAGGGAATCTAACGGCTAATATATGCAGACTGCAATAAATGTCTTCATTCTTTGCATTTTACAATTTTTTAATATCCGAAAACCCAGTGGAGACCTCAAGCCGATTGCAAATACTTTCCTAAACCGTTTATTGTCCTCAGCTTCGTTGATCATTTCCATTAAAATAATTATCGAGGTTGAAATCGGGCTCGTTAGGCCGAGTGGTGCGTGTTTGAATTCAACTGGAATATTCTGAACGATTAATTGAAATAAATAATAAATAATAAGAATTAACATACGAATAATAGTAAACAGGTCCATTATTTCGAGTGCATGAGTCTCCAGGGTGACGTAAAATACTCAAAAGGGATACGATAATTCGCTTACGACCTAAACCAATTATACATTCAGGTACACACTGTACGGATTAAGCACGATTAATAATTTCATTTTCAAATTTTTTTTTCACCAGAAATTTTCGAAATTTGGGAAGAGGGACCTTGTTGTCCTCTTCAATCGTCTTCAAAAGTATTGTAGGTAATCCAGTTTTTTTTCTCTCCCACGGATAATTTTAGTTTGTTCATGCGTACGATAAAATAATTAATGATAATTATTCTGTCGTGCATTTAAGGCCCCCCGGACCCACTCCTTCCGAACGTGATCTACATTGTTTTTCATTGAATTTTTTTCATTTATCAAGAAGTGTAATTGAAAAGTGTATTGTTGACACTGAAAAAAATATAATTCAGTAGCGAAATAGTGAAATGAGAGGTCCTCATCCTCAACTGCTCCTCAACTGCTCCTCCGAGGAAAAAAAAAATCTAGAAAACGTTCGTAAACGAGTACATCCGGGTCTCCATTTATTAATTTTTACTCAGGTATTAGTGATGGCGATAAATATTGCCAACAGTACAATTTTTCCTCCACAAATGGGAACAATTCGCAGTTTGACACTGACTAGGCGCCTAAGGATCTACACATTTGGATTTTTCTCCAGACAATCTGCAAAGAGACGGAAGATTCTATTTGATATGACGCTGTCACGTCGACTGGCGTTATATACCTCATTAAAATATCCCGAGTTTTCCTTATCGTTTCATTGTTCCATCGAATCCACTGCTGGCCCCGTGTCGCCGAGGGTAGGACAGACGATGACGATTGCGATACTGATAACGACGAAGACAGGAGTCTCCAGTGGAGCTGCGACACAGGTATATGCTCACAGGGGATGGCTGCATCTGAGAGATCACAAGGGCTGTTCTTGCGCAATGACCACCAGCGTCACCACCCTCCTCCTCGAGGACATCGCAGACTCGAGCTGCCTCCATAGCGAACACTCCCATGCAGTCCTCCTCATCATCCTGAGGAGTTTGTTAAACGGTTTTATTATACAGTTTCTAACGTCAACAAAAATTCTTTTCCTTTTAAAATTTTTTTTTCACTGGGAGGGTCTTCACCCCACCTCACAGCCCTTCCTACCGAAGAAAAGATTACTATTGTTTTTATTAAATCTAGACACTTACACAAGCTATGCAAATCTGATGCATCACACAGGGCACGAAGAGTCCACTAACGAGATTCTTCGCTGGTTTGCAGTTTCTCTCAATGGCCTCCAGCTCTGGACAGGGTGTAAATTTGCCTTCATCGAATCCTAGGGGATGACAACCAGACAGTTAACGTCATCAGCACGAACAGTCCCAGAAAATTATCATCATAATTAAAAATTACATAAGTCTCACCTTCATAAGGAGATCCTTCATCTTCTATCGCATTACTAGACCTCTTCTCATTGCCCCCAGGTTCCCCGACATTATCTTTATCCCCATTACTCGAATTATTTTTCGTCGGTGAATTCCTCGGCGACTCCCTCTGCGCAGCGATACTGTTCCTGAACTCATTGAGCGCCTTCCTCATCTTCTCCACGGAGTAAGCCGCAGCCATTCGCGCCATAACAACGTCCTTCACGTCCTGAGAGTCGGCGTCAGTGTCGGCTGCCGAGTACCTCACAGCATCCTCGATGATGACGTTCTTGACGTTCCTCAGTTTCTCGTCCATCTGATCTAATTTGTCCCTCCGTTCTCCTCCAGTTCTCTCGACGTCCCGGGGAGGTGCTTTGAGCTTGTCAGCCATTGCCCTGTAGTACCTCTGGAGCATCCACTCGTCGTCCTGCTCCTGGCTGCCGGGTCTGGCCAGGAGGGCAGCCTTCTTCCGCCTCCTGTCGATCCCGAAGTACTGCGACCAGTCCACACTCTTCTTCTTGACTTCTATCAGACGCTCCTTGGTGCTCCCGGCCTTGGGCTTGTCCTTGAGACGCTCCTGTCGAGATGTGGTGGTGTCGGTGGTGAAGGGAACCGGTCGCTCTGATGTGTGCTGATGCATGTGCTCCATTCCGTGCATGTGGCTGGTGTCTCCATTGTGATTCAGCTTTGTCTGGAGCTTCTGGCCTTGAGTTTTGTTGGATTCGGAGGATTGGGGACCGAAGAGGGCACCCAGATCCTGGGCGACCTGTTAACGAGAATCAAAAACAGGGTTTTTAATAATTTTTCTGTTATCGAAAATTATTGAACAAATGAAAAAAAAAATTCTTCAACGTTTCCTTGAACGTTTTGTCGTACCTTAGGATCGGTGGACTGCGATGTCAGTGGAAAGGATTTAACGCTCCTCTTGGCAACTGGAAAGCGCTTCACGAGGTCCCTGTAGTCCCTGCCGAGGGGGTACCTTCCGTTGACATTTCTCCTCTGGGTCGGAAGTACCTGGTAGAGTAAATAATTTTTTGGACGCTGAGGGCGCTCTCCTTCGGGGAAATCTATTTCATCGTCTTCTCGGGAACGATCTTTGGCAAGAAATTCACCCCATGGCATGGGACCCGGACCGTCGAATTTATTATTCTGCTCCATCCTGTATCTGTCGTAGAGTGACTGCAGGGCCTCGATTGGCAAGTACTCGGGATCCTCCGGGTCTTCTCCGTAAGGGGGTGAATTTTGGAGCTCCTCCAGAAATAGCCGAGCCAATTCTCTGTCATTGCCGTTCAGATAGTCCGAATTTGGGGTGCGTTTTCGGGCACCGGTTCTCTCACGCTCCCGGAAGAGTGACGATCCTGTCTCCCTCTGGAAAATTAAAATTTTCTTCTCGTTGAATAATTTAAATAATCAATGAATTATGCATGAGAAATAATAAGTAGATTGTACTCAACACAAGAGGTATTTTCCTCCTGGTTTATTCATGAGCCTTCACTTTTCGTGAAGTTTGTCAGATTTGGGGGAAGTTCGATGATAAAAAAAAAAATCTCGTTGAATTAAAAACTCACTTGAATGGGCGCTGTCTCAAGATAATCCATGAGAGCCCTCTCCAATCTTTTATTATTAAACCCTCGATATCCGACCCCGATATTCTCCAACTGTCCATTCTCTGCACAAAAAAAAAATTGCAAATTTAAATATCAATACGTCTCCTACCCCTCCCCTCCCGTGTGGTATATCATGTGGAATTAATTGATTGGATTGTGGGAATACCTAGGGGAAGAAATTCGAGGTCATCCTCGTCTTCATCCATCTCTGGTATTTCCTCCCTCTCGAACTTTCGCTCCGGCTCGCCGTGATACTTGAAGGACCTCAGGTCGCCGTAGTAATCCTGGGGAAGTCCGTCGAGGGACCGTTGTTTTCTCGTTACAGCGTTCAGGGCACTCCTCAGGGAGTCCTCGCTCGTCTGGTGGGGAACTGGTGAGGTGGCTAGAGCGAGTCCTACCAGGAGGAAGGCCAAGGGCCAGAATATTCTGGGCATTTTGTTCCTGAAGATGAGGAAACGATTTTTATAACGTACGATCTGTCAATATTTAATCTGTTGCTTTATCTGGGGTTCAATTTTTTTTCTCTCTGGTTTATTTGGTGGAACATTTGTTAAGGAAAATGCCCCGCAGTGATAAACAAAATAGAAACAATTTTCGATTTTTTTGCTGGACTTTCTGCACGTGGAAAAATCTAGAGGAACCCTGGTGAAACATTTCTGAATAATCGATGTACCTAGGCCTTCTCAATGCCCTCCCCCTCTTGCCGGGGTCTCCATTCACCCCCAAAACTCCCCTCGTTATTCTCCAAAAACGTTAAAGCCACCTGGAGCACGCAAACACACAAAAATCGATAGACTTATTCTGACGTTCTAAATCCAGAATTTAACGAGCTTCTTTTCGTGCCAGAGTGCTAGCATATGACATGTTTTTCACAAGCTCTAGAGTGTCGACAGCTAATTCACCCTTTTAGTCTATTCGCGGAGCTCAAGGGGTGACTGTTGGTTTTGTTAAAATTTAATTAATACCAGAAGTTCAAGCAATAGGTCACTTCGACTTTCCGGACATAGGCAAATGGTCTATAAGCAGTCCAACGTTGACGTAACAGATGGTGGCCTGAATATCAGGAAACTACTGTTCCCCACTACGTCACAACAACGAAAGTTAGAACCCCCTGATAGATATCACTCCCCAAGACAATCCCATCAAATTCCATTAATTAAAAAATTTTTTACAGATTTCTGCTGATTGTGAAATGATCTGGGGCTCAATCAGAGGGTCCAGACTTCCTCAACTCGAATTCTAGGGGAAAAATGCACTTACGCCCTTTCAGTTCTTCATGAAAAATATCCGGATGGTTTGGGAGCTTGGAATATCGACTGGGAATATTTATTTAGACAACAGCCCAGGACAACTGACGAATGAAACTATTTAGCACCACTTGAGAGTCACAACAGCTTTACGCAAGCCACACCAAAACCCGAGCTTTTATACCCCCCCGGCAGTATTTTATAATCGATATTGTTGCGCATGACATCAACTCGATCCAGCAACAAGTCCAAGAATACGTGAGGTGACTCGGGGACATCACAATGGGGTGAAAGGTTGAGGGCTGGACATGATTGAATAGGAGTGGGTCTGGACGCCCTTCCAGGGAGCGAGATCCTTCGATAATTTCACCAATGGCCGGAAAATATTCATGAGACTTTCCAGGAATTGTTTTTATTACTCGAAAAGGGTGAGGGGGTGTCAAAATATTCTTGATTTAACGTTAATGAGCTGTGAATTTGATGTGGACTAAGCACTTGTTGTTCTATTTATTTTGATGGTCTGATTGTGCTTTCGCTGATTTGTTTTTAATATCCACAATACATGACAACAATGGAGACTTATTATGCTGTACTTTTTTCTTATCGAGGTACGGATTTACGAATTGATAAGAGGATAAGACAGTTGTTATCAGGACGAGGTCAGATAGATTATTCCCACCGGAGATTGATAATGGAAATAGTCGCGGCTCGCGTTTCCCTTCGAAATGTCAGAGGGACATATTTTTCCGGATGAAATCGGTGGAGAGCGTCCACCCCCAGTCCTCTACGAGTCCTCGACGACTTCGGGGGTGCACCCGGGCAGCGCAGGTAAAGGGTAGCAATTAATGCAGATTTAATAGTCACTCGATTGTCTGGGAAAAATTGAATATTCAAGGGAAAGAAGTACTTCCTGTTTCCAGATAGAAATGAAGGGAGACATCAGAGACGACCTATACCAATCAGCACCCAGGAGTGGAGGTCGGCGACGAGGTCGCAGTTCAGTCCCATTTCCGCTGAATATTTCTTGACGAATGTGGAACAGGTCGAGATACAGCCAATAGTGGACCTCAATGCACGTGCGTAATCAATAATTTTGATTAACATAACAGAGATAATTTATTTGATTTGAAAAATAAATATATTTCAATTGACATCTGTTCCAGTACTTGGACAATCTGGGCATCAGTTCAGGGTGAAAATTCGGGGGGCAGAAACATTATTTTTAGCTTCAGAAAACTCGACCAATTGTCAGAGGAATATTTTGGGCTCCTCCAGAAGTTTTTTGATGGATGTGAGGGATCCGTCCGGAGAATGTGCCTTCACACTGACGAAGGGGCTCAGTTGGGGATGTGTTCCAGGGTTTTTGCATGTAATGAGACCTGAGAAGGAAAGACTCTGGAGATTAATCACGTCAAGGGGAGGAAATAATTAAGAAAAAATTTTTTCGACAGAATATGACGGTCCAAACTACTGAATACATCGGCAGCGTCCAGCAGAACTTCACTCTCTTCGGTCCCAGTTTCACGGTTTATGATGCCTCGGGGGAAGCCATGTGCATCATAGACGGGCCCAATATGTGCTGCTGTTGCATGAGCGATGAAGTTTTCTTCCAGGTGAACGAGCGCATGATTTTATGGAATTGCAAAAACGCAGAAAAACCGGGTGAATCCACCGAGAAATTCAATTAAACTTCTAATGAACTTTCTCGTTATTTCTCTAGCAGATAAGGTGTGAATTAGTTCACAGCTTATCTGGGCCTTATTCCAATCAAAAATCTTGTTTCTAATTTTTTTGGGGGAGTAGAACTGACTTTTCTGTTAAGTCCCATGTAAAAGGGACCAACCACCAGCTGATATTTCTCTTCAGGTTTTGTCTGCAGATAAGACTCGTCAAATAGCCTCCATAAGTCATCAGTACGATCACCTACTCGTCGATTATATTCTGCTTCTGACGTTTCCGATCGACGCCAACGTCCGACTGAAGAGTCTCCTGATGGCAGGGACATTTTTGCTGGTGAGTGACAACAATTGATAACAATGAATTTGGAAAACCGATTTGTTAAATCTCCTGTTACAGGGGGCACTCTACTTCGACCGTTTGTCCAGCTCCACTAGATCTAGACCTACCACCTAACTGTTCATAATCCTATTATTATTATTTTTATTTGTAAAATAAATAAATTGAGTGGTGTCAGTAATATTTTTCCTCTGGAACTTATTTCGTTGCCTCCAACTAAGAGCCAGTCATTGTGATATGTAAATGCATCGTCTTCAGGTACATATTTGGTGCCAAAAAACATGGGAAAAATATTTTGATAAATTATGTCTTCAGTGTCGTGGAGTGTTCATCCATAAAAACCCTGAAATCAATTTTTTTAATCTCCAGTGCTGATTGCAAACGTTAAATAAATGAATAATTGATTGAATCTAAAAGTAAGTGCTAAAATACGATTTCCCCTCCAGCTATTATTGCCCAGATATCTATATTGCACTTTGCCTCATCGCGATAGGCTTCCGAGAATGAAAAAAACAGTGTGCGACGAGAAACAAGAGTTTGACGCCTCTATCTGGTCGACAGTTCTAAACCGTTTGGTTCGGATACGGTCATATGTTCTCTGTGACTCCCAGGATCAGAAATCGAATTTTTAGGGCACCCAACAATCGTGTGGTACAGGAGACACAGATGCAAATGCTGAAG
Source organism: Diachasmimorpha longicaudata (assembly GCF_034640455.1). Lineage (NCBI taxonomy): Eukaryota > Metazoa > Arthropoda > Insecta > Hymenoptera > Braconidae > Diachasmimorpha > Diachasmimorpha longicaudata. Next base: position 3,728,428 of record NC_087242.1, read on the forward strand.
ACATCAGTTGAACGGACCTCAGGAACCCAGAGGTATTATTATTATTAATACTATGATTTGATTGCTCATTAACGAGATCAATAGACAATCCTCGAAGACTGCGGCTTCACCTCGAGGACATCGAGTTCAATAACTATTATGTCGATGACGACATATTTCAGTTGAACAAGTTTTATTGAGTTTTTAATTTTTTTTTAATTGCCTACGACTTTTTCGAACCCTCGCAGTCCTGAAAAAAATTATCGGTATTGTTGCGTAATGAAATATTACTCTACGGTGACGTCTGACCGCTGCCCTGACCTAGACCACGTTTTTGCTCTGACCGAATGAATCAGGTAAAGGTTCTGAAGAGACCAAAATACCCAGTGAAGGTTGAAGAGGAATGGGCTGAAATGGGATTATTAACATTTATTAATATATTAACAATCCCTGTCACTCATCGATTATCAACTGAGCTAATGAAAATGTGGCAATTATTCATCATGAATAATTCATGGAATTCATGTATTATTTCATGGATTTTCCCACCAGCGAATATGTAAGCAGTCATTACCATTAACAGGATTGACGAGTCATCAGTCTTCAGCAGGAGTTCCTCTTCGATAAATTAGGAGAAATGTTGGTGGTTCTTGGAATTAATTGAGAGAAAAAAAAAATATAGGGCCGGTGACGTGTGAGGCTTTTGGCAGCTGGTTTTTCGTTTACATTTATCAATAATTATCAATAGTACATTATGGATTTTAATGTAGCGTTGACGGTGCTTCCATTGTGCCACAGTGCGGCACAAAGGTTAACGCCAAAAACATAACCTGAACAAATTAAAATTAATTTTCCAGATACTGACGAACTCCATTGAACAGTTTTGTTGATACAATGGCATTCTTCGAGATTATTGGTATCATCACAGTTGTTTATTACGTTTTCTATTTAATTTATCCATGGTTTCTCGATTGCGATCTTGGACTCTCCCTTCAGGAAACATTCGGCCAGCCTGTCGGTAATTATAAGGTTTTTCAAGGACATATGTTAACACCGAACACTTTCCTGGCAGAATAACTAAGAACACACGATAAATGGTGCTTGATATCTAGGACATATGATGCATAACGTATCTCATGAAGACATTAAGTTATTTATGAATCATTGACCCCTGTTGCCACCCAAATAACCCACCATCTGACACTCGGGTATCACCGAAGGGGGAAAAACAATTGTATGCATTCAATCAACAATTAACAATATCCAGAGCTCAGATTTTGATAGGGAATCGGTCAAATTATGGAGATTCTACACCACTTTGGACAATTAAAAAAAAATATGGAGAAAATACTCCGATGGTACCCGGGTGGTAACACAAGAGTTAAATTAGATACTCAGGGTATTCACTGACTTGTTTTACACATCTTCGATGTCGCTTGGAATCAATTACCTTAATGATGATGCACATAATTTCGAAACACGTGTTCAATTAATTCTGTAAATGCAAATTGATTGGGGCGTTTCAAAGTGCAGAATTGAGACGTGAAATTTGTTTCTTGTAATTCAGACAAATTGAGGGGCAAAGTTGTGTGGATCACGGGGGCTTCCAGTGGCATTGGTGAACATCTGGCGAATGTACTTGCCAAAGCTCACTGCAAGTTGATATTATCGGCGAGAAGGGCCAATGAACTTGCCCGAGTGAAGGAGGAATGTTTGAAAGGTATTTTAATTGTATTTTGTGGCAGTCTAGGGTGAGAACAGATAAAAACATTTCATAAAACTGTAAAATCGAAATCCATTAAATTGGCTGAATTTTCCAAACGTTCAAGTAGTAAAACATAGGATGACCTCACTGAATTGTCTCCTCCATTCTTTCCTCAGTCAATCCTCACCTTCAAGAAACCGATGTGGAAGTCCTCGTGATGGACATTTGTGATGTTGCCAATCACCGGAAACATTTCGAACACGTCATCGCGAAGTTCGGAAAGGTAACATGCACTCGAATAATTTCCACGTGGAAATCGACTCATGGTATGTTTTCTCCAGCTGGATATTCTGGTGAACAATGCAGGCAGATCCCAGCGGGCGAGCTGGGAGAAGATCGACCTGCAGGTGGACAAGGAGCTCTTCGATCTTAACGTATTCTCTCACGTCTCCCTCAGTCGAATTGTCTACGCCTACTTCGAGGAGATTGGACATGGTCACATGGTCGTTGTCAGCAGTCTCGCGGGAATAGTAGGAATTCCGTTCTCTGGCTCGTACACCGGGTCGAAGCACGCGCTACATGTGCGTCGACTTTAAAAAAAAATCCTCCTTCGAGTCTTCTCAAGGTTAGACAAAATTTTTTGAAAAATTATTGGGGTTTCAGGGCTACTTCGAGAGTCTTCGAGCAGAGAAGCAGAATAAAAATATTCCCATCTCCATAGTATGCCCTGGCGCCGTTCAGACGCCATTTTTATCCGAGAGCTTCACTGATACGGTTGGCGAGGTACCCACATGAATACACGAATATAATTATAAAAAAAATTATTATCAATATTTTTTCATGCAGAAATTCGGCCAAGTAACTCAACATGCCAAGAACAAGGTGAGTCCCGAACGTTGTGCTCACCTCATAGCAGTGGCCATTGTCAATAACATCGACGAGTCTTGGATTGCACATTCCACGGCTCTTCAGCTCACTTATCTCGTCAAGTACTATCCGAGTCTAGGTCGAATGTAAGTTTGACAATTCTGTCATTCCGGCTGATGCTCGATATTTCGACTTCATCCCTTGCACCAGTAAAATAATGTTGATTAAAAAAATGTTTTAGGATTCTCCAACTGTTGGGCCCAATATTTCTCCAACGCCTGCGTGACAACAAGGTCACGGTCACTGAGAAATAAACTCTAGATGCCGTCTTCAACGAGGGACAAGTGCATACATTGATAATACATTCTTAAATTCAGTTGAAATGATTTTATATGACATTTTGTACATAAGGAATAAACTTATACTACTCGGTTAACTTGGACAACTTTTCCCTAGCCCCTTTTCCCCGCAGAATAGCTTCCTTGAACAGTTTGCAGTACAGGGCGTGGGCTACTGGGCTGTCATCATTGCCAGGCACTGGATAAGTGATGAGATTCGGATTGCAATTGGTGTCGACAATTCCAACACTGGGAATGCACATTTTTGCTGCATCACGTACAGCAAAACTCTCGTAGAGTACATCGTTCTGGGAGTTGATGAAGATACACAAGTCCGGGAGTCTGGTGACAGCCTTGAAGAGTCTCGTTGCATTGGTGAATGTTCCCCTCGTCCAGAATCTCGTGTGGGCGAATTCACCGCACTCCCTGGCCGTTTTTTCGACCAGGTGAGTGGCCTGGGGATTGCGACAGACGAAGAGAATTATTCCATTGTGAAAGGCAATGTGAGCTGTGAAGTTGAGGGCACTTCGGAGGTGTTCAGCTGTCTTGTCGAGGTCGATTATCAGATGGCCCAGTCGTGATCCGTAGAGGTACGGCTTCATTCGATCATCCAGGGAGCCGATCTTGTGGCCGAAGTGCACTCGTGCGTCGAAGAGGTCCTTTATGGTGAACAGCTCGTGAACTCCGAAGAGATCGGGGTGCTTCAGGGGATCTATCACAGCTGGTGGGTCTAGAAAAGTGAGAAGACATTTTTTCGCAAAAATTCTGGAGAAAAAACCTCAATTCGTTGGAAAATTTGGACTTCTGTCTTTGTTCAGTCTCAATAAAATGAAATACCTTCACTTTTTTGTACTTTGGGGACTGCTTGTGTTGACAGGGGTGTCTGACTGAAATTGATGCCCACTGGTCGCTTGACATGGCCTAAAACTGTCGAAATTCCCTTAAAGATCGATACAACGTCTTAATTTACAAACAAGTACTCATAAATAGTTATTTATTTACACTTTGTTGTGGAAAATATACGAGCTACCGATCCAGCCATTTTGAGGTTAACCAAACTGTGAATTGGTCACTAGATAGTAGATTCTCAGGGTTATCTGCTTTCCCCGGTGTATCATCTCATACCCACCGTCTAATGTGGCGCCAAAACGTTAGCGGTGCAACAAACGCAAGTCCCAAAAAGTTGTGAAGTCAAGTTCACCTGCTGTTTTTCGTCGTTCAGCTCTTCAAAAGTTGAAGTAATTGAAACAAAGGATTTTCTGCGAGTGAATTGAATATCTCCCAGTTCCCTTTTTCTCATCGATTATTGAGAAGTCAAAGACAAACAGTTCGGATTGAAAGTTCTGCAGATCTAAGGTTATCATCACATGTGTTTGTGCATCTCAATATATTAATTCCGAAAAAAAAAGAAAAGGAGTAAAATGGCTGATACGAAGGAAAAAAGTGATACAAATTCTCCAGAACATTGCGAGGAGGCAAATAGTGACGAACAAACAAAACCCGGGGAGATAAAACATTTGGAGAATACGAAGAAGAGACTCAGGGATGCGAGTCCCGAGGATGGGTCAGAGAGGTCCTTCAGGAATCGCAGGAACAGTGAATCAAGTGACAGCACAATCTCCAGCAGTGAGAAGAGAAAAACTGAGTACGAGACTGATCCTGCGGTGTTGTCTAGGAGGCAGAAGGACATTGATTATGGGAAGAACACGATTGGATATGACAGATACATACAAATGGTTCCCAAGTAGGTTCAAAAAAATTAGATTCGAAAGATTTCAGACCGCTATTCGGGGCCTAAATGTTGAATTTTTCTCTATAAACTATCGAAATTGACTTTGCAAGGGATCAGAGGACTGAAGGTCAGCCAAAGACCCCTCCGAAGCACGTGAAGTACAGCAGGAGAGGCTGGGATGGCATGGTGAAGCTCTGGAGGAAGCAGCTGCACATTTGGGACCCCCCTGAGATTAAGCAGGAGCCTGCACCGGAAAATGCAGAGAATCCTGAAGTAGCTGTCTCCGAAGATTAATTCCTTCACTTTTCAATCTGAGAAGATTGAAATACTCCTTCTGTACGTCAGGCAATTCGTTTGATATTGGGTACTGGGATTTTTGAGTGATTTGCCAAAAAAACAGTGCATAGTTATATTTTTCAACGCGTCAGGTAGCATTTATACCTTGTATTTTGCATTATTCTCTATAATTACAAAAGTTCGTTTATAAATTACAATATTTAGTAGATTCAATCTAGACTATTTAGCATTGGTTAAAGTCTCTAGTTTGCTGAGAATTTCTGCCAAAGTTTTGTTAGTGTTTCGCTCCACTTCGGCGATTCTCTCCATCAGTCTGTTCTCCATTTCTCCGAGTTTAGTATCGATAATCGATTGTAAACCGGATAAATCAACACTTCCATTGATTGTTTGTGAATAATTTGCAGGCTGTTCACCTGGAGAGTTGTTATTATTCGCAGAAAATTTCGGTTTCGTAGCTTTTTTATTACTTTTAAACGCTTTTTTCTCAGAGTCGTCACTCTGAGAGTCAGCTGGAGAAGCTGACGTCTTATTCTCGAGCTTTCGAACGTACTGCGCCATTCCAGAGTCTTTTAAAATGATATTCCGAGAATTTCCAACCTTTTGAGACGCTTTTCCAGTCAAATTATTCCGTTTAGGTTTTAACAGCGTCAGGAAATCGCTAATTATGGTGTTATAGCTCGACTCTTCTGAGCGAGGACTGTTCGAAGGCTTGGAATCGTCCAGGACGAGACGAATTCCATAAATAAATACTGATGAACGTTCATTCTTTACTCTAGTGAACTGAAATAAAAAAAAGTGTTTTCAAAGTTTCGAAGCAGTGGGTTAATTAAATTAATTACCAGATTAATGAGAGGTTCAATTACCTTTATACTGGCTTCTCTCGTGGGCTTGTCGAAGACAATTCCTCCCAGGTAAACAGTGCATCCCTCGAATTCATCGATGAACTCTGAGAACATAGTCGCAGCATACTCTCCACTCTCTTTAAATATCTCCAGGACCTCAGCCTCGGATGCAATTGCTATCCTGACTATCCTCTGCCCATTCTTCAGTTTGATGTCTATGGTACAGGGCTCGTAGTCGGGTTTCGGCTGAATTTCTATGCTCGTATGTTCGTATGCGATGTCCTCTAAGGGCATGCTAACGAATTAAAATAAAATAAAAATGTTAAGTATTATTTGGAGAGATCTGAGACACGAGAGTAATTGGACAACTACCGGCATTACCTTCCAGAAAAATCCTTTTGGAGAACTGTTGTAACTGTGTTTCTGAGGGATTTATCCTTGGACACCCACCAATTTGATGAAATTTCGAAAATATCATTTTGAGCTTTTTCACCAGGTGGTTCAGCCCTCACCGGAGGCGGATTTGAGGCTGTTTTATCAGCAACTATCATCTCCATGATCTCAAATATAATGAGGTTATTATCTCTAGTAACGTGGTGAATGATAACACTTAGATGTTAAAAATTAATCCATTTTGTAGGTTATGATGTCGTCACTCTAAACTTATTGGTTTTTTTTGCTTTTTTAATTAAAAAAATGAGATTCTCCTGCGGGAAAGAGAATGCCCGAAGCACGAGAGTATTTTATGAACACATAACCACCAAGTTGTGCTGGAAATAACCCACAGGGAACTCCAGAGTAGCTCAATAACGAGGCATGGCCCTACGGATTTTTTTTCACTACAGAATTCTACTTTACTACTTTTCACATTTCGTAGCGGTGGCGCATGAACCACGATGGTGAACGTTCCTGTTAGCAAATCTCCCCCATCATCTTTGTATTTATCGCACTAATGTGCAGCAATATCAACATCTCTATTTCCAAAACGTCAAAATGATATCCAAAACGTAGATTTCGTCTAATTAAACTTATGATGTAGATCCGGTGGAGAGGGAAGGATCAAATGTGAGGACTAGACAAAGGAGAGCTCACTGAGGTAGAACAAAAAATAAAGAGCAAGCCACCGTGTTAACCATATTTTTATTATTATTTATAATACACCACCGTCATAACATCTAAATCAAGTTATTCCTTCGGGGTAATGGGTAATGGTTTAGTCCTGGTGGCCCAGAACTCCTCACGTTTGTGATATGGAGCGTAAGGGTCATCGACCCAGAACTTGGGCTTCCTCCAGAATGGCGAGACCATTTTGTCCAGCATCCAAGACTGAGTAGAATTGCAGAATACGTGTTGACGAGAGCGTCGAGCATTGGCAGCGCTTTTTTTCCATCTTCGCTTGTGTCTGCTGGCTTTGGTTCTTATCCAGATTCCCCTGCAAGAATTACCCCATGCCATTATCAAATAAATATTGTCTTTGTTTTTTTTTTATCGTATTTCGTACCAATTCAGTCGGTAGAATCGTTTCAGGACAGTTTTGACAGTCGCTCGCTTTCCCTTGGACTTTGTGAACTTGATGACAGTACGAGTGGGCGTATATCGAGTAAGAACAGCTGACTCAACTGATTTTCTATGGAGTTGAACATTCAGAAGTTATTACTTTTACTGAAAAGGAGGAGAGACAGGCCTGGGAAATTGATGAGTGTCAATAACGATTCATGTCAGAGGAGCATAGCAAGAAGTTGACATTTTGCGTAATCGTTCGGCTATTAGGAATATTTTTCAGAAGTTATTTGATATTGTTTACGTTAATAAGCCTCCAGCAGGAGCAATTGGTGACGTCTTAACATTTTGGCTCAATCTCATTGACGACATAAGGGAGGAAATCCCTCGATATTCACTATCGAAGCTGGATTTTAGCCCTCCAAAAAGGGGTTTGCCCTCGGTAAATCCATAATTTTGTAGTTTAGGGGATGACACGACAGCTCGGCATCGAACAGCTCCTAAAAATTGCGAACAATGTAAAGCTCCTAATTTCCTAACCTCAAAACTTCCTCGAAAATTGTTATTTACTGACATAAAATCTCAATGTTGTATTTCAACAAATCGTATAATGAGAATTCGGTACCTCTCAGAGCAGCTCCGAAGAGTGTCGACAGCATTCTCGAGGAATTGCTAGTCACCGGTTACACTGAGTTATCACTCATTATTTCTAAATGTTTTTCTGAGTAATTGAGAGAGCCATCGAGCAATAGCAACGCTCACGTGGCCAGAAAATCGGACAAGAAACTACTGGAACCGAACCATTCTCACCTTTAATCTTCAATCGAATCAGCTGTTCAGTCCCGAATTCCACTGCATTCCGCCAGTCTCAACAATCTGTTAATATTGAAATAATTTATTCCGATATTTAACCTCTAGGGCTGTTTCGTTTGTGCCGCCTCAACGGCAGAAAGCATGTTCCGAATTGGCATTAAATTTTCGTCAACCCCACACGATCGGATAATTAAAGTAAGTCAGAAAATATAATCAGCATAAATTCCCAATCACCATTCATATCTGACAATTATTCAGAATGATAAGTATCCCATAAAAACACTATCCAACAGAATAATAAATGCAGACGAAACCTTGAGAACCTTTGATCATTCTATTTTCTGTCATGACTTTATGACCAAGTTGTCACAGACAGTCGTCATTGGACGATCTCCTTGCATGTGAAATATATCGATTATAATTATATTGAGAGTAATCACGATGAGTTGACGTGCAAGAGGGAGTTATGATGGAGCAATGACACTTTGGGTGCAGTCGTCAGTCTTACATAAGTCTCACGAGGGTTGAGAATTTTTTTTCTTTCGTCTAATCAATCTATCTGCTTGTTTATAGATTAATAAATATGGGCACTCGAGGTTTTACGCAGTCACCAGGTGCAGGGACATTCAGCCAGGAAGAAGACGAGGCATAGAGTGAGTTCCTTGGGGATTTTTGTGGAAGGTGTTGACGTTGGGGGGATGAGGCTTTTCACTCGATTCTTCATGGGTTTTCAGAGGACGGAAAGATGTCAGGGTCATCGTGGCACAGGCGAGGGCTGGGTACTCGTCGGAGGCACCTCCAAGGTATGCCGTCAAAGACACCGGGGTAAAATGGACATTTTTTTAATAAAAAAGACGATTAGAGCCGTCCATTTTGTTTTTAACCAGAAGGTCAATCAATTCTCTGTATGAATGCAACGCCCACTTGTTCAAGAATTATAAATATTTTTTTTATGTTACAACTGTCTATTTTACCTCCCCCTCCTCTGCATGAGTTCTCCAATTGGATTAAAAATTTTATTGACAATGTAATTTAATTTTCTAGGGGAAAGTCTGGGGGCAAGGGACTTTTACTGGTGGGCTCGATAACCCTGGGGACAGTGGGCATTCTGGCACTGGCTAAGAACAACTCGGATATCAGAAAACAGCTGGAGGAGTGGATTCCAGGAACCGATAAAACAATCAAAGTCATTTTTCAGGAGGAGGGATCGTACTTCGATCAAGTGCGTGAATTCTTCAACAATTTGAAAAACAGGTGAATGAATTTTACAGAATTATTCTTTTTCCTGAACAATATTCGGTTTATTATGATTTACTAATGTAATCGATATTTTTTAGTGTTATTGGAGGGGTTTTTGGTGATGGGAATCCAGAAGTCCAGAAGAAGAAAGATGATAAACCAGGTCAGAAGCAAATTGCATGTGCTAACTGTGAAAACTACACACGTGAGACCCTTACCTTATCCTTATCCTCTTCAATCCTCGAATAATTAATGAAAATATGCTAGTCCACTCGTGCATGTTGTTTATGAGAAAGAAAATCAAACGTGCGATCCTCTGCAGCGTGATTTTTATGCATATTAATTAATTAATTTTATTCACAAAGAAACCGCCTCTCTTAGAAGGTTCAGTGACGTTAAAAAAAATTAAACATCTCACTGAGTCGTTCTGCTTCCCTCTTACTTTCTCCAATGATTTTTTTTGTTAATAATAACTGCTAATGGGTAACACACAGCTCCAAAGCCATCGTTCGAGCCCCTGGTCTTAACAAAAGAGCCACCAGTTAACGATCCATACGCTGAAATCCGCCAGAGTAAGGAAAAAGGAGAGAAAATTCAAGTTGGTGGGTGATAATGTATTTCAGAGCCTTCAAAATTATGTTCCATCATCAATTCTATCATAGAAGTAATTACTTAGAGCCATTTTATTGTCTATGCAGTGGTGGAGAAACCATCGCCCCCCAAGAAAGAAGTTCCGGAGGAATTGAAGCCCAACAATCTCGTGGAACTCGAGGCTTTCTGTGGAGAAGCTGCCACCAAGGCCATCACTGCCTATCAGGAGGCAACCAATGCCATTCGCCAGTACAATCAGGATGTTGTCAAGGTGGTGGAAGGTGGGAACGGTGCTCCTGGTAATATTGCCGGCCCTCTTTGGCAAAGGTAAGAGAAATGTACTGAGTCCATAGGTCGATTTGATCTCATAAAAACGTTTTCATTGGTTTTCCCTAAATTTCTCCATTTTTTCTAAATTCAGTTGAGAAGTTTGAGTTTTCTGAAAGCTTCCGATTGTTCCAGATTGAAAGAAGCAACTGACAAAAGAAAACGTTCAACTCAGGAGGCGGAAAGAAGCGCCACCGAAGCCATCGAAAGTCTCAAGCGTCTCTCAACTGTAGTTGACGATCCCCAATTCGATGCCCCGTCCGTTATGAAAGCAGCTGCCCGTCGAAATGTCAAAAAAATAATTGACGACGTAGACGATGCGAAGAAGAAGTATGACGAGGAGGAGCGCTCGGCCAACATAACCGAGAGATACTGGAATAAAGTTAAAACAGCCAGGGAAAATTTCAACGAAGAGCTGCAAATATTATTTCCCAACATCAATATTCACGACAAAAATTTCAGCGTTAATGAGGAGGCGTTTGATATATTCGTTCTTCACATGTATAACAGGGTGAACTATTTGCAGAAAGAGCTGGAGAAGCTAGAGGTATACGAACAGAGTGAAAGTGAAAATAGAATAAAACACTTTGAGAGTCTTTGGGAAGAGAAAAAAAAAAGCTCAGACTGAGTAAATATTGGACACTTTTTTTATTCACGGTTTCACTCATTTCTTATTCCTTCTAGAGCGTTGATAGTGCGAGATTAAGGGCTGCTTTGAAATCCAGTGGGGATGCACCTTCTGACGAGAAATTGAATGAACTTGTCTGTCGTGAAGTCAATAAGGAGAAGAGAATCCTTACTGATGAGTTTGAGAAAAAGGTAAAGCACTTGACGGACAAACACTTACGTTCGCAGACATCTATTTGAAATTCTCTCTGTGATATTCAACTTGTTGAGAGCACAAATATCATTGCAATTGTATTATTGTTAATCTAAATGACTTCAAGGCTGATAATTTACATAATTTATTTGCACTGCCTATATCTGCCTGCATTACTATGTTTGTAGATAAGTCACTTCGATTATCGACCGGTTTTTCATGTGTATGTTGGAATCTAGGGCAGATAGGGACCTTCTTGTCGTAATCTTTTTGATTCTTGTCAGGTGCTGGCTGAACGCAAATCATTTGAAGAAGAAATTCGGCGACAACTTAAGCTCCAAGCGCAGGTGAATGCCGACCACCTGAAGGAGGTCCTCGAGATGAAAGACAAGGAGACTCAGAGGCTGATAAATCGTGCAGCTAGTGAGCAGGCCGAGGCAGAATCTATCAAATATAAAACACAGCTGGCCGTAATTGTTGGTAGATTGCGAGGACTGGACGAGGCACTCAAGCGTGAGTACCTCAAGCTTTTCTGTTTAATGTTTTTCATTGACGCATCAAGGGCCATTTAATGACACGAGAATAAAAGCCACCAGCTTTTTTACTATTGAATTTTTTAGTACGTTATTTAGATGTTGGCTATTATTCCCGTTTATTCGTTTAATTTACCTCCGGGCAATTCGCAATACTCATTCGGAGTTTAATTCCTCCGGGGTAATTATCGTTTCGCCTGGAGACTATTTACAATTTCATGAACGATAAAGATGTTGACAAAAAAATTAATCCCTCGAATTTTTCAATGAAGGATTTTTTTAATCAGTTAAAATCGTAATTTTTCCAACGTTCATTAGGATAAAAGTGACATTAATTTTGTCGTAATTTTAATAGTTCGTCTGAGCGAGGAAAAAGGCGCCTGCGATGCCCAAATGCTATGGGCTGCATGTCAAGCCCTGGGTAGAGCGATGAAAGTGGCACCCCCAGGAGCTCCAGCTGATAAACCCGTGAGGCCGCTCGAGGCCGAAATAAACGCGGTCTCCAAAGTCGCACGTAAGCACGTTATTATTCATTTATTCATTTATTCATATTGTGTATCCTCACGCAGTCTTTCAACAATATCTCCTCTGATATTTTGATATTTATAATAATGAGGGAGAGTGGAATGAGCGAGGAAATGTTACGAGGAGACACTGAGAAGAGAATCCGATTAGCGGATAGTTAGGGTATTTTAAATTAAATTTTTATGGCCCTTGTGGGATTTTTCTGGTTTTTCACAGCCAAGGACGATGCACTGGTTAAGGCGACACTTGAGGGAATACCCGAAGAGGCTGTAAAGCGCGGAGTTTTCCCCGAGGATGCGCTCAGAGAGCGATTCTTAAAGGTCTTTACCCTGTATAGTGTCATAATTGGCCCGGATTTGTTTCAGAATTTTTTCTTCAATTTTAAGTCCCCATATAACACTTTAATTTGCCCCAGTGTTGGCTCAAGGCTGGCTGGAGGCCGTTTAACTTAATCAAATTGCATAATTTCAAGTTGAGCGTTTTCGTATTATTCGATCAGTTCTTAGAGGAAATTTTAATTCTCCCCGAGAGCTCTTGTGTTTGAAGGGATTCGTTGATGGAGTTTCGCAACTGTCGAGTGAAAATTCATTACAAACTTGGATATAATTGAACAAGCAGGGCAAAATGTGCCAACGATTGAACATGTTTGAGACGTTACTCAATCATCCGTTCAATGGAAAGTATTGGTCCCCTTGGAAACGAATTCGGGTTAAATCAATTCAAAACTTGTTGGGGGGATGATTTACGGGTAGATAAATAGCTGCTGACGTTGATTAATGAGTGATTGATTTCAGGTGGAGCACATGGCAAGACGTCTGGCTCTGGTACCAGCCGAGGGTGCCTCACTACCGATTTATTTGCTCAGCTATCTTCAGAGTCTCCTTCTGGTTAAGGCAATAAGTCCGATATCGAAGAGTGAACTGTCGGACGAGCCCATTGACGTCAGTAAATTGGATACATACGATGTATTGGATCGTGCCAGGTGAGGAGCGCTCGTTTATCTTTATTCAGACGAAGTGAAAATCGAATTTTAGGGGAAATTAAAATTGCACAGGTATTGGCTGGATCGGGGTGACTTCAAGATGACTCTTAGGTACATGAATCTGCTGAAGGGTGCATCGAGGTCGGTGGCTAGGGATTGGATGAATGAGACTAGAATACTTCTCGAGACACAGCAGGCAGCCGAGACACTCATGGCATATGCCGGTGCAATAGGACTCGTTTTTCTCGGCAGTGGGGATCCCAAGGTGAGATGAATTGCCGATTTCAGATCAATTCAACCCTTCGAGGTTTCCAAAACCCTCAGAATTGTAAACAATATAAAAATAATTTTTTTTTGTATTTTTTGTCGCGGGGAAAATTGACTTTTGCCAAATTCGATTTTTCCCCAAGTGACGGTGTGTTCCGTTGAATATTGTTATAATTATCATTTTAGTGTAACTTAAGGGTGAATAAACGAGGATGTAATTATTGATTCTCTGGCAGAAACCACAAATTAACAACGAATTACAGATGAATAATTCATCATTTCCATTTTTCATTACTTCGGGCAAGAGAACGGCCTCGATTGCCCTCAAAACAACAATAGGAACTTAACAAAAGCCGTAAACGTGCTTAATCGTGGAATCTAAAAAAATTCTCACCCTTTATTTCTCTTATTCTTACAGAACTAGAATTCCCGGGAGAAATCGTCCTCCAAAGTGTACCAATTAATTGACGCCCGTTGCAGCGCTTCTTCATTTATCCGACGTCTTTTTTTAGTGGTGGTGACATTTGTTTAGATGCTGGAATAATTGGGACAGCCGAAAACGAAAAAAAAACTTTCATATTGTCAATTCTGAAAAATTGATATTCGCCCGAATAGTCTTCGTCTAGTCCCAGTACATTCAACAACAGGAACATCAGAAAATTACACTTTGTGCTGTGAAGTAAATAAAATTGTGGAAACCAACAACTGAATGTATAAATAAAATGAATTAGAATGTTGACGGTGGTTTTATTATTTCTAAAATATTTATTATCCGTTTATTTCATTTATGAATAATTCCAAACATTTCGTTCTCGATTTATTGTGAAACGATGGCTGAAAGAAAATTGACGATAAAATAAATCCCTAAAATTATCCACAAATTAAAGGATTGATATCGTTGATGATGATTGATACTTTTTGAATTAATTTTATTAATAATGATTTTTAATTAATGTCGACGGGTAGAACATTTTCCGACACATTATCACCGCCGAGGTGTCTTGCCACTCCATCAATTCTCCCGTTGTCCTCTCCCCGCAGTTCGCTGGTCATTATTCATTCTTCTGCCATTATTTGACACATTTACAGGTATTGATTTCCTATTACCTCTTTTCCAACATAACAATCCGCACATTTATTTTATACATCATTGATGTATGTCGCCAGTGCTACATGCTGAAGAATCAGCATGCTCTGTGACATAATTTCCCAGACAGCAGAGCGTACTAATTCTAAAACAAGTGTCTTGGCATATTTTTTCTTCATCACCGAGTGATATAAAAATTTGTTCCTGTTATAATAATTGTTTAACTCGACTGGTGGATTGGCCAATCCTTTCGTCAAGTAGAGACGTGAAAAATTAGCGATGAAATTATTAAAAATAATCCGTGAAGTCCTGGAAGCAGCGATTTTTCCAACGAGGGACGTTGGATAAAATACATTCGAGAGTAGCAGATTGAAGAGGAATGATGGATAAAAATATTGATCGATTTTAACGGATCGATTTGTTTTATTGCGGCTCTATTATAAATGTACAATTTTTACGATACATGAGTGATAATTTTGTTCATTAATTTTGTATTTAAATTTCGTCGCTGGTTTTACTGGGCCCAATCGGCAAGTGAAAGGGGAGAATAGCATTTTCCCCATCAGTTTAACTGATTATTGTGGATTGTTCCGCTGCTCCAGTGATTTTATCCACATCTTCACAAATCCAGTGCTACAACTCGTTATTTTCCATTTTCCTTTCATCGTATTTGCTTCATATTTTTCTTTTCTATCCCGTTTATTCGTTTATTGTATCTTTGTACTATTTCGAATCGCGTTTATCACGTCCGTTTTAATTTCTTTATTTTCTGTGGAAGTTACCTGGTGGACCGTATTTTATTCGACGATATAATAGAGAAAAGAAAATGATGAAGATGCTATTACGGTCCGTCGATATTTTTTCTTCTATATGTATAATAGTGAAGAAATACCAAATAGAATTTGAGTTGTTGTGCGGAGAGGGGATCACTTGCATATGATAAATATCAATTTATCGAAATATTTTTTTTCCCCCTCGTGAAATAATATTTTTCCTCTTGAAATAATGGCATCGACTGATTTCCCTCCCACACAGACTCGAGTTAATGAATGATTAGATTTTTAAAAACTATCTAATTTCTCTACATTTATAAAATACGCGTTCTGGCTCTCAGATAAATTAATCTCACTCATTCGACAATAACTTTTGATATTCTTCGATAAAATTTGATTAACATTAGTTTATACTATCACAAGCGAGCTTCCAGTACGCCAGCTATCCACAATAACAGACTCAAAACTATACTTTAATGTTACAGCGTTAGTGTTCGCTCGTTAATTTATTTATTCTCATTAATTGATGTATAATTTTAGGAATCGAGCGTGTTGGTAATCTCTACCCAAGCAATAATAATTAATGTTCAATGATAGTAATTTTTTACTTCAATCTTCGTAGTTTTAATTCACTCTGAATGCACTAAAAGTTGATTACACCACAATGAGCTGAGAAAATGCCAATATTCCAATGCTAGTAATTAATTATTAATCAATGGTACCATTAATTTTGATCGAGGCCGAGTGGACACATCATCGTGTGAAGATTTCGAGAAGACTATTCAGAGATTTAAAAAAATGTCGGATGGCATATCGATCAAACATTTCCTTGAGAAGATCTTTCCAAAATCTTCAAAAAATGATAATGTTTTACTCATGACATTTGATCACGTGTGCTCAATGATTCTGGTAGCAATTGTCTCTCCTTTTGTGAATTGTACAATAAGTGGCTAATTAAGTAGCATTTGGTAATCGTAACGATAACAATATTTTTTTGTTTAATATTTATGAATATCGAGAGCTCAGTAAATAGTTTATATGATTGCGGAGGTGATGAAAAAAAATATTTATTCATCATTACATTTTTATTTTCTGCAAACCAAGTCTTTACCTCTTATTGCTCGGTTCGTACTGCACTGACTCGCCACACGGGGGTGAGGGTGGAGGACAGGGGATGGGGTTGTGCATGTAAAACTGGAGTATATCGGTCAAATGTGTATATGTATTCATGCATTATTTCTTTTTTCATTCTCTCTTTTTTACCGTTAAACGTCTTTCCCTCAACTCGAGCGGCAAACGAAGAGGAATGGCGGCAAAAATGGCATGAGGATAATAAATGGATACATACGAAGCTCATATACGGGGGAAAATATATATCGTCCGGTTGCACCAGGAGAAAAAAAAATAATGGAAAATGGAAAGAAGAGAGGATTGAAAATCAAATTATTGCTTTCACGAAAAGTAAAATTGGATAATGGAGGATAAATATAATTTTTAGATGAAATCCTCGGGAGAGAAATTAATTATTCAATTTTGGGAGATCGAAAATATTGCGATCCATTTTTCCCCCTCGATGGAAAAAATTCTACACAAAACCTGCTACTTTACACAGACGAAAAGCATTTACATAATATGAGCGTTAGTTGAACTACTGAAATTAAACTAGTTCTGTCTCGTCCAAATGAAATTTCTCAATTATTTGTTCAATTGAGACGTCAAATTTTCCGGGGGAGGATTTTTATGGCAACGTGGGGGGATGCATTTTGTGATGAGAAGTCTGTGGGAATGTCGAAGAGAGGGAAATTCTTTAAACTGAATTTTCATTAGCCATGGAGTCGACCAGCAACGACGAGGCTCAGGACAACTGATGCCAGCCAGAGTGTCGTTCCCCGACGTAGGCTGAGGCCACCACGATTGCATCCGTCGGTTTGGCAGCAGTACGTACGCGTGCCCCAGACCTCTGAAAAATAATAACAAATACATGAGCTGAGACTGAATATTTCTAGAATTTTATTAACAAAAAAAAATTGACTCTTCATTTAAAAAAAAATTCAACAGTAAATCATATTTGAAAAATGGTTGCAAAAATACGTTTAGATCTTCCTGCGTTAGTTTTATATTCAACATGTGATCTGGGTGGTGAAATCCTAGGACGCAGCACTCGTTAAACATTTTTTATCCCCCTCATTTTTTATTCTACCCCATCTCTTTAGATGTTCGCACTCTGTCCGGTGCCATTTGTTTTGGTTCACTAGGCATATCAAGTCCAGCGCGAGAATGGGGAAATTTTCATGTGGCTCTTTGACCGGTGTCCGGCCAATAGACGGGCAAAAAACCAGGGGGTGAAAAAAAGGGCGACGACGAAGCCAAAGTGCAGGAAAAAATGTAGATAGTGCCGCTCTCTCACTCAGCGTCCTCTGGTAATCAGAAATCGATGAGGTTCGTTTTATCCTCCCAACATTTTTGGAATAAACCAGTGAGAGGGATCAAAAGCATCTACTTCTGCTTCTCTCCCCACGATCCAATAGACTCTTTCGTTCCTGATGGTGCCTCTGAATGCCCATGACTCCCACGGCCTCTCAAATCTATTTTTCCATTTTTCCAACGGTAATATTTCTTTCGCATACATTTGCCGTGAGAGCGAGGGAGATGTTGTTTTCCAAGAGTTATTGTCACGGTTGCCAAAAAAGTTATGCACTCGAGTTTTCAAACCCTATTCATGGATTATTTTAATCCCGACCATCACCTGGTACCACTCACTCTCTTCTACAATTTTTTTTTCACTCACAAACTGCGATATTCATTCATGAATTTTTTTCGCTGTTTTCCTCCTCCAATATTTTACCGCATCTTTCCAGAGATGACAGTGGACGGAAAAAGAATAATTTCATTTTTTTATGAACTGCAAAATATAATTTTCCCTGATTTCTTTCGCAATAAGCGATCGCCCGAGGGTTTTCGCAAATAAAAACACAAATTTTGTCTGGATAAAAGAATATTTGAGTCCTCTCATGAATAAATGGTGGGAATTTAATTAATCGTCATATACATCCAAAATTATGAGACACACAGGTGATTTACACGGCCGTTAAATTTCATGAATTTTCATCAGACGAAATTCGTGGAAATTTCCCTCTGACCTAACGAAGGACACGGAATTTATTCAGTGAAAACCTCGAGCCTGTGGAATACTGAGAAAAAGCACTGAGTGAATAAGTTAAACTCGTTTGTTCACCGAGCCATCTGTTCCTAAATTGTCATACGATAGTCGACAATTGAGAGCTATTATGCACACAACCCCTGGTATAAATTACCAGAATCGTAAAGTAACCGCCGGGGCCCAGGCCACCTTGGCGATGATTCCGTGTGAGACAAGTTGGCTAAACGACTTGAGGGAATGGCTTTGGGAGAAGTTGATGTGGTGAAAGCACCAACTGGAAATCCCGGATATTTCACCTCACACGACTGCAATTCCAGTTCAATTCCCTAATAACCGTTCAACTTTAATAACTCGGGCGAATTCAATAATTTTCGAAATGGCAAAGATGAAAGGAATTAAATTGTCGAATCTCTGGGGCTTGAATTACATTCGATTATACAAATTTTTAGGTCGATCGCGAATTACAAAATATATAAAAATATATTCAACATGTTTACCATATCTTTTAGGGGAGGAACCCACGACTGGACGTTTTCCATGTCCTCACGTTTTCCAGGATTTTTTTCCCTCGCAAAACAAAATTATTTTAATATATTATTCACTCTCGGTTTTACTGCAGTGAAAATTGTTTCTTGAAAACAGATGTGTCATTGAATCCATTATTCATAGTGCTGAGTTACTGCGGGAAATGTTAGTAATGGATACGGTGACAAATTTTTATTTTTACTCTCAAAACGGTGTAAAAATGCAGAAATGCTTTCAGGCTTTTAGTGAGTCACAAACCCGGGCAAAAGTTCACCATCGACTACGTGATCTTAAATTGTGGATGTGAAACTACCCAAGTTTTTACCACCGGTTAAAATGTCTGATTTCCTTGAACCGCTCCAGAACTCCAAAAGTCGATAAAAAATTAAAATTGAAATAATAAAGCGATTCGTGTTCTTGATTTTCGTTCTATTCATTTAAAAAAAAATGGTAATGAGCGTCTGAAGCGTCTGAAGTAACGCTCGAAATTCATATTTCATAGCAGCGATAATTAAGACTGAGTATGTGCCACGACCTCTTAAAGTCGTACCTCATGCATAAGAAAATAATTCTGTCAAATTAAGACAGTTGTGTACAAACTCCAGTGAAATTTCCCCCAAAACTGACGAGCATTTTTCCTTCCAATCCCTTTAATTCGCGATTTTTTTGACAGGAAAATTCGAAAAAAATTTCCCACCCCCGAGAAAGCATTTCTCATTACTTGAAAGGATAATGAATGACCGGTTGTTTCCCCCCACGAGTTGCCTTTAATTATCTCCGACCAGGCTTTTAAATTGCTTCCGCAAGTTGCTGCATTTCGAAGTCACGCATTCTACCTGCGATAAAATAAAACAAAGAGAAATAGCATTCTCATCACCGCATATAAAGCTGAATCCACAAATAATGTACCTCCCAAACATTCATTTTTCATAAGTGAATCTACCCTTCCACCCAGACTGCCCAACGAGTCCAGTACCTATCACATGTACCATCCCTAAATTCTCCAGTGCTACATCCCCTCATGAAATAATAAACCACATCGAACCTCAGGTACCATCCCCTGAATTTTTCATAAACTAATTCACCCCACACCCTTCCCTGCAATTTTTTCCCCTGACCTCGATTGCCCACCCCCATCTTACCCCTCGCTAGGTCCTTCTATCATCCCCTGATCGCTCCGTCCAATTAACAACTGGATAATTAATCCAAATCAAATTTCCTAATTTTAATTTTCCACAATTTCCCCCACCCCCACCCACCATCAGGCCATCCCCCATTCGGAAGCTAAAAGTCACCTAATTTATCTCATCTCAACCCACCCTTCACTCAGTCGCAAAACGATTGAAAAAATTCCGGGAGAGTTTGAGTGTCGAGTGGTTACAAACTTTTGCCCATCGAAGAATCGACAGACAGGGGAGAAGAAACATCACAACGGGGAGTAAAAAAAATGATAAAACGGGGCCATCGATGCAGGAGTTTGGCATGTAAATAGGCGAATTTGTTTATCCAGTCCTGTGGTCCAAGCCCTCCCCTCCCACTCGATCGAAGAAGGGGATGGCCACGTAGAGGGCGACGGAGGAGAGACAGTGTGTTCCAAATCTCTGTCCGATATGCCTTCACTCTCCCACACAAGGGCAAAGTACATTTCCCCAGCTACCCACACACTGAAACAGTATTTTAGACTGAGTGTACCCAGCAAACAGCCGCACCGTACTCTATTTTGAGGATAAATGTATGGAGCTGAATCCCTTATACCATCTCAGCAACGTCAAAAGCACCTAGAAAAAATTCCAGGCTCTTTATTCACTCGTACATCCTGTTATTCCCTTATATTACTACCCCCTATAGTACAGCACATCCCCCCAGGATTGCGGAGTGATAGGTGCAGGGGTGAGTGGAAATCCCAGTCTCATTTCTTCGACTCGTCTTCTCCAATGCCAGGGAATCCGTCTGAGTGATATCATCACCGATATCATCGTCAGTCTGACGTGTGGAGGGTTCCCCAGGCAGTCGAGGAATTTGCTGGGGATAATAACGGAAATTTTACAAGGGTTCGGCTATTTTATCCGATGGGGATGAATCCCACCGATGGACTGTCGTTATTAGAGCTCCATAATTTATCGCTTGATCATAATGACTGTGGAGGACGTCATCTGGCCGGACGACTCTCAGACACTCGTCAGAATTCGATATCAGACCTTGATCATGTAGGCAATGCCTCCATTGGACTTTTCTCTTCATGTACTCAACTCCATTCACCAGTGGGGACTTTGCAGCAAATGTCATGGTAACTCACCCTTCTCGACACAGCTGTTTACGCAGTCCCGGACTGTTGATACCTCGCTGACATATTTCTGAAACAGTAAAACAATTTCGAGGGAAGATTAATCGAATCTTGACAATTTGAATTATGGAGGGGGTTTGAGGAACTGGGGGGAGGGGTCTCGTGTCTGGTGGTGGATTAGTTTATGGAACTGGCCCAATTTGTTTAAAATATTTATTATAAATAGATATCAGAGCTGAGTCGTGAGGTTTTTATGTCTAGAAATTTTTTTTAATGGGCAGGATGGGAGGAAGGAGGTGGAAATATCATTTCTTATATTCGGGGAAGTCCCCTGCACTGGCCCAACATCTGCGGTGGGAAAAATGTTGAGTCAAAAAAATGGTGCAATATGTCGGGAGAAAAAAAGATGAATCTTCAGGTGGGCATGAATTTTTCATGAAAAATTCCTGGAGGCACTCTAGTAGAAAACGTCGTCTGTCCTAAGGGTAATCGCCGAGTGTTTCATATCCCGACGGACTTTTTTCACCCCTTTCCTCCCAACTAGTGCTCACCCAGTGAAATTTCAAACCCAAGAGCCAATGATTGAGGGCATTCACGTAGAAATATGAGAGACTATCGGTTGAACTCAAAGTCGTGGAGACAATAAATTTTCTTTCTCTATTTCAAGAAGGGGGAGTGGTACGTCTGCTTTAATCCCTTTGAAAATTATTAAAATTTGGAAGAGCATGAAGACCTTTCCCGCAGCAGAGCCTTCGTCAATCTTCAGAAGAATCGTGAATCTAATTTAATAAAAGGGATTGGGATTTATTTTCGTGATCCCTAGTCTCTATGCAACGGAATGTTCTTATTGCTTCCTGGGTACCGAAATGTCCATCACGAGTATGTATATTTAGGCGAGAGATATTGATTTCTGAAGCAGCTTCTAGCCTAGCACAACCACTCAACGTTTTACATATCTCACATTTCTGTGGGGAAGTGGTGAACTAGGATAAGTGCAAAAATGAAACTTTTTATCCAGAAAAGTCCAAACATCTAATTTCGTTTGGAGAAAAGTTTCAATTGGAGCGACGAAAAATTTCCACCGAATTTCCCCTCCCAAAATTCATCAACCGCACCATCAACCACCTGAAACACAATCAGACGATCATAGGTCACCAAGAGACCCCATGATATTAGAAGACATCACCAAAGATGGTACCAAAATGGGATGAGCAGAAAAAAAATCCAGTCATTCCAGTTTACCGCTTCACTACGGACTTCATTGCTGGAAAAAAAGGCGGAGAATTGCAGGGAAATGAGTTGAAACGCGTTTTCGATGTATCTGCACAACCAGCAGATTTCGTTGCTTCGGTGGATATAACTCCAGTGGTAATTTCATCCAATTATCCAGCCTATTGTTTTTTCCCCGCATCCTGGCGTGCTGTCTTCTACCGCGATTCACTCCCGCTTCGTTTCCTTCCTTCCTGCCAACTACCAAACCAACTATATTCATTCATTTTACTTCACCTCCCTCATTTCCACCCTTTCCTCCTCACCGCCCTTTGTAAATTCCAGTGCAACTTTCATCGTCTAACGGTCCGTGTATTTAATAAAAACCCAGCGTTCATGAAGATTCCTAAAAAAAAATTGTTATATTCACTAAACTCTTCCTGAAATTCGCGATGAAAAATCATTTCCCAGGAGACGATCCCAGGATCTCACCAGAGGACATCTGAAATACTGAGTGAACTCTCAGGTTCAGAAATTTCTCTCAACGACATTAATTGTTTTTTACAACTGAGAAATTAGGATTCACTTCCAGTACTCGTTGGAGAATGTTAATAAAAAATTTCTCTCCACGTATTATCAGGGTAAAATGCTTTAATGAAAATGTGTGTTGTGCAAACATAATCCCGATAGACTGCAGTTCCTCGGGAAATGTGTGTTTGCCAGGGCAATGCGGCAACAAGAATAGGGTGGAAAAGGGTGGCGTCACACCTGCAGACGCGTTTCGCTGCAACTGCTGTGGGTAAATGTTTTTGAGGGTTGAGGAAAGACAGGAAGTGGATGGAGGGATTACAATTCTGTTTGGAAAATTGGCTCGCGAGGGCTTGGGTTCAGACTACAATTGTTTTCATGCAGCAATTCATGGGGGTGATGATGCTGATGATCATGAAGGTCTTTGAATTTCGTAATGTCAACGATTAAGGACCAGATTCCCTGGTGATGAGTCGACTGGAGGACTACGATACGACGAAAATAAGTGTTTCTCTGGGTAAATGGATACTCAGAAAAAAAAACTCCAAGTGAAGACTCCTGGGGGGTGGGGAAACGATCGGGGGACGAGGAAATCGAGCGAGAAACTCCCAAAAATAAGAGAAGACAAACTGCACCGAAAATTGGCTGAGAACTGGTCCGCGTGCCCGAGAGAATGGGATGTTCGGTGGAAAAAAAGGTACATGAGTATTGTCGACAGTTGGTCGACAACAGGAATATTACGTTCCTGAGAAGACACCCAAGCGAAGCTTCCAGGTCGCACTGTCTCACTAACATCTTCACGCCTCCAGCCCTCCACGTTCTGGCTTCATCCTGGTGGCGAAACAAAGCAAAAGCAGTGAAATAAGACGAGAGAAAAATAATACAAATGGACAAAAAAGAGAGATATCACGTACTTGGAAAATCAACCACGACTGGAGCAATGAAGGATGGAGAATGTGAAATATGAAAACGTGAGTGGAGAGGAACAAAACGAGTTCTGTGATCTCTTATTTCAAATGTCAGGAAAATAAAAGGAGGATAATGACGAAAAATATGAGACCTAAAATTGCTCTCATCTTTTATTTTCCTTTATTGTCGTCCTGGAGACGCCCTGACGCCGTGAGGGATTGTTTTTGTAATTGTTGTATCCCCATTATATTTTTTATTAACTCTACGATATCTCAGAGCGATCCAACAGCTCCAACAGCTCTGAGGGGACTTCCTGGAGATGCGAATGCAAATCGTCTCGATTAACCCGGAATTCTAGGGAAGGACTAGGTAAATATTTTTTTGGCTGGTTAACAGACAATTGTAAATGGCGGAAAATAATTTGATTGCAGTTGGACGATGTTGCGATCATCCCTTGAGATGGGCTTTTTCCCGTTTTTTATTGCGCCAGGGGAAGAGCATTTTCAATGCTGGGGAGTGTGGAGAGGGGCAAAATGAGGGCTGAGCCTGCCCGAGAATTATAAGAGGCTCTCGGTAAAGACAAACAATGAATTGGCAGGCGGATGCAATGGCTCTTTATACGTATATACAACGGGTTGAGTTGTATAAATGAGGAAATATGGTGACGTCGGATGTGGGTAAGTTGAACTAGAGAGATTGAGAGAGAAAACGGGAGAGGAGTCTTTGATGTTCCTCGCTTAGTTGGAAAATGAGAAATTAAATTCTGGGTGAATGCCTACCCCGGGGGGAAAATGAGGGGTAAATTCGTGTGTGTAAAAAAATGAAGGGATGTCAGTGTCGCAGGACTACATGTCGGAGGTGTTCAAGGGAGGCCGAGGCCCTTTATCCATCGAAAAATAATTTTTTCAAAGCTCCCAGTCATTCGAAAATAGAGAATGGATTTGTTATGAAGTTGTGGATCATTGTCAACAATTATGGAACTATTAATCATGTCCACGGGGGGGGTATTAATCGTGGTTCGATGATCAATCACCCGGGAAATCGCTGTTGCATCGTTACTGGCGAAAAAAAATATGATTTGCCGATTTTCGAAAGCTCGCATTGTCCCCTTTTTTCCCAGATGCCGACAATAAAAAGCGCTCGACGTGCGACGCATACTGAAACCGGCCAACTGCCCAGTAAAATGTGTCGTAACGCTTGCAAAAGAAAAGAGTAAATAATGAAAGGAGGAGAAATAAAGGGACTAGGGGAGTGCTAACAGGATGGCGCTGGGAAAGATGAGCCATTAAAAGTTTTACTCTTCCCTAGGAGTGAGAGGAAGAAGTTGCAACAATCAAGTCTCTGGAGGGAAAAAAAAAATCAACAAATGTGGGCCAATTTGTCATGTTGGCTTGTGATGGGAGTCATCAATTTTCCTTTACATCTCAAAACGGCAATAAACTGTTGTCATATTTTCATCGCATATAAATTCTCGGACACACTGTGATGCAAATTTGTTGCCCTCTTGAATTATGTAGACCCGTAAACGTTTTTACGATTCACACGTGTCATTGTTGCAATTGTCCTCTCCCTCTCTCGTTCGAAATCATTAAAAAACGATAACCCAAATTCTCGAGTTTAATGCAACATTTGTGCGTCGAATAGTCGCGGAATTTTTCCCGAAAGAGTGATATTTACCAGAAAATTTCACCAGAGAATTTACTGCACCCTCTTCGAACAATTTTTCGGAAATAGGAAAAAATGACGGAATTTTTTGTCGCACCAAATATACATCACGAGTCATAAATTCTCCCCTTAAACATCTGAAATGACCTCTGGCTTTTTACCGCATGGTGAATTCTGGTCCATTTATTTTTTTCTTTATGCTGTCGGCCATTTCGTGGTAATTATCCCATAATGAATCGCTTCATAATGTACTTTTATTAAGCTCGGTAGATGCTCAACTGCCGGAAGGAATTTTAGATAATCCCCGTAGCGTCGAGTAATTGTCGTTGACGATTCCCCCCCATTTTTGTTTTTTGTTTTACAACTGTCTGGTAATGAACGACAATTATCAGAAGTTCGGGGTGAGACGACAATTTATACAATTTTCTAGGCCAATTGAATGAAAGAATAGAGTTAACTATTTGCAATGGCCTCTCTGGGTTGCGATAATGAAATTTAAAAAAATTGTTGGGAAACTTTTGTGTCGGTGTTGTGGGGGTGAGGTACAGTACAAGGTAGTGTTGAGCTTCCTTTTGGCACAGCAGCTGTTACTGAGGGATGATGTTTTTTCACTCAGTACATATTCACGTCTGTGTTACATAAAACTTTCTCGTTTGTTACATAATACTGGATCCATCGAACCGTCATTTAAATCATGGAAACAGAATTAATGGGGAGTTCCCGATAAAAACGTATGAAAAAAAAAAAAAAACCCGCATATTTTCATTATATTTTCATATTTATGGGGGGAGAAAAACCACCCCCTCGAGGTACAAGGGTAGGAAAATATCTGTCTGTGGAATATTCTCCTGGAGATTTAATTCTTTGGTGAACTTTTCGGTGTGAAAATTCTCGAAACCGAGGGATTAACTAACTAATTTTTATAAAAAATTTCCCACCCTCTGGGGCGGGAAAAACTAATGCGGGTTGTTAACAAGTCATCCCTAATGCCACTGTCATTGGTTTCCCATTACGCTCAGATGGCCCTGACCCATTACATTTGTTCGATTAACAGCTCTGGGGACAACGGGTTTGGGTCCCGATGCAACTGTACCACTCAAACCTCCATGTCACCCCCTGGGCGCAGCCCTACACTAAATTTGATAATCGAACAAGTATATTTTACCAGTAAGTGCTGTCAGAGGCTGATGCCACCATCTGCGCTTGAGTGATGATAAATGCATAACTCTTTGGCCCAATTGGGACAAAATGTAGTTTCCACTGACATCACTGGATGTGGAGAGAGAATGGGTTCAGTAAAAATGACGTGTGTGCTGAAGGTCTGGTAAAAATGACGAAAGATTCAGTCAGATGTCCAGACTCGCTCCCTAAATGATGGGCAGTTCCGGTGAGTCAACAGATAAAATGACCAACAATCAGACATTTAGAGACAATTCATGGGGAAAGGAAAATGCCATCAATTATCCTGGAAGCCATTTATCAAATGCAATATCGTCGATGGTACACTGGAGCACAAATTCCCACCAGGTACCCGTGGTTCCATCTCCAATAAACCTCAATGCTAATAAATTACCATTGAATACTCATTGAATTTCGTAATTTTCGACTCCATTATACCTGACTTTATGACACCCCTTCCAGTTTTACAATTATCTCATATATTCCAGTGTCCCATGGGCTCTCGTTTGTCCCATCCCCGACGAAGATGCGTTAGAACTAGCGAAATCACTACAAAATTCCCTCTTCACTCTATCATTCTTCCCCTTAAAAAAAAAATAAAAATTAACGTGTGAAATTAATAAATGGAATTACATTTGCGAATATTCCTGAAGTTTTCATTAGATTGTCGTCCCGGGTGGACGAGGAGGTGACAGCAGGGGAGAAGGGAAGAGAATAATTAGATGAGAAGGAAATCGGCCTTCAGGAGGGGAGGGTAGAGAGAGGGGGAGTGAAAGGGCCGAAAAAAATATCCGAATTAGTCTTCCAGCTATCCTATACTCCTGGGGGTCTGCATGGCACATACTCCACGCTGAGCCAACAGGAGGGAGGAGGGATTTTGTGCGGCTTACCACCCATTTTCCAGTCGATCGGGCGAAAATTGCCGTCCCGATATATATATCCCAAAACCATACGTCTGTATCTTCTTTCAGAACGAGCTGAATATTACACGAGTCAATGGAATGCGGATTGACCGCTAAATCGGCGATGATCAGGGATTATAGATGTTTACTATTTTTCCACCCTGATCGATAGTTAGACGATCGATAGACGGACAGATGATGAATTAGAATTAACCCCTTCTCCCCGTACCCTTTTCCGGACGATTCCTCTATCATTTTTAAAAAAATACCGTCTTGACTGGAGCTTTTAAAGTCCAGATATTTATTCGAAAATTATTCCTCCCATTTATTGACTTGAATTCATCGAATTCAGGGAAATACCATTGGACGAGAAAATTATGAAAATCCCGAAGGATAAATTCAATGAGACCGGAGAAATCTGATTTATCCAAACAGCCAGAGGTATTATCCTGAATGAGAACGATAATTCCATTCATCTGTGTGTCTCCTCTCCAATAGGTTCACGGAATTAGATCGGAAAGAATTTTATTATCGGTTTCACCGGTGTTATTCTGTCGTGGACTGTAACTTCAACTCGGCTTCAGAATAATTTCGAAAAGTTTATTCCCAAGAGTATTTTGAACATCTTCCAAGTAAATATCGATCCTGGGTCGTCCTCTGAAGACAGAAAATTGTTCAGAATAATTTTTAGAAATTTTACAAGTCGAAAAAAATTATAAATATGAATATAAAGAGTTTCTGAAGGTCATTCGCAGGAGGAAAATATTTTTATACGAACGGTTAATTAATTATTGCTGGAGGAATCTGTAGGAGTGAAAGGAGACCTCAGTGTGGATGGTGGAAAAGTTCTTTTATCGTTTTCAAGAATGACGAAACTGTCAGATATCACCTAGACTAAAAGCGGGGATCGCCTATAGCTGGGGCACAAAGAGGAAAAAATCTGAGAGGATGTGATAGTGCGGAAGAAGGGGCATGTTGGCTATATATATACATATATATGGGTATATATATTCGGATCGTCAGTGGCGGCTGCCGAATATTCAGACATGCGAGTGAGATGGAGAGAGGAAAGTTGGATATAGATAGAGGAGGGGAAGAAGGGAATCGATAATACGATAATGGTCCTGGCACATAGTTCGCCACGTGGGGCAGAACAGAGTTCAATCTCTATGCAGATTCGGGGGGAGGGGATCCTTCTCTGCTCTGTAACTATCTCCTAGTCTGGACAGTTGAGGATAACTTGAGAATCGTTACTTTTCTAAGTTTTTGTAATCATTCTAACGGCACGGGGATATCTCCTGGTCTCCCAGGTTTTTAAACCTCGAGAATCCAGATGATTCTCACGTAGAAAAATATGTCGCTGGAATATCTGTGATGAGGTCCTGGAATAATCTTCTGGAGATTTTTTTTTTAGAAGGAAAATCAGATTTTTGAGTCGAACTTTCATTAAAAAATATTCTGAATCGTCGGGGTTTTGTTTTTTTTGGAATTTTGTAGTCTCCGATCTCGTCTATTGTATGATAAATGTAGGAGTCGTGAGCTCTTTAGGGATGATATCAACGATAACAGTAAATTCGAGGTCTCTTCATTTTTCTAACCGAAGGACTTCAGTTTGTCGACTTTCGCGTCATCCGGAGGATGAATGGCGGGGTGGCTCGAGGTAAGTGTAGATATGAATTCCAAATTTTCATGCCGGAAAGGACGAATTTATTGGTGAGGATAAGGGCGTCGGAGATGATGGATGCACCATTAGAAATCGCCGGTCCGTAAAATTCCTCATTCGAGGAATATTTACCATCATTTGTCCGCCCTCTTGACCCCGTGAAGGACTCAAAGAAATAATAAATTGTCCCTGGGGTAGGGCCACCGAAGGACTCGGGACAATAATTTTTGGGAAGTTCTCGTGATGACTCTGGAGGGTATTCCAAAGACAGATAGTCCACTGGCCTACAATGGATGTGTAAAATCTCTGTTGAATCAGGATCACTGAGTCAGGACCACTTGTGATTTCGCCATAAACTCAAGATACAGGGTAAACAACTGTGGTTTAATACTGGCCCTGGTGAGTGCCTCCAGTTGGTGTAGGAGGCCATGTGTTGTACCGTGACCGATGTGGCACTTGACGTACTAAACTGTGTTAGAGCGTCACTTGGCCAGATAAGACCGATATTGACTGTGTCTGTGTCAATCGCGGGTCCTTTGTTACTGATGCATCTATCAGGAGGGCGACCCGAGGCTGTTCATTATCAAAAAATTGTCGCTCCATAGCAACAAATACAGAATCGTCATCAATACCCAGGAAAACCTAAACGTAAATTGCATTAATGAGTGGTTTACCCTTCACCAGAGTGTCAATTTATTTTTAACTATGCGAGAGTTAATTATTTTAATTATTGCTGTCGGTTTGTCAAAGGACCTTCGGTTTTTTTTTGATAAAATCTTCACACTCCATGAGACAATCCCCTTGTGTTCATCCCTTAAACGCCTTGCGATTATCCCCTAATTTATGATTCTCCAAATTCTATTGAAATTCAGGGTCTCAGTTACAATGTTTATATAACTTTCTGATTATCTTATAGACACAAAGTTAGCTCGAACATCGCAATGTCATGCCAGTTACGGTGCTGTGCACAAGACAAACATAAAAGCTCCAGAATTTCGCTGGCTACTGGTCATTTCGTTGAGTAAATTCCCGGCGTAAACCGCATTTATGATGGATACCTGTACCTAACAGAGACATAAACTTGGATTTTCTCGAGCAGCAGTACCCATGAACTTCTACATCTGAATCCAGTATTTTATTTTTTTTTATTTTCAAGTTTTGAGCTCACCGGTGCGGGGTTTACAGCTTTGTTCCGTAATCTAGTTTCAAACTTTGACTGCGGGATCTTTTGAAATGAAATTTCTATCATTTTTATTTTTTAAAATCAAATGATTTACACGAACAGACCTTTTGCTCGGAAAATATTTGGGAGCACTAGAGAATTTATTCTGCTTGAATTGAAAATGATCACTTCTCGTATTTTTTAAATCCACATTTGTTTGCAGGGAACGACTTTTTTAAGGTCTCCAGGAGAGAATTTATTGTTTAGGGCTTCGTAAGACATATGAAGGTCTAGAAAAATTTGTTTAATCGTAAATCCGTTTACTCTCGAATTTTTTTATCACTGCGTCAGCCCATAAAGAGTCCAATCAATTTCCGAACTGAAAGACTGAAAAAAAATTAATGATTTAGTGTTCCCTCAGTTCTGAGATTGTTCTACGTAGGAATATTTAGTGTGGGTTAAACAAAAAATACAAATAAATTAGAGGGAAAAATATGGAAAGTCTACTTCACACACTCGGCTGCGAGAGAAAACTTGTCGACCCTAATGAACGGTTAAGGTATTAATTAAGCGGCTTTTTTCTTGCTTCCACAGGTACGGTTAATCTTCTGGTTACGAAAAGTAGGTTATACCGGTCATAACCAGCCTCCCTCCGCAGAATTCCTCAAGTTTTCATTTTATTTCGTCGTTATTCTTCTTTATTTCATTTTTATACAATTTTTATGGTGTCGATTTTTTTTACACCGAGTCCCACCCCCCAGCATATTAATAGCGATTCTGTCTAATGGAATTTCAACCGCACTCGTGTGGCTGATATAATTAGTGGTGTCAAGCTAATTGAGAGACTAATAATATAGAATTAGGTATTATTTATTTATTCATTCCAATTAGTGGAACGATCGAGGCTGCGGTGACGTCCGAGTCGATCCCAGTCACAAAGCGAAATAACAACAAACATTAATTAATACTTAAGGATAATTTCCTATCAAATTGTTGGAGACATTTTCAAATATCCGAAAATGACCTATGAAATTATCGCACCCTCTGTTTTGCCGTTTCCCAATGTTTTTCGCGTTCCGTCTCACGAAACGTTGACGCTAACCACTCGCCACTGGACGCGAAGTTCCAACCGGTTCTCGTTAATTAAATAATTCCGGAAAAATTATGCACCTTTGGAATATCGTTCAGGGATCTTCTGAACATATATTTGACCCACCGAAGGTTAAAAGACCCTCCAAACATGTCTGAGACTTATTTCAAAGACAAATATTTATCACCGCGCTTCTCCCCTTTGAAAATCGCACGACTCACCTGGTAATTCGATACAATTTCTCATCGAATTTTACTCCACTCGTGGATTAGTACTGGAGTCGCATTGTTTGCGTTTTATATCGATAATGATTATCGAATTTTACTCTCGCGGTAGCGAGCTCCGATGGAAATGAGACCGGAGCGGAGAGAGAAAGGGAGGCGCGAGTTAAGCCGCAATATTTTCCCATTCATTTTTTATGTACACATATATATGCATTTATATATATGAGCCTCTCGCCCCAGCTCACGTACATCCATAAACCAAAGCATCATGCTGCCATCCAATCGTGGCACTTATGAATATTTCAGGATGAGTGAGACAGCGGTAGCAACCCCCCTCCCCCCTGCGCCCTTTCCTTCTTACTGCGAGGGAGTACAGGCCACCTCCCTACGGCCCATTCTGTAGATGGGTGACGAGAGTAAAGGGTAACCAAAGAGCAGGGGATAGGGTGCAGAGGGTTTGCGAGTGTAAAGTGGGATCGATCGATACTCACGATGCACCATTTAGCTGAGGTTGGACACTCCTGGAGATGCATTTGAGCGGTCGAATTGATGCAGGGGGTGATACTACCTACACCATCATTGTACTGTCCGCATTTGTAACAGCTGAGGACCCCCTGAGACTCTCCTGCAATGAAAATTAGATGGTTTTTATTCAATTTGTTTAATGTTTTCGGGAGCTGCAGGGGAATCACCGACTGAGGGATAAACCGAGATTAGTGGGCTTATCTCGCAATCGGTTTTTTATCAATATCGACGAATCTAAGGGAGATAGCGGATTTTTTGATAAGACATTTTTTGTAGAGCTTAATTCGTTCTAGAAAAAAGGTTCTGATAACAATTTTCCTATCTGCCTTAGATTCGGAGATATTTGGCCTCGATCATTCGGTCTTGATCAGCTTCATTATAATAAATATTGCAAATATTTTTAAATAATAAAATTAGTCTTGGGGAGGGACTTGAATGCACTGATCCAAATCAATCTTTAGATACGTGGGGATGGGTGAAGAGACTAGCGGGGGAAAATCATCGGGAAAAATGTCAGCAAAAAGACCCCCTCGGGAGTTTTTGTAAAAATCCAACTGGGCCTCTTTTCAACAACTAATAAAATATTACTCGAGTGCAGCTTGTACTGCACCGTCAATCCTAACGCAACTCCCTCCACATGTGGACTATCCCGTACCAACTTTTCCAATTTCTTCTCACGAGATTGGCAAATCTGGTGGGCGGAACCCCCCGACCATGTTGAATCAATATAAAACTCGGTCTAGCCCTCACCTAAAACCCCTTCACTTTCTACAACCGTACCCCTTTCATCGGCTTCATTCCGTGGAATCATTAACCCCGAAATCACAATTATTATTATTAACAATTGGTGTTCGTTCAAATATTTGAAATGAAATAAATACATTTTTCGACGTTCGATTTTACCCTTTAATTATTTGACTCTCAGGGACAATTTGCCACTTGATTTTAAATAAAATATCCCGGTTAAATTCTGTATTTTGAAATAGTGTGAACTTTGTTTGAATTTTCGTTCGTTGCACGGACGAAATAAATTTCCAGTCGAATAAAACCAGGAAGCAGTCACATTGTTTTGACAATGTCTCTGTACTTATGAATTTCCGCACTGCTGGTACTGACAAAATGTTACTGTACTTTTTCAACAGTTTGAAGATAATTAATTTCGATCGGACTACTGGGGTAGGAGATGTCACTGTCACATTGGCGACTTGAGTCACAATAAATACGTTTCAAGTCCTCGCTTTTACGGCTCACATGGCTGTGAGATAATTTTCAATGTGACCTATTTTTCGCTAGGACCCTTGAACAGAAAGAGAAGCACAATGTTTTACGAGTACCTCAAAGTGTGTAACGGCCGCGTCGTTTTACGACGGGGAATTTTTTTATAAATCCCCAGGGCTCAGAGGAAAATTATGAAAATTTCCCCCTCCCTCACCGGCCCTCTTTGGCGTTTCTAATGAGGTTCATCGCAATTAAACTTTCTATTAATGCACGAGAAGCGAAGAATACTATTGCAAAACATTTAGGCAACAATTCCGAGAAGTGGTAATTATTTCCGAGGGCTAATTGACAACATATCAGCAGAGAAAAAAATCAGGGCTGACCAAAAACTGCTTTTACCACTGAATTTGTCGCATTTTCCTTTTTTTTAAATAATAACTGCAAAATTTCTGTAGAAGACTGAAATTACAATGGAGTGTCGCATTTCGTCGTTGCGTATACACTCGTTGAAAAGTCTCGTCTCCGTTGAGGTCGGGTAAGTGTGGGTTGAGTAGCATCAGGCGCACTTGAGGGAAGGGGGGAGAGGGTGGGAAGTACCAAAACACTTCCATTCTACTCTCGGGTACCCGTTCCTTATCTTATCGGATCGCCGAAGATGGAGAGAAGGTATGCCAACTATTTCTCCGATCCTCCCACCCCCACCTCGACGATGGTGCCTCTTATTCATTGCATCTACTCTGCACACGCTTGCCACTTGCATTCCCAGCCGGAAACCGTCTCCTGTGTGTCTTTGCGGAAGATCAATGATTTGATTCGCAGAATAATAAACATTCGCATTCGCATCGTCTCGGGGTGAACTGCAGTAGATTGATCGGGCGATGTTTATCCTAGACTTGTTCCCTTAAATTTTCAAAACAGTTCTCTTCATTGGTGAGGGGAAGTCCCTCGGGGATGATCTGAGACAGAGGTTCATTATTTTTCGGGTGAATTAATTACGTCGTTGATCGGATGTTGGGGCAATATTGGACCGAGTTGAACTTTTGAATACAATAATTTTAGTTGGAAGGGAATATTCGATACTCGAGGGCTTTAATGAAAAATGCCCTTCGAAACAGCGAAATGTATTTTCAATCCATTACTCACAATTCAGAACGTCATAAAAAAGACTGACAAAGGGATGTAAAAAAATTGTCAATCTGGAATTGTCCAGTGAAAGAAGCCCGGGGGATTTTAATCCGTCCTCCGAATAATTCCGATCCTCAAGCCTCAAAAAGGCCCGGAGTCTTTCTCTCTTCAGTCCATTCTCACCGATCAGTTGTTCCCTAACCGTGAAAATCCCCGAGATGGAAGCGGCCACAACGACGACGAAGTAGCAGTGATAAAAAATGTCAGTTAAAAAAAAATATATCCAAGAAATCAAAGCCATAAAACAGTAAGAGGATGTAAAAAAAACTATTATCACAGAGGTAAAAATTATCCGCGATTCCGTAAAAGAGAGGCCATTATTATATTCACAACCAACGGAATTAACTTCAAGTACCAATTTGTTACGTTTTATTCTTCCTTTCCAGGCACGTAGCCAGGAAATCTCAGAGACCGGCGAATTAATCGGAGGAGAAAGAGATCACCCAAAGGATCTCAAGAGCCAAGCCAAAACGAGCCCCCAAAAGAAATCTGGAGAATAAAAACAAAGAGGTGAAATTAATGAAAAAAAGATGATTAAAAAATCACGGAGTAAAATTGGGTATTCAATAGACAGACGAATCCACATGCTATAGGGTATCACGTAGATGTGGGAACGAAAATTAAATCAGTGAATTTAATTTGCAATCAGAAGACTAATTTATAATAATGAAATGCGGAATTTATGACGATTATTCAACATTTTGGATGAGAAAAAAAAAATATTTGCCAGGATCACGAGGTCATGCCACTGGTGCCGTAAATGGCCAGACCAGAGCTGTTTTGATGGGGTAAAACAATCATTCGAACTTTTTAAATAAATCCAAATCGTTGAAAAAATCGAAAACGTAGAATTGCACGTAAAGGGAATGACGTTGTCCAGGAAATCCTCTTTATGGAGGAAGTTATATGCGATGGCAGTGAGCATAAGGCTCTAGGTAACGCGCAATCTCGTATTATATCTGCCTCCGACGGCTATGGGTCCTATTCCTCGGACCGGTCCACTTCAATAATTCAGACGTGTCAAGAGCAAGACCTAGTTCAGCCAAAAAGATGATGTATATATATTTTCCGTTTCGATCATTTCTCCACGTTCATTTCCCCAGTCAGGACTTATTACGCTCCCCTTGACGTGCTCTTTTTCCCCATTGGGCTCTCGGTGAATCTCGGCTTTCAGGGAATCCACTCGAGGAGGAATCTTAGCGTTTCGTAATTGTTGAAACTGATGATCGTCCACTCCTTCTCACACACCCTCCAGTAGCACGGCCAGAGTGGCACTTGCCAGACACGATGGCAGCTCGGGGGGAAGGGGGCAAGGGGATTCGCTGGGATCGAGTTTCGAGGATGTGTTAACATACTCTATCGATTACCGATTTTCAGTGCCTTGGCCCGCACTGGGGCACGTATTTGTTTTCATTAGCTGGTGGAAAATATTCAAGTTTTTCACG
Source organism: Diachasmimorpha longicaudata (assembly GCF_034640455.1). Classification (NCBI taxonomy): domain Eukaryota; kingdom Metazoa; phylum Arthropoda; class Insecta; order Hymenoptera; family Braconidae; genus Diachasmimorpha; species Diachasmimorpha longicaudata. The sequence continues at coordinate 3,764,518 of NC_087242.1, forward strand.
GGGTGAGTTGAGGGAAAATTGATTGAATTTTTCGAGGGCTGGGAACGAACGCAAACATTTCGGAAAAAAATTATTTTGTGAAGAAAAAATATTTTGCATTCGGTTGAGTCGGTCCCAGAGGGACCCAATAGTGTTTCGATGAGGAGAATGTTATTTTTCTTGAGGATAACTATGTTAGAGAGGTGCCTCGACGATGGTCGACACCCTTTGAGGTAAAATTCGTGTTTTAAAATTTTATTCGGCAAATTATTGACGCGGAAAAATAATGGTTTTTGCATTGGTGGGGGTGGGATCAGTTTCATGCGCTTTCCCAGTTTTTAAATGTTTTTAAAGGTTAATTATTATGCTGGATAAAAAAAATCTGACTGCAGGCCTTCGGGCAGTGGCCAGTTGCAGGTTCTCACGAGAGCGTGCACCAAATTTCGTGAACAATAACAGATAAAAATTGACAAAATCTTCAATTTTCGGTAGTACGTACCAATGCAAGACATCAGGAGCAAGAAGACACTGCAGATGATTATGAGAGGCACTTTTGTCCACCCAGTCATATTCCTGAATATAATAGTCCTCGGTTTCCTTGCGATAAATTCACAACACCCTCTTCACCGCTCTCCCCAGCAAATAAATTTTCTCAATAACTGTTTCGCGTTCGCTTCGATTTTATAACTCCTCGATCAGCCCTCTCACAATGAATTCCTCGCTTCCTCGATTATTCGACTGGGGTCCTCAAATCCAATAATACATACGCGCTGATTCTCCAGCCGTCATTGTGTCACAATTTGCGATGTATCCATCTCACGTTTATCTCCTTGTGGACAGTGGTGGGCAACGCACCTTCTGGATCAAACTGCCGGAATTAAACCGTTCGTTTACGGGATTTAATGCTCCTATCGCATACGAGACAGGCTCCTATGATATCATGTCAAGGACAATGATGAAGGATTAACCAGAGGATGACGAATAATATTCAATGTTAATTACAAATCCGTTGAAATGTGTCAGCACAAAGAGACGACTTCAATGCTGTTGGGGGAGTGCTTCATTGTTCTTCGATTTTTCAAATTTATTGTTGACTTCTTCTTGGTTTATTTGTTTACCTTGACGACAGATGACAATCTCCAACTGACGTCCACAATCACCAGCACTTTGGTCCTCCCCTACGAGTCTTTTCGAATCCTCTCGTTGCTTATTTTTCTTGCGAATTGTTCGACGATCTCTTCCACTTTTTTCCCTTTTTCACTCTCTCGCGAGTAATTAGTTGATTAATCGATTTGTTTTACAAAGTAGTGATTGATTATTGAAGATTGCATAGGTGAAAATTTGGTTCAAGTCACTTTTGGTGAAATTTTAATAAAAAGTTGTGAAGCCGTTCTGAAAAGTTGTCGGTTTGATAAGTTTATGAATTTTCTCCACACGATTCGATGTCTAGTATGCTGTGTCAGCCGATAAGTGTTTTATGTTTATTTAAAACTTTTATTGGTAATTATTATGGGATAACGATATCTCAATGCAGTCGTGGCTCACACGGGCAACTGACGGCGAACGGATCCAACGGACATTGGTCTGGAATGAAATTTTTCGCGCATTTGACTGGTATGTATCGTGACGAGGGAAAACGTGCAAGATGGACGACACGTTGGGGGCAGCACCAGTCGAGAGGGGGATTCCCAGTGGGAGTTCTCCCTTACCGATTGTCGGACAGGCGGTTCTACTGTACCGGCGAGTTCTGGGGGTTTGAGTGACGCCAGGCACTCCACATTACCGACGTGATTTCACCCAAAAAAAAATGACTTTCTGTACTTTTTGGTGGTACTTCTGTTGATTAATTGTAATTTCCATGTGGGGTTTAATTTGTAATACCCATGAGTAAAATATTTTGGTATTTTTTTATACATCACAGAATCATCGACATCACATACCACTGCCCATTTGGAAGGACAAAGAGTTGGTGGGGTGGTCCCCAATATTCCGGCTTCCCTCCTTCCCATGAAGAGTCGGACAACAAGCCTTCTCAAGAATTTTAATTATGAGCGGTCTGATCATAATTGCGGGGCTGGGAATCGAACCCGAGTCCACAGTGTGCGAGTTGAGTATGCTGGCTGTGCGCCAACATATCAACTGAAATATTTTATCTAGCTTTTGGTACATGTATGAACCAATTGGCCAGATGAAAATATTTCTCTCCGTACCGGGAAGAATAGATCTTTTGAATTAATTTTTGGAAATCTAAAAACGACATATTATGGCTGAAAAGCATAAAGAAACATTTCAAAGGCGGAGAAAACAATATCTCCATTCTCGACTTGTCCCCGTGGCAGCGGGACGGGACTGCTACTGAGGCGTTTCGGCTTGGCTGAGATGTAGATACCCCAGTAGTACTCGTGGCGCCCCGTTCCCGCTGGGGTGACATCACGTCGGTAACGTGGAGTGCCTGGCGTCACTCAAACCCCCAGAACTCAGCCACTACTTTGGTCTATCCTCTTTGGATGGGCATTCTCAATACGGACACATAGTTAGAAGGTAATTAGCAAATTTTGAGATGAAACTAATCTCAATCATTTGGGAATAGTTTAGGATAGTTTAGGAATACATTCGCATAGTTTAGGAACTAATAGTTTATTTATAATCAATGACTCTTTTATTGGCGTATAGTTAGCAGGTGGAGCAGATGATAAGTTCGAATCTTAATCGGACTTGCATCGATCGATGTAACATAATTTGGGAAGTCTAAAAAACATTAATTCAGAGTTTAGGAATTAACTGTTATTATTTAATTAATGGTTTTCTAATTGTGACTGTGGGGCAGGCTGCGCATGCGCATATGCCCTTGTGGCCGAGGGTATACAGGGTCCCCTTTAGCCTCCTGCTGATGGTGCACCGGCATGTTTTGGGGGTAATTTTGAACCGAAAAGTCCTTTTCCACTTTTCGCTCGGACGCACCCCTATCGAGATATTGGGGTGAAAAGCACGGCCAATGGGGCGCGAGAGAGAGGGGGAAAGATATTTCTCTCTCACTGATTGGCAATTTCAAGACAATCCTTGGGGGGGGGTGATGATTAGACCCCCCCCCCCGAGACCCCGAAAGCGACTTATGTAAAAATCGCGAAAATGTATTAGTTTATTAATAAATTGAGGATTTTGGTTAAAATTTTACATCCAATTATTAAATAAACTGATGGATTTACGGGATGCCACCATAAGACATTTGTTGTAGAAAATTTGATTCTCTGCAAAAAATGTCTTGTGACAAAAGGCCGTAAATCCATTTGTTTACTTGATAATCAGGAAAACGCGTTTATTGCTCCGGATTCTGCGAAAATCGCGAGTCATCCCCTGGGAATTTCGACATCTATTTCGACAATTTTAAACATTAATTATCTAATCGAATCACCTCCCCCCCCTCCAAAGGATTGTCTTAAAATTGCCAATCAGTGAGAGAGAAATATCTTTCCCCCTCTCTCTCGCGCCCCATTGGCCGTGCTTTTCACCCCAATATCTCGATAGGGGTGCGTCCGAGCGAAAAGTGGAAAAGGACTTTTCGGTTCAAAATTACCCCCAAAACATGCCGGTGCACCATCAGCGGGAGGCTAAAGGGGACCCTGTATACCCTCGGCCACAAGGGCGTATGCGCATGCGCAGCCTGCCCCCCAGTCACAATTAGAAAACCATTAATTAAATAATAACAGTTAATTCCTAAACTCTGAATCAATGTTTTTAGACTTCCCAAATTATGTTACATCGATCTATGCAAGTCCGATTAAGATTCGAACTTATCATCTGCTCCACCTGCTAACTATACGCCAATAAAAGAGTCATTGATTATAAATAAACTATTAGTTCCTAAACTATGCGAATGTATTCCTAAACTATCCTAAACTATTCCCAAATGATTGAGATTAGTTTCATCTCAAAATTCGTTAATTACCTTCTAACTATGTGTCCGTATTCTCAATCGGTATTCGCTATGTTCCTGTGTACAAATTTAGTGAGGTGATAACATCCGGAAGTGAAGAACACAAGTGCAAAATAGATTTGCGAATTTATAAATTTTCGAAATAAAATGTCGGGCACACCGGACCTCATCGTGAAGTGGGGAAATGAGGAGTACGTGATTAAGGACATTTTTACTGATACAACGATTGCTGAATTGAAGGCAAGAATTTATGAGGATACGGGGGTTCGTCCTGATCGTCAGAGGCTCCTGAATCTCAGGTTGAAAGGTGGGTACTTAGGTTATTGACAATTTTGCTGGAATTTTCTGATGTCGTTCGTGTGCTGGGCTTTCGTTGTTAAGACACCTCATTGTCATTCAGAAAATCGCAAATGCATTGTTCGATTGTGTCAGAATGTGTACATGCATGTGTGCATGTGTGTGATCAAATTCTTCGTCAACTCTGCTGATGAATGCACAAAATGAAATTATTTTTTTTGTTTCAACTGGACGTCATGGTCGTCTCTGTCCACCAAAAAAAAAATGGAAAAGTCATTTTGTTTGTTGTACAATCACCCAATAATCCATATTTTACTTTGACAATACTCTTCGCCTCCAGGAAAAATCCCAGACGATGAGCAAACGATTGGATCAGTCGGTCTCAAGCCAGGAGTCAAACTCCTCCTGATGGGCTCCAGAGAGGAGGACATCGCCGAAGCAAGTAGCCCCCCCGAGAACATGGGAGAGGTGATAAATGATCTGGATAATGATCCAGAGGGTGAAGAAATTGTGGTGGAAAATGCAGAAATTTATCTAGCAAAGATCCACAAGCGAATCCAGAACTACAAGATAAACGAGTTGAATCCTCTTCGTGAAAACAAAAAGCTCCTCGTCCTGGACATCGACTACACCCTCTTCGATCACCGCTCAGTGGCATCTAGTGGGTATGAGTTGATGAGGCCATATCTCCACGAATTTCTCACTCGAGTCTACCATCACTATGACATCGTCATCTGGTCAGCCACCAGCATGAAGTGGATCAATGAGAAGATGAAACTCCTTGGAGTCACTGATAATCCTGACTACAAGATAGCTTTTCACTTGGATTACCTGGCCATGATATCAGTCTGCACACCCAAATACGGCCTCGTTGATGTCAAGCCTCTGGGTGTCATATGGGGTAAGTATCCAGCGTATTCAGCCAAGAACACGATAATGTTCGATGACATCAGGAGAAATTTCCTGATGAATCCCAAGTCAGGACTGAGGATCAAGCCCTTCAGGCAGGCTCACGTCAATCGAAGCAAAGACAGGGAGCTCCTGAAGCTCGCTGAGTACCTGGAGCTTGTTGCCGATGTCCAGGACTTCCAGACACTCAATCACAGGAAGTGGGAGGAGTACAAGGGGAAGAAACACCGCAGGAGGAGCCACAGACCGAACGATGAGTTCTGTGGATAGATTTGAGTCCTTTGCTTCCTCTCACCGATTCCACAAGCATTGAGATGCTAGGTGAAATTTATTTCTTCAAGGAACTGTCATTTTGGATCGATAAAGTATTTGTCAAATTTGTTAGAAATTATAGGTTATGAATGTTTCTAGGATTATAATTCCCATTGAATGGGGTAACGCAAAGCTGGAAAAGACTGAATTCGTCTCATAATTTAGTGTTCTAACTGGAGTGTGATCAGGGAATATCGTCTGCTTTGTAATTAAAATCGTCTTTGATAACCACTCCGCTGCTAATTGGTTGTTAAATAGCTGATTTTTGCACAACAATTGAAGTTCGTCAAAATAATTAGTAATAAAACGAAGTTATTGGGACTTTGATTTACTTTGATTCATTCGTACTTTGAGATATTTGATTTATATGAGTTTTCCATTGTCTGCGTATGAAAAAATGTTTATGATTTTTATTTTTAATGACATAAAGTGCATTATAATTGTCCATTGCAAAGTAAACGTGAAAATTATTAAAAAATATGTTTTTTTGTATCAATGTTTTTCGTTCATTGATTATTTCCCAATCTGTGAGACTAATTAGTACTCGTGGCGCCCCGTTCCCACTCGGGTGAAAACACGTCGGTAACGTGGAGTGCCTGGCATCACTCAACCCCCCAGAACCAAGCCTCTACTTTGGTCTATCGTCATTGGTTCTAAGTGTCAAAACGTCAAATGATTTTTCCATCATGTAAATAAAAATAAGACGACGTGGCAATCATCATTGACATTGAATTTCAATGGCGTGATAATTGGTGATTTCGTGGAGATGAGAATCATTGGAGGTTAGGTCAAGCCATTGTCCGGTAGTTTTTCATTTTTTCGGTAGGAACGATAAGTCTAGAGGATGAGTCTGTTGAATAGCAGTCTGGAGAATGCCTCCTTCAACATCATCTTCCAGGTAATCAGTCCTCAATACTGATATCCGGATTGTTATGAGCCCGTATTGAAATGTCTATTTTTGCTAGATTTTTTGTCGTCTGATGACGTTCGGTCTGAATGTCTTCGTCGTCAGGAACGTGGGGGAGGCGGTGCTGGGGGTGATGAATGTCAGACTCCTTCTGCTTGAGTCGACGATACTCTTTCTGTCCAGAGAGCCCTTCTTCAAGGCCTGTCTCACCAATGCTGCTGAGCATAACTGGGCGCAAGTCGTTAATCTCCTGTGGCTGACGTATGATGAAAATTTCTTAATTAATATTATCACTGGCTTTAAAAAACAGAAAATCATCGTATCCTTTTCCGAAGGACGTATTGGATAAAATGAGAGCACATGGGAACATTTGACTTTTGTCTGTTTTGCAGAATTCCAATTTGTTCGCTGATGTCGTTCCTCTTTGGATACATCTGGCTGCACGTTCTGACGACATCTGAGATCCTCCCCGACTACTACACATTCGCTGTCATCTCCGTTGCCATATCTTGCGTTATCCACCTGTCATCTCTAGTGGTGCAATTAGTTTCTTCCGCCTTTCTCTTCAACAGATTCAAAGTAATCGAAAAAATTCTCCAAAAAGTTCGTCAAGGAGCGTTAATCGTCATCAAGCGGGTGATTTCCTGTTGCAGGTAGTCATCGACGCAACAGCGATAGTCTTCAGAACTTTTCTGTTCGTTCCAATGGTTCTTCACTGGCCGGAAAACGCACTCTTGGCGTTCGGGGTGGCCCAACTGGCCTACGTCATATTCTACTCGGGCACTCATTACGTTTATTTCCACTGGTACATTCACCAGTTGAACGAGAAAAGGAAAAGTAAGAGGAAGTACGATGATTCCTCGGATAGTGAGGAGGTGAAGGAGAAGGACAAGGATGATGGGATCATTCACCATTTTCCATTTCAGTCAGTCAGAGATTTCTTTCCTGGGCAGTTAAAAAATGACGTGAGAGCAAAATATTATTATCATTCAGAGAAATAATTAATCGTCATTATGTTGATAAGATCCAGACATATTTATCTAATTTTTAGATAAATGTCCAACAAAATGATCGATTTAGACAACTTTCAATGCATCTCCATTGAATGCAATTTTTTCTCTCTCCAGGAATCAAGATTCAACGAAAAGTTGACCGTCCTCACCTGGAGCTTCTTCCGCCAAGGAATCCTCAAGTACGTTCTGACAGAGGGGGAGCGCATTATTATGACTGTATTCCCCGTGATAACATTTGCAGAACAGGTATGAAAAACATGAATTATCACGAACCTTGTAAATTCGCTATGAAACATACCGCACGTTCATTTGGAACCCAAGTTCAGCATACGTTAAACATCTTATCCACCTCTCTGGGTGCGTACGCTGCGTGTAATCTCTTCAGGGAACGTACGACGTTGTGAATAATCTGGGCTCACTAGCAGCGAGGTTTATATTTCGACCTATCGAGGACAGTGGGTACTTTTACTTCACCCAGGTTGTCAAGAGAGATAAGACCATCAACGACCAGGACACTGTGAGTAACAGGGATCGTTGGATTTGCCCGTTCAGGAATGACGTGGGTTAGGAATGATATTAATGAGTTAGTCAATTAAATTGGCGGCATTTCAGGGAAAAATTCGCGAAAGTGTTGACGTCCTGACGCACCTCTGCTCGATCGTCACATCAATTGGCCTAATTGTCCTGGTATTCGGACAGACATATTCATCTACCCTTTTATGGCTGTACGGTGGCACTAAATTTACGGCCCATCTTCCCGTTAGCCTGATGCAAGCCCATTGCCTGGCAGTCCTGCTCTTGGCTGTCAATGGTGTCACGGAGTGTTACACAAATGCAACAGCGGATAGTGGAACCATCAACAAGACCAATTTCATTATGATTTACGAGTCAATAGTGTTCTTGTTGGCCTCTTATGTATTGACCTCGTGGCTCGGTCCAGTGGGTTTCATATTCGCTAATTGTCTGAATATGGCATCCAGAATATACCATTCCGCGGTGTTTATCAACAAAAGACATGCTGAGACTAGCTACAGGCCTTTACGAGGAGTCGTCCCCAAGTTTTGCTTCTCTCTGAGCCTGGGAGCTGCAGCTGTAGTCACTCATTCATCTTACGTGAGTAGATGACATTTACGAGATAATTTATGGCAGAATAATAAACATAAAATTATAAAAATTTCAATTTATTTCGACTTTGAAATAAATTTATTTTTAATTTATTTCGTTTTCGCTAAAAAATTACAGACACTATTCTTCCCCGATCGAAAACTCCTTCACTTTGCGATCGGGACTTTCATTTTCGCCATTGTTGCGTTATCATGGATGTACGATAACAGAGAGCTCGTTCAACTAGGCATCAATAAGTGGAAGGAGAGGAGACAACAACGAGGAGATGTTAAAAGGGATTGATTGAAGAATTATTTAACACGTGACTGGTACAAAGTTAATGATCACAGTTGAAAAGAAAAATAGGAGAGGATTTATTTTTATGATGATGTCCATTTTGTGATTTTATATTTTGTTGATGAAAATATATTATTTTTGGTTTTGAATGTGGAAATTATGATTTATTCTTCTCGTTATCACGGGTTGTAAATGGTTCAATTACTCGACGTTGTTGGGAAGGAAAGTTTCGTCGTATCTGACTTTTACAGCGATATTATTTCACCAATTGATTCGTTTTGCAATTGATTGTTATCTCCAGACAGTCAAAAAAATATGGAATCCCTTGAGTAATTATCATTCCACCTCGACAATTAAACTTTGATGTCATCGTGACATAACGCTATCTGAATAAAAATATGATAGAGGTGAATGATCTGATTGCATCGATAATATTTGGGAATTGCCCATTGTCTTATCACTGAAGACTGATATGATGTTGGTATATAATGATGGTGGAGCACGGAAGAGAATTAGACTAACGAAATGCTGTTCCGGTGTCTGATTGCTGCTCTACTCGTTGCTCAAGGTAAGTCTCTCAAGACTTGAGTATTTGTTTTCACCTCATGATATAATTTCCTCACTAATTAATGAATTATGTCATATGTTGACGCAATTCTCCACAACTGATAATTGATTTGGAAATTTCCACAATTTCGATGTCACCTGAATAATTGATAATTCATAAATTTGGGAAGGATTCGCCCTTGATGCACGAATCACCAATGGTGAGGCTGCAATACCTCACAAGTACCCATACCAGGTATCAATCCAATGGGGATTACCTCCTCTAATTAAGTACCGTCACATGTGCGGGGGCTCCATCATCGATCCAAGCTGGATCCTGACCGCTGGCCACTGCATCACGGAGATACCTAGGATAGGAAAGCTCCGCATCAGCGCTGGAAAGCACGTTCTCCAGGAACAAGAGCCTGGGCAACAGGAGCGCGTCGTCAGCCGCCGTCTGGTCTATCCGGACTACCCAGGGTGAGGAGTGACTTCATTCCCCTAATTTTTTTGTCAGGGCATTCCTTTCCCCTCAAGTCCATTAATTAAGTATTCAATGATTTCCTCAGAGGTCTCTCTCAACACGATATTGGTCTTCTCCGGCTGGAGTCTCCCTTGAACTACACTGACCACGTCCAACCGGTCGTCCTCCCTTCCGCGAAAAAGCTGCACACCGGAGAGTCTGTTGTTACTGGCTGGGGTTCCATCTCCACCGAACAGATTCCTCGTTATCCATCCGAACTTCAAAGCCTTCAAGTCCCCATTGTCGACTATGACACGTGCTTGCAAGCCCTCAAGAGAGTGCCGGGCCCCGTTGAACTTTTCGACACTCAGATTTGCACAGGGCCCATCGGGGGAAACCAATCGACCTGCTCCGGGGACTCTGGCGGTCCTCTTGTCCAGTTCGACAATGATTCCAAAGCCGAACTAGTTGGCATTGTCTCTTGGGGAACGTTTCCCTGTGGAAGCGCTGGAATGCCAGCTGTGTACACTCGCGTCTCGTTTTACAGCGATTGGATCCAGAGGAAAATAAAAAATTCATTGTAATAGAATTTTCATCACGCTGTGCGAAAAAGTCATTTTGCAGTCACGCTTCGCCTAAATAATCCCTTTCCCACATATTGCGATGGAGAATAATTGTCGAGACCCGTGAGAAAGGGAGCTTTTGGCTCGTGAGGGGCTTATGGTATGAGCCAAAGCGACTGACATAATCCGACTACTTTTCTGCACTCCCCAGGAAATATGAAAAATCTTTTGGTTTATGTACTTATGACCGAAAAAAGTGGACTTTGAACACGTAGTGAAAGTAACGTCCCTATCGAAGTACAGATTTTCGTCGCAAGACAGGAAAAATGTCTGATGGGTGCGAGGGTTCCACGAGGCGAAGCCAAGAAGTGTCATCACTCGAGTCATTATAATATGTCCTCACAATAAAAGTATTATCTGACGAAATTGACTAATTTTATTACTAAACAATTGTTCCGTTATTTACTGGGTAACTAGAGTAATGGCGTTAACAATGTTGAATATCGGAGTTGAGAACAAATTGTCGGGATGATCTCCCACGCAACAGCCGCTATATCTCTCTCCTGGGGTGACTGTTCATCCGAAATTTCTCAACACTGTGAAGTATCTCACGGCAGCAGTAAAAATCTAAAATAATTTTCAACTCGAAAGATTAGATTGAAGAGTAGTCACTCAACCGCGGGTGATGAATCCGAAAAATTTGGACTCGGTAGCGCTTAATACGATGATGATTTTAGTCACTACGAACCAAGGTAACTTGCGGCATGTTCAGCTGAATAAAACCGTAGGTTGAGTACACGTATTCACGTGAGTTCAGTGTCATTATCAGGAGAATGGAATATTTTATCGGTGAACTAAATGAAGTCCAGGGACAGTCATAAATTGCTTGACGAATTCCCGCAATCTAAGAGAATGGGCCCAATTAAAAATTTCCTTGTTATGATATATCTGATAAATTGAAACCCTAGACTGGTAACCATATCAGAAGACGCCGCTACGATAAAAATTAAATTGAGTAAATAAAGTTTTAGAAACTTCGTAGATTAGCGTCTGCTGACCAGACTAGGGTTAACACTCTGAGGAGAATTGCCTCATTGTTCAATCGTTCAGCACAAGTACAGAACATCAAAGTTTGCAAAGCTAATCCAAATGCGTGCACCATATTTTTTTCAACGTCCTTCCAATTATTTTTCCCCCGGCTCTACAAGAGAAATAAATATTTAATGGGAGACAATATTCTGTCAAGAAAAATCAGGCAGTTGGGGATAAAAAATTGAGGTACATATTCGATGCTGAACAGACAAGTGCAAAGAACTAGTCCGTTGATCAAGACAGTGGCAAACATTATTGGATCGTACAACTCCTCTAGAACTCTGACATGTCTGAAATTCATACCAACTCCATCAGCGACAATTTACGACTGACCCAGAGCAACTGGATTGTACTGAAGGACTCACTTGAACAATTCTAGATAATCTTCGATAATTGTTTTCAAGCGTTTCGATATTATAGCTGTTCTCAAGGGCGACATCGTTGTGCTAGGACATATATCACGAATTCGATTCGAAATTACCTGAAAACATTAAAATTTTTGCATCACTCCCTGTGGAAACACGTGCAGAATAGTTTTTTTCTGATTCGTGATTGGAATACACTCTCACACTCATCAGAAAATCTTTACCGCACTTGTTCCATCATCTACTATTTTTCCACCAAACACGATTTGAAGCGCGTGGTGGACAATTGTAAGTGAAAAAATAACAAAAATGTCACTTGAAAATGAAGCGACATATGCGTTGTTATTTGGGCGAAAACTCCATCTGTTGCTAGCCAATGCAGCATCATAAAATACATTCCTACAGTTTCTAAGAGTACACAGAGAAAAAATGCTGGAGCCGAATCTAAAATGAAAGGATAACGAGCTGGATAGACAGTTTTCGTAAACTCAACGGTACCATTCAATTTAGGCGAAGGACTCAGGAAGTATTGCCTGCGAAAAACTATCGTTATTACCATAAAAACGTTGATGGGATATTGATGATTAGGTGGTCCTGGTGCCCGCAATTAATTATAATTAAACCAAAACTTACCCTATCGGCTGAATGACGTATCCTGAAAAAGCTATGATCACCACAGTACTATAATAAATCCTAAACAACCGAGTTAATCTCGCAATTTCCACGATATCTCGTGTGATCCTATTACGAGAGACCTGAACATTCCAATAAATCTGGAACGTTTTTATCAGCTGGTAAAATTCACGTCGATAAGCACACAGCCGAAAGCCCTACGTTGAGCAATGATTTTTAACAACATTCTCCTCGAAGAATCATTCAAGCTTCACATACTTTAAATGTACATAATGCAGCGCTGAACGTAGCAGCAGCGAAATCAATAGTTACCATGTAATCAGTTTTTATAATATCAAAGATGTTACGCATATTGCAAGCCAAGCCAAAGCATAATCCTGGTATGACCATGATCACTGGTATTACCTCCCAGAAGTACCATTTGGGTTTATCATGCTTGAGAATACTGCCCATGGAATACAATCCAAGGGCCTGCATTGTCCGGATGTCTCCGCCTAGGAGATGTTCAAAGTACAAGTGCAATGGTCTTTCTTTCTTGTCGAACTGAATCATTGTCGGTCGGTTGGCGAATTCGATAGTAGTGGGCTTGGAGACAATCGCAGAGGGGCAGGAACATCGGCTAGGTTGCCATTAGAAGATCGATATAATGAGCATTCAATATTTAGTACGGCGCGACATGAACGGGAAGATAAGTGGGCGATTACTGTAAGAGCATAATGGAGCTAGGCTCAATTACCATTATCTCGAGGAAAAATTAATAAGCTTCTGGGGAGGATATTTTCCCTGTGGCAGTGGATGTTGTTTGCGACACGAACCCACTACCACTTAAACTTTGTGAAGGTGCAATGAACATCGTTGAAGGGGTGAACATAATTCCAGGGTAAGGACGAGTACCGACGTAACAGTTGAATATTAATGTTGGAGAAGAAATTGATGCAGGAGAAAGTTCTGGAGTAGGAATTATCAGTTTGTAGTCTGACGCTTTGTTTCTAGACTATTTCCTTCAGTCAATGGTGAACACGACATAATGCACTCTCTCCCGAAGAGTGCTGATACGACTTCAGGGTACGCGAAGACGTGAGGATCAGTGCAGAATACAATTTTTGGCAGTGATTGAGTCACACTTGAGCTGATTGAATGATTTTTTAATTCTTCGTTACATTATTCACTTGGAAAACTTCAAAATAAAATATTCAAAATTGTTATTGAGAGTCGAACTACTTTGATTTCGATATGAGCATCTACCTGGAGCTCTCCTGGTCATCTCCCATTATTCACGTCCATCTCAGTGATGTTTTCCATGCCAGTGCTTGTCATGGTGATACCTGTCATGATAGTGATCATGCCCATGTTTTCCACCATGACGATCGGGCTCTGCAGCACGGACCTCTCGGACAGCCGGGGTAGTCTCGACAGCTGCAACAGAAAATAATGGAAAGCTTGCAGTGATTTATTGAAGCTTTATTCGATTAATTGGGGCTCAGATCTTCAATAATTCTATTCGATCGCAATCGAATGAATTTCTGAGGATGTGATGATATTACCTGACTCCTCGCTCTGCTGAGCAACGGGTGATGCCAATGTCCCGACCAGGAGCACCGCGAGTACGACAATCAGAATTTTATTCATTCTATTGACCTCTGTTTCAGATATACCTGATGAGAACTGGGAAACTGATGGCAACAGAAAATTTCAAAAGTCCTTTTATACTCGTTTCGAAGGATCCGGGGATTCCCCACTCTCTGCACTCCCTCATAGCGTGCACCCAGATTTTGCGTCGCAATCGTATTTTCCTTTGAATCTGGATCTAATTAGCAATTTTCAGCCCATGGTTGAGATCGTCGTAATCGTTCGAGATGGAATATTTTAATTTAAATGAATTTCCTCCGTTGATTCTGATTTTATTGGTGTACTCAGTGCGAAGGAGAGTGAAGTTAAAAATAGTATCTAGTAAATTCCAGATTCCATCTCATTAATTTTTTCCTCGTGGTAATTGCCGGACTAGATCGCAGATATTATTAAAATATTCTATTAACAGGAAAAGAAATTGTACATTCCTTTTTTTTATGAGATTAGTTAACACCCATTTTGTTTCATCAGTCCACACGAGCCAGTATGAGGAGCCCTAGAACTGGAATTCCTGGAGAACAAAACCCTCAAAATATGCTGAGTAATTGATGGGATGTTTGATAATAATGATCGTCAAACACAGGGCATTATCCAATTAATGCTGACCATTATTCACTCACTCATTATCTGCCTTAATTATTGCACACAGGTGTGGCGATGCAATCAACGATGTTCTGTGATACTTGATGACCTCATGCAGTAGGAAAAACTCGAAGTAATGGTCACTTGATGATAATTAAGTGTTCCCACTCAATTATCAGATAAATGGAAAAACGGTCCATTCGAGGAAAACTGAATCTCTGATTGTCAACCTCTCGATGAAGCCATTTAGTATCATTTTCCGCTTACCAATTGCGCCCATTAAATGGTAAATAATATCAGGTAATGAGAGGTGATTGAGATGGCAAACTGTGCACTCTTGATTAATTATACTGGAAATGAATCCAGTAAGAGATAATGGGAAAATACGTCCACTATTTCCAGCAAAGAAGACATACGAAGTTCCTATTTACAGACAAAAAAATGATGCAATAGGGAACGTCCATGATTTAAAAAAATTTTTTTTTACATAGTTAATGGTCCTAATAATCGATTTTTCATGAAAAAAACATTTGAAAAATCGTTTAACAATTAATTATCGATTTTTCAAAAAATGTAATTTTCAAATGTTCCAAAAGCTCTCATGACAAATGTGAACAAAAGAAATTGGAAGATCAAAATAATCCTTATTTTTGAAAAAACTCAAAAACGGATGGGGGGAGTTTCCTCCCAAACTAATCCGATCTTGTACTCGATGACATTTATCGATCGCGACCACCCCCATTCCGATCGCGCTTACCGTTCGCCTGGGAGCGTGAACGAAAAAAAGTGAGCACACACACACACACACACACACACAGAGACGTCACGCTAAAAATCATCGGGGGGTGTTCTCCTGGTCATGAAACGTCGACATTTCATAAAATTACGATTTTTTATTTTCGGGGTGAAACCAATAACTTCCTATCGGGAAGTTAATAAAAAAAAATCATGCAAGTTCCCTATTCTATTAGCTGAAATTTGGATAAGAAAAATAATCTATAATAATATTGTGGCGAGGATCAGTAAATAGACCAAACAATTATCAGAAAACATATTTATTTATGATATTTATTAACAAGTTTATCACACTATTACATAACTAACGAGGTGCGACGACCGGATAATGTCAAATATTAGAGTTAAATTACAATTTTTATCAAATAGAACATTAATCAAATAAATTATGACTTGCACCACATAAATTAATCAGTCGGTCGTTAAATAACATAAATACTTTAATTTAATTATTATCCTGGAATGTCTTTTTAAAATTCCGGAGATGGCTCGCGTCTGCTGGTTTTCGCAGCACGAGCCCGTGTGTTCTTCGGCGGGAGGGGAGCCGGAACAGTGGGCACCACCCCACCTTGGGGAATAATCACATCCCGCAAAAGTTCATTCAACTCGTCATCCTTTCGGATTGCGAGTTGGATGTGCCGGGGGATGATTCTGTGAATAATAAAAAAAAAAATTATTTTAATCAAATCAAACCCCCACGGGTTTGATAATCAACAGAAACCACCACCACCACCACCACTAGTTTTACACAATATTTATCGGCCTTGGGACCACTGAAATTTAAATAGGTCAAATTAAGTAAACAAATATAAATACAGAGAAGATATTACAGGCGGTTTACGTCTTCTTCCTATTTTCCTTGGCAGCGAATCCGGCCAACTCCAGGACTTCTGCAGCTACATACTCCAACACCGCTGCCATGTACACTGGTGCCTCCGAGCTAATCCGCTGAGCGTAGTTTCCTTCCCGTAGATGACGGTGGATCCGTCCCACTGGGAAGTCTAGGCGCGCCCGCTCACTTCTCGTCCTGTTTTTTGTTGAACTCATTCCTGAATTCAAAATTATTTCCCATTAATTAATAATTAACACATCACTGACCATCAATTAACCAATTAATTAATTAATTAATTAGTTAATTGGTTGATTGCTGGTCGATTAATTCCTGAAGTTAATTGGTAATTACCTTCTGTTTAAAGACCACTACTGAACGTCATCACGTTTCGAGACGAAGTGCGGTTCAAACGACTCACGTTTACTGAATTTTTGGGTCATGAAAGGTGTAAAATGGCGGGCCCTATTCTATTAGCTGAAATTTGGATAAGAAAAATAATCTATAATAATATTGTGGCGAGGATCAGTAAATAGACCAAACAATTATCAGAAAATATATTTATTTATGATATTTATTAACAAGTTTATCACACTATAACATAACTAACGAGGTGCGACGACCGGATAATGTCAAATATTACCGTTAAATTACAAATTTTATTAAATACAACATAAATCAAATAAATTATGACTTGCACCACATAAATTAATTAGTCGGTCGTTAAATAACATTAATACTTTAATTTAATTGTTGTCCTGGAATGTTTTTTTAAAATTCCGGAGATGGCTCGCGTCTGCTGGTTTTCGCAGCACGAGCCCGGGTGTTCTTCGGCGGGAGGGGAGCCGGAACAGTGGGCACCACCCCACCTTGGGGAATAATCACATCCCGCAAAAGTTTATTTAACTCGTCATCCTTTCGGATTGCGAGTTGGATGTGCCGGGGGATGATTCTGTGAATAATAAAAAAAAAAATTATTTTAATCAAATCAAACCCCCACGGGTTTGATAATCAGCAGAAACCACCACCACCACCACCACCACCACCACCACCACCACCACTAGTTTTACACAATATTTATCGGCCTTGGGACCACTGAAATTTAAATAGGTCAAATTAAGTAAACAAATATAAATACAGAGAAGATATTACAGGCGGTTTACGTCTTCTTCCTATTTTCCTTGGCAGCGAATCCGGCCAACTCCAGGACTTCTGCAGCTACATACTCCAACACCGCTGCCATGTACACTGGTGCCTCCGAGCTAATCCGCTGAGCGTAGTTTCCTTCCCGTAGATGACGGTGGATCCGTCCCACTGGGAAGTCTAGGCGCGCCCGCTCACTTCTCGTCCTGATTTTTGTTGAACTCATTCCTGAATTCAAAATTATTCCCCATTAATTAATAATTAACACATAACTGTCCATTAATTAATTAATTAATTGATTGATTACTGGTCGATTAATTCCTGGAGTTAATTGGTAATTACCTTCTGTTCAAACACCACTACTGAACGTCATCACGTTTCGAGACGAAGTGGGGTTCAAACGACTCACGTTTACCGAATTTTTGGGTCATGAAAGATGTAAAATGGCGGGAAGCCATGTAGAGAGGAAAATGGAGGATTTTCTTGGGAGTGGAGAGGCCGTCTGGTGAGGACAATGGGAATTAAGAGGAGATTTAACAAAGAGGATAGACTAATCCTCTTTGTTAAACAGCCGGCCTCTCCACTCCCCAAGATGTTGGGTTTTAGACGCTAGAAAAAATCGTAGATTAATAGGAAATGCAGTAATTAATTAATGAAAATGTTATGAAGTCGCTCATCAACGTTTTTTCCCTGGAAGACTTAATTTTACCCCCCGTCCAACTGTGGCCGCCATCTTGTCGAACGCCAACCACGAACTTTTCCCTTTCCCGGTCGGTAACGTTGGTAGAGTCAAGTCACAGGCAGATGGTAGCAGCTGGCAAATGTCCAAGACGAGTGGGATGGAGTCTCAGTAATTTGTTGACGTGTTAAAATACAACAGTTCCTGAGTTTACTCACACATTCCCGCACGTGCATTCCAAAGTAGTTGTTTGGAACGTTCGAATCCCACTGTCTCGAGTAGGAGAAAAGTTGATAAATTAATGCTAGCAGTAACTGAATAAACAAAAACATGGAGTACGTGAAAGCGGTGTCCAAGCTCCTCTTCTCGGAACAGTGCCTGGAGGAGTATTTTACGAATTTGAATTTTTTAGACGGTAAATTCATGTCAATTAAGTTAATTCGTTCCCGAATAAAATTGATAATTACGTAAGGGGCTCGGAGTATTGATGTGATAATGGCACTTCACCCCTGAGCGTCTGACTTGACCCACAGAGGCGGGAAATTTTCGCAACATTCAAAATTTAAAAGGGCTTCTTCACTCCCATATTTTGATAATAATTTTTTTTATCAATTGTGACAGTTCCGTGCTTTAAGACCACGCTCAGCAAAAGCCTTGGCCTTGGGATCATCGGGGGCTCCTTGATGGGTAATTA
Source organism: Diachasmimorpha longicaudata (assembly GCF_034640455.1). Classification (NCBI taxonomy): domain Eukaryota; kingdom Metazoa; phylum Arthropoda; class Insecta; order Hymenoptera; family Braconidae; genus Diachasmimorpha; species Diachasmimorpha longicaudata. Next base: position 3,783,283 of record NC_087242.1, read on the forward strand.
TTCCACGAGACATTTCCCATTAAATTTACAGAAAAATCGTTATGATAAAAATTATTCTCCCTCTCCTAGATTCCTCGATATTCATTGAAAACGGAATTCAATAGAATATTCCAACGAATCTGATTGATTTTTTTACTTAATTGGTTCGGTCATATTTGCTTATCTTATCACTCTACGTTAATTTCTTTACAGTCAAAGTTCCTCAGGTCGTCAAGATTTACAACAGCAAAAGCAGCCAGGGACTTAATTTTGCAAGTGTTCTTTTGGATTTATTCGCCATAACCGCAATGATATCGTACAGTTTTGCCAGTGGTTTTCCATTCAGGTAATTACAGGGGTGATAATGCTGAATCATTAATTGAAACATTTATTTCTGCATTTCATTCCAGTGCCTGGGGTGACGGAGTATTTCTGGGGATTCAGACTCTCGCCATAGCTGTGCTCGTCCTGCATTATCGCAGAAATACAGCTGGTGCCCTAGCATTTTTCGTTGGATACGTCGCAGTGATTGTTGCTGTCGTCACTGAATTAACTCCACTCAACATATTGTGGGGCGCCCAATCGCTTACTATTCCTATTGTCCTAATCAGCAAGGTTGGAAACTAAGAAATTTTCTCAGCTCTCAATATCTTGACTTTTGCCATCGAAACGGTTTAGCATGAATTTTTATTTTTCTCCGCACTGTTTGTGTCTCTACCACAGCTTTTCCAAGCCCACACAAACTACAAAAATGGTAGCACTGGCCAGCTATCTGCAGTGACGATGTTCATGCTTCTGTTCGGCTCGATGGCGAGGATATTCACATCCGTCCAGGAAACCGGCGACACCAACATGATTATTATGTACGTCTGTTCCACAGCTGCAAACGCAATAATTGTCTTCCAGTTGCTCTACTACTGGAATGTTAGCGCTGAGAAGAAGAGAAAGACCAAGAAACTTAAATGAGCACTGATTGACTGCACAACTTGTTACGTGTTTTTTTCACTTTCTATCTTCCACTTTACCATAGTTCACTAAATGTAAATTAACGACGAGTGACGACTTTTAATTTAGTCTGTGGTATGAATTTTGTAATAAAGACGAAGAAGAGAAATCGTTAAAAGTTATATTTTATTTACTTGGAACATGTCCAGTGTTTTTTTAGCTCAAATCAAATTTCTTTGACTGAAAATCAAAATCCGTGAGAACTCCCGCCACGATGGCCGCGCAGGCGCCAAAATGGCGGGCGCTGGCATGCGCAGTGAGATTCTCCAGTTCCTCTCCGGAAAAGGTGGTAGCACGCAGTGAATGATCACTGGTAATTGTCTATATATTATCCTGCAATAGCAGTAAAGAATAATACGGCAAACAGGACAATCAAATTATTGGAGAAGACAAATACAAAACTTCAGGTGAGTACTCTGACGAGTGATTAATTTCGCAGGGAGTACCGTAGACGGATTAAAAGTGGTGTAAAAAAATGTGGATATGATTTACTCCGGGTGGCCATTGTGAGGTATATCATCTCCTATAGCATAACCATAAGCGACACACATTTTATGTTATCTTCGATCGTTGTCTCCTGACCGAGTCTTTCCATTAATTTGTTTGATCAATAAAATACAACACCAGAGGTGTTTGACATATGTGCTATTGACGACCACTCCTCGAGGGAGCTTCATCCGCAAATGGATTTATTCATTTATTACCAAGAGTAAGGCCGAGAAGATAAATAAATTATAAAAGTGACGGCTGGATGATAAGTAGTTAAAGGAATTACCAGTGTTGCCTGGCGTCCAAGCCTGGTGCCTGCGGTGGGAATTTTTATTGTTTTTCTCCATTGGCAAATTGAGCATTTAGTTGAAAAACAACTACGACAGCAACGACTGGCTCACGTACACCGGCAGACGTCCATTTTATTCAGGCCAATTTTTTATCAGTTGGATTTCTCATGCGAGGGGAAAGACAACGGACAAACTCGAGTGGAAAAAACATTGGTTTTCTTTTCGATTTTGTGTAGCATTGCAGATTATAATCTCGGATTATGGATGCAATGGAGCCGCGTCTGGTGGCACAGGCATTGAATTATCATGGACAACAGTTGCAGAAAGTCTGGGATGGTGAGAGAAGTGAGACTGAGCTTGCTATGCTCAGTCTCAAAGATCCGAACTTCGATATTTATCAGCAGCGCCAGAAAACCCTCAGGTATTTATGAAGAACAGGATTTTCAACAACAATTTCGAATGGATAAAATCTCACGCTCAATAGGATTTTCTACGAATATTACATTCCATTTTCTTTGCTTTTTTACGTCTGTGTTTACACATAAATGTTTTTCTCATTAGGGCTGGGCTATAGTGATCCGCCTCCCTCTTATGTTTCGTTAATTATTTTCAGCTTTGGAGACAGAGGAAAAAGGCTGAAACTCCAACAATTTATTGTTAAAAAAGCGGAAACGCTCTATGACAAATCCAATTTATCACAGTGCAATAAAGCTGTGAAACAAGTAAATGGGGATGAAGGTGAGCATTCTGATTTCTGAATTATTCTCACTGACGAATATGTCGGTTTCGATAAGTTATGAGTGTTATCTGTAGAAACGTAATTTATGGTATTTTTTTATGTCAGAGTTTTATGCCACGATGCCAGGACTTGATTCCTTTGTTACGATGGAGAAAACACAACGGATCAGGAATTTTTTAGAGGTGAGAATTCGATCGGATAATTCGACAGAAAAATTATCGTATGATAGACAATCAACAAACAATTTAATGATAAAAAAATATTCTGATGGATTAATGTTCTTTATTACATGTTCTCTTTTTTATTCAGATACAAAAGTCATTTCTAATTTTTTTTTCCAGTTGATAAAACAATTATTTTTATTGTATTTATGTTAGTCAGGTCAGGCCAGATATTGATATGGATTTTTTTTCGAAAATTTCAGAGTTTGATTATTGGCGATGTTATCTATGCCCAAGTGATGGGTAAAAGTGCCGCCGGATTACTATTGAAGATCCTCTGCAATTGCAGTGATTGTCCGAGAGTTGTAACCGATTTAGGCGTAAAGGTATGTGTATCTGAGTCTTGAAATAATCAATTCCTTCGTTCATATGACCCACATTTTTTTATTGTAAAAACTTTACTGACAATCATTTTTGCGTGCATAAAAAATACATAAACTCCAAGTTTCTGATAATGATAAAATGTATTGCTATTCAGGCACTGATATTGAACACAGCGACAGTCCCCGCTGTGGACAAGAAAGGTGTAACAAGAGGCTACATGGCAAATGACCTCGTGTGCGTCGTTGTGAGTGAAGTAAACGTTGAAGCTGAACGTGTAGTGGCCGTTATGAATATATCCCCTCGTGAGGGTCAGACATCTCACCCATCAATGGGTTTAATACACTCTGACGACCTCCCCGAGGCCTACAAGTAAGTCACTCGAGCAAAACGATACATTACAGCACATCTTATCTATTTCTCTCTTCACAAAAGTCACAATTATCTGTCTTATGGGTTGATCTATTTATTATTTGAAAACCCTCAAAATATTTTCCAAAATCTCTCACTATCTTTCATTAATAAGCAGGTATGATAGTGAATTTATGCCACATAAATTTAAAAAAAATCAATCCTTTGTAGACTAAACTCTACAAATTCATTTGATTACTAACCAATCATTCAATCAATAACGTGCGAATGTCTGATAAATTTTTATGAATCTAGGTGCCTGATTATTGGTATAACATAAATGAGTTAGAAAAATTACGCTGATGAATTTTCTAAAAAACAAATCAATAAAAAAATCTGATTCGTACCTTTCAACCTATGGTTGAACCACGACTGTGTTTCGCACACATACACGTACACGTTGTGTTTATCTACGTTTGCCATCTCTATAACTGTCAAAAGCACCAGACGGAATATCCAAAAGCCCAGTATTCTGTAGAATATATATTTATAAAAAAACCATGTACGTTTGAGATTGAGTTTGCAGTACGATGATGTGCCACATGAGTATTTGGCACAATGAATTTCAATGACGGTAGGTATCAAAATTTTGCACAATTGTTTGGTCTCTGAACAGTGTAAAACATAATCGAGCAAATGAATGACTAAAATAATTGTGATATTTAACTAAAATTAAATGGCAATCATGAGAGACCAAGCAGTTAAGGCTTTAAACACCTTAACTTTAGATAAATAAGCCATCAACAACACCACTTGATCGCCATTATTAATGCCTCGTTTAAACTTCCAGCATTAAAAAGAATCTTTAATAGAGTAAAATACATTATGACTAGCACAGGGAGGCCCACTAAATGTATGCAATTATTTTTCATCAACTTGTGGATAAAAAAAATTGTACTCAGGAAATTTATTTTGTTGCACCAAAACAAAGTACTTATTAATGCATTAAACCTCTCAAATTTTCCAACAAAACGTAAGCAACGATAGAGATTCTACGTGCTTTTTCTGTTGAGTTAGAAAAAAAAAGATCTAGTGAGTGTTTGAATAACACTCGAGTGTTTGGGAAAGGTGAGAGACGAGTTTATACTGAGGTTTTATAAAAATTCTAAATTTAGTGTTAAATTTGAATTTAATTTTATAACAAGGCATTATTCGCCTGTTGATTATTTATTTGATTATTAAATGCCTCCTTTTTAATTGGGCTTGGACTCGCAGAGCCCTGAGTAATCATTAATTTTGTCAATTTAGAAAAGCTATGGACAACAAAGGACAAAGTTATGAAACTATCTTGGAGAGCAGTACCGGCTTCAATAATCCAAACAACATTAAGTATCTTTCTGATATGATGAATCTTGGTCATGAACATTACTCTAACATGGTTGGTCTGAGGTAAATATGAAGGATTGATAAATTAAATTAGTGGAGCAGAGTAGTTGCTAATGGAAGGGAAATGAGAAAAAAATTATTTGAATAACTAATTATTGCCAACACAAATCATAGATTCAACTCAGTATAACTATTTTTTCTATTAATTGTTCTGAAAATAAATTCCCAAGAATTCTCTAACCCATCATTTACTCATTTTTCTAACAGGGAAAGATTTCCACCGAATGAATACGCCACAGAACTGCGTCAGACACAGGCGAGTAAGTGGGCATTTAAAAGTGTAGCTGATGGTATTGATCATTTCAAAGCAGGCCGTCACACTGAGGCATTCCAATGTCTGAATAAAGCACTCGTGGTGGATCCAAAAAATGTTGAGGGTTTGGTGGCGCGTGGGGCGCTTTATGCCAACAGTGGAAGTTTCAAAAAAGCCCTGGACGATTTTGAAACAGCATTGAAAATCAATCCAACTCATGCCAATGCTCGCAAGTACATGGCGGAGACATTAGTGGCACTTGGAAGAAGTTATGAGGATGAGAAGAAGTACGAGGAGGCCCACAAGGCATATCAGAATTGTCTGGCAATAGCCCCATACCACGAGGAGGCCAGGAACTCCATCGAATACATAAAATCAAAGACACTCGGCGCTGCCCCTCCACAAGCAATGAATTCAATAGATAATTTTAAAACATTTGATGGTGAAGTTGATGGTGGTGATGGCAAGAAGGACAAGAAAAAAAGAAAGAAGGAGAGAAAATCTAGGTCGAAGAAGAGACAGAGACAGTGGACGTCGAGCTCAAGCTCATCGTCCAGTGGTTCGTCGAGCTCATCTAGCTCGGACTCGAGCAGCTCGTCATCTTCGGGTACATCGGGTAGGTCAAACTCAAAGTCACCTAATCGTAAACGAAAACATAAGAAGGATCATCGGGGCTCACTTTCACCACTGAGCAAACGCATGGCTCAGTATAATAATCCACCTGCCACTTCGTCAACTAGCTCTCATGATGCTGTTGCCTCGCAATCATACGTTGGTAATTCGAGGGAGAAAATGGATGATTATGAGGTGCAAGTCAGGAAGTTTTTGGAACAGACGAAGGATGATTCTGATTATGAAGATAAGGTAGAATATTTGTTTATGCATTTTTTGAATATAATTTTTTCGTACACGTGACTATTTACAAAAACAATTAAACACTGCGTTCGACAGTCCTTGAAATTAATAAATATTTAATTTTGATATAAGAATTTATTTAATAAAAGATAAACGGAAACATTCTCGATACATTTCCCAACAAATTTGTCAATCCGCGTTTTGTTTGTTCACTTTCAGGTTCGTAAATTTTTAGAAGAAACGGCGCGATGGAAGCGCGAGCGCGAGAAGGATAAGAAACACGGGGATACTGAAAAAATTAAAAAGAAAAAGAAGAAGGATAAGAAGAGCAAGGATAAAGAGAAAGAGGAGAAAAAGTCACGGAAGAAGAAGAAGAAAGAGGAGAGGAAGAAACGTAAAAATAAGGACAAACTTGAGCGTGATTTGGAGGCCCTCAGAAAATCATCGTTACCTGATCTCGAGCAGTTGGAGTCTAAATTGAGTGCATATTATGCTAAAGTTGAGAAAGAGACAGCAGTATTGAAAAGATTCGAAAGGTTTGATATTTTTTATTTACAGTATTTATTTGTGATTTAAGTAGCGAAGTGGTAAAACAACACGAGCTGCCTTATCTTCTTTTGCCACATCGCAACTGATTCGTAATCTTGCATTGTTAATTAAGAGGTATTCCACGTCAGAATATGATAAAAAAACATTTCAATTTTTAGTCGTAATCAATCACTTGCATTTCAACAACTTTAAATATAAAAAGTACAATTAAAACGAGCTGACATTTCTCCGGTGGATCATTTTACGTGGAAGAGCTCAATATTTTTATTGTTGTTTATTTTGTGGAGTTGAACATTGCAGTTTTCAGTGGTTCCCCCACGTCCTTAGCACCCAGACCCATTTCCCGTTCCTCATCCATTGTAATGCCAATTAATTATACCTGTTGTTGAATATCGATCGTTCATAATTACTCTTGTTTTTTCTCCTTTTTTTTTCAAACTCTCTCAAATGTAGGTATGTAGATCTGTATAATGACATGCCTTCCCCCCTTAGTAATTCGGAGAAGCTCGCCGAGACTTCCCGAAGGGAGGATGACCTACGAAGAGAGAGAGACGATGTCACGAAAGCGTATCACGAGCGTGACACACGATTACCAACGACCCAACAACGTAAAGGTAAATTATTATTTAAATTGTTGTAATAATCGAGGATACACGATCGTCAAGCCTAATGATCCACTCGAATTTTCAGTTCTCTTTCCCATTATCGAATAATAGCTGGGAATTCAGAAGAATTTTAGCGAATTATTTGATGACAACAATTTTTAGTTTCAAATGTACCTTAATATAATCAACTGGCTATTCTGCACTTCGTCTTAAACTTTATTTGTATGAACAACAAATTGAGAAGGATATTTTTGGGTAATGGATTATCAACAATTGTTACACTTGTCTTTCAGTAGATAATTACGAGGCACTAAAATTCTGGAGAAAAAAGTTACTCTGTTGAAAAAAATTAATAATTATGTGGATAATAATTTTCAGCAGAGCTAATTTTTTCGCTGAGTCTAAACTCCATTTTTACTGTACATTCACATTTTTCATTCGTTTTAGGAATTACGTTTATAGTTGTTTACGCATGAACTCACTTTTCCACATCTCGCAATTGTCGATTTATTCCAATTGGAACAGAGGACTGAGGCAGAATGCACGACTCATTTGGAACGATTATTATTTTTTATCGTTTCGAATGACAAACCACTGGTGTAATAATTATTTTTCTGGAGATTACGGCGCATGGAAAAATGTAAATTCATGTTGAACACTTGATGATAGCGAATTGGAGAGGAATTTATTTACTATTCGTGGATTATCTGAGACAATTATGTCGTGTCGTGATCCTGATGATTAATTGCAGAAGTTGTCTGACTCTGGTGCATCGGTGAGACACGCAGGCGCGTGATTGAGATCACCTGGGTTGGGCTATGTGACTGAGAGAGAGAGAAAACAGTTGTCACGCAGTGCATCCGAAAAAATCAATCAATGGGACGAATAAAAAATTAATACCATCAATTTCGTTTAAAAAAAATCCACTGCAAATGCAGACTTGATTAGTTCCTTAAAAATTTGTCATCTAGTGATTAGATTTTGTGAATAATTTTACTTGAAGATGATCGTAGATCCTAAGAATCCTCCTCACTCCCCACTGACGATTATCTCTTCGCAGAAGTTCAACGAAAACCATCGAACGATCTCTTCGACCACGTGCCACAGCTGGCGCCCCCGGAGCCGAAATTGCCAGCGCTAGACACAGCAGCATTGAATGCCAAGTGGAAAGCGGCTCAAGCAGCGCGTCAGAAGGAGACTCACGTGGTAGGTAAATGGCAGAATCTCCACCCAGAGAGTAAGAAACGAGGTGAATCATCAGATAGCAACGACATGGACGACAAATCTCGAAACTCAGTGGAGAAGGGCTTCAACATTCGTAAGCAGATGCATCGCGATGTCCAGGAGAAGCGAACCACCCAGCCAGTGACAGTTCCACCTCCTCCACCACCTCAGCCAGCTCCGAAAGAGGTGCAAAAGCAGTTACCAGTGAAGTATCCAACCCCCCAGCCCCTGAATAAATTTCACGCATCCTACAAAGAGGCCCCAGTGCTCACCCAGCCGCCTGTTCAGCAAAAATTCTCACAATTGGGGAATAAATTTCAACCGATTGGTCAGGCTAATCCCCCGGAGCCCCCCGGGCCCCGTCCCCCCTCAGCAAAGGGCCACAAAGGGCCTCGAACTGACTCTGAGAGTGACGATGACAACAGCAGGTCTAGGAGACGTGACTCGAGGGGCCCAGGGCCCGTCAGAAAGAGCAGAGAGAGACCTATGAGACGATCGAGAAGCAAATCGAGGTCTAAATCGAGCTCGAGTCGCTCCAGATCCCACTCTGTGCGCAGATCTCGCTCACGTTCCTATTCCAATCGTCGATCTGGAAGTTACGAGAGAAAATACAGCCGTTCGCCGTCAGGAACGTACAGTAGATCACGATCGAGATCGAGATCTCGGTCGTACTCGAGAAGCAGAAGTCGTAGTCGATCAAATGACAGGGGTTATTACAGGAAACGTCAGTTCAGGCCTTACAACAATCGTGGAACTTATTACAAGCCCCGTTTTCAAGGATTCAACAATCAAAATCATCGTGGTAATGGGCCCAATAATTTTCAAAATCGCAATCGTTTTTACAACAACAGCCAGCACAACAATCGTTTTGGTAATAATCGCAATCGTGGAGGATTCGGTAACAACAGAAATCAGAATAGGGGTAGGAGTAATCGTGGAGTTGGTAGATTTTTCCAGAATGGTAAATCAGGATTTCGTGATTTTCGGGATAGAAGGGACTTTAGGGATCGTAGAAGTTCGAGGGACAGGTACAGCGATCGAAGCTATTCACCTGATCCCATGAGAAAGGTCGATGAAGCCAAGGAGAAGATTAATAAGTTGCTGGAGGGCAATGGTAATGCTGAGAATCAGCAATCAGTACCACCACCCAAGAGACACGATGGACCACTCAGTGAGGGCGAGGAGAGGGATGATGATGACTACGAGAGGTGGGGAAATAGCGCGGGCCAAGGGGCCGACAACAAGGTGGGTTAGATATTTCAATCACCCGAGAAATATATATTTTTGTTTATCGAAAGATACCATATTTCTTTGTGAAATATTGCGATGATTGCGTGGATTTTGGTGGTGGTGGTGGTGGTGAGGATCCGGGGAAGGCGATGAGTCTAATGTGAGAAACCGATATGTTGTTAGAGTGCCGAGGAACTCGAGAAAGGAGCTGGGCTGGATGGAAAAGATACGTTCATCGAACGAATGAAGCAACGAAGCAAGGATGTGTTGATTAGACGTGAAGCTGCAGCCAAAGTTTGGTAGATTTTTCATTGTTGAAGGATCAGATTATTGGGATGGAATGAATGGTGGTGGTTGAGGATTGGCTAGGGTGTGTTTGGAGTTGGGTTGGGTGGAAATATTACAACCCATAGTACGAGAACTCGACTGATGGGAGCGGTGTGTTTTTACTTGACGAATGGTATCAATTATTTTTTAAGATCAATCATTTATTTTTGTTGTTCACTTTCAACACTGTTCCGATGGCCTTTCGATTTCTTTCGGATTGATCTCTCGTGCGCATTGGTTAGCTGAACGACAGTAGTTATGTGTGTAATTTTCACTTAATAGTTCAGACGTAGGTACATTTAAGGTCCAAAATATAAGATTCAATGTAGAAGATGAGGAGGAGAATTATAACAAGCAAATTTAAAACAATTTCTTGGGTGTTTTGTTTATTTTGTCACACTGTCCTGAATTTCCCTCGTTAAAGTTTAAATAAAATTTTTTAACAGTTCTCCCTTCATCAGAGTTAAAATAAAAAATATGGAGCAGTAAAAGAAATAACGCTCCTTCACGATGAAGGGGGCCAGGTCGATCTAAATACTAATGTGAAAAAAATGCAACGAGAACTTTCAGTTTACGGTTTATCACAGGAAGAATAAATTGAAGGAGATTGGTGGAGGAGTCTTGCATTTTCGGTATCTTCCACCGGTTTGCTGTATATCAAATGAACTCCAAAATTTGCATTGTGGGGTGGTATATAGGGACAGTTGGACAGTGGAATTTCACAAAATTTGTTGCAATAAAACATGAAGACCACAATTGTCTTGTTCATCCTGAGTCTGGGTCTGGTAAATACCCAGGGCGATGGCAGCGATGAAGCTGAGGTAGTGGATGCCTTCCCTGAGGGTAAGTCTCTAACATTTTCCATCGACCTCACAGTTAATTAAGTCCAGAAATTAATCAATAACCGAATCGATAGAAAATCTGTTATTTTGAGTCTTCAAAGAGCCCCCAATGGATTTTTTAACTTCCTAGACAGTGACGAAACCTCTGAAGAGGGAAGTAATATAATATGTGGTCCAAACGAGAGATACAGCCAGTGCAACGCAAATCCCCTGTGTCAGAGGACTTGTGAGAGGCTCGGAGATGATGCCATCCCTTGTCCTAGAGAAGGATCACAGAAATCATGCATCGAGGGTTGTGTCTGTGTAGAAGACTACGTCAGAACCCAATTCTACGGTCCATGTGTACATAATAACAGATGTCCACGGGTGAGACACTGATGGAAAATTTCAGAGCTCATCCAGGATTACCCCGACCAGGATTGAACCCTTTTTCTTTGAATATTTTTATTTACGACACAATTGTGAATTTAATTTGTCGAATGATGTAATCCAGCACTCCTTTCAATGGTAATAATAAATTGCAAATTGTACCACTAATAATAATAATAATTGGGACGAAGACAGGATGCAACCAGCGCCCCCATGATCCAAGATGGCGTCGTGTAATTCGTGATTCGGTAGCTGATATTCGCCGGTTCGTTAATTTTTACCGAGTAATGTGTTGTTCTAAATTTTAAGTGATTTAATCTTTGAAAATATTCGCATGTGTCCCTTTGTTGTTCGCAAATCAAAATAAATTCATTTTTTAATAACCGAAATATCGCGAACTCGGGGGAAGTGGAGGGGAGAATGGCGCAATGTTTGCCGGTCGCGCGGGAGGTGAGAGCGTCAGTCTCGTGAAAGCGTTTAACGTGCGTTAATGTTTATCCCTTTTCTCCGAAAAAGTGTTAATGTTTATTCCAAGTTTATGAGTGATATTGAGTGATCAGTGCGACAAAACACGCCCCCATAAAAGACCCCCCACGAACAAAGGTAAAACGAATTATTTTCATTGTACACGAACCGCGATCTCGAACGACAAAAAGGACGCCGCATCGGTCGGTCGCCATAACCGAAATCCAAAGGACGTAATTCATTCTCTTCAACCGAACTCATGCAAATTATAAATGAAATTGTCAGCGGCACCGGTTGTGATGCACATCATTATTCCCCCGATGCTGATGGAGACAATTAGAGATGCTTTTGTCTGATCGTAACGACGCGTTGTCCGAGCAACTTGAGCAGAAGTGTGTGTGTGTGTGGGTGAGTCGAAGAGGTGGACCACCCGCCAACCTCTAATGTTTGTATCCGGTCAACGGGTGGTCGACGCTTCCGACTTGTCGATTCACTTCTGCTCACTGCACTTGACTTCTTCCAATTATTCAATTAAAATGTGGCTCACTGCATTGGTAAAATTATTATTCTTGAAAAATGGGGTTCGCAAAGTCCCTTTTTGCGTTGTAATTTCGGTGTGAAGTGGAGGAAAAATTCAGTTGATGTGATGGAGTGGAATACATTTTACCCCGGGTCTTGTTCACCGAAAGGTGACGCCTTCTTCTGTAGTCAAAATTAATTTTTTCCAGTTTTTTTTACGGTAGGACAGACGGATAAATTTCTCTTCCTTTTTATTTTCTCTTTTTTATTCTTAATAAAATAAAAATCGTGTTCACGATGAAATTATAATTATTTACAGTTTATCAACGCATTTTTAGGTCAACTAACCATTCGTCAACATCGACTGAATTTTTCCACCAGTGCACGATTTTATCGAGCCCCAGCTCGTCTGAAATTCTCGGAAATCTGGGCGAAGGTGACGAAGGACAAACAACTCTGTGGTCATGTAGAAACGAACACACGTTTTGTCTGGCTTCACATTTGTCTACCCAAAACAAAGCACGATAAAGAGCAATATGGGGGGGGAAAAATCTCGGTATGTCCTTGGTCGACCAGCCGGAGAAGATGAACAAGACTCAGGGTGCATTTCAATCGCTCTGAGGCTCTTTTGCCGCGGCTTTTCCCAGTCCACCCTCACCGTTGTCTTCTCGTTCATCACAAAGGCACGTCATTGTTTCACCTTCTTTTTTATCTCTGTGTCTACCGTGTTTCTCGGGCATGTATCTAGGGGGCGGACACGAATGAGAGGTGGACGGGCAAACATGGTGGTGAGGCGAGAGAAATTGTTAGGAAGGCACCAAAGGGATGAAGAACAATCCTCTTTCTTTCGTTGCAAACAGACCACTCGTACTGTTGTTTCACCCAGTCTCTGTCAGCTGCCTTGCTGGTGCTCGAGATTTTTTTTTTCATCTTCCTGGATAACTGAAGGCGTTCATGTAGGATGTGGACTTTTACTTGGGGAAAGGATTCTATTTCCATGATGGGGTATTCTGCCAATATTTTTGCCGGATTTGGGGCATGAATGGATTGATTGCTTCGGATGGGTGAGAGCATTGATATGTTTCTGGAGATAATGGATTTTTGTGAGGGATTTTTTTTATTTATCCCGCCTGGAGGACGACATTTGTCGAGGGCGTTGATGTATTGCTTGACCATTTTTTCATTTCTCTCGTTCAAAAAAAGGGTTTAATAAATATCCACGAAAAACGTGCGGATTTACGGTGACGTCGGTTTGATTCTAACAAATTTTCGGCTCGATTTCACCCCATTCTGAGTATATTTACTCATCTGATTGGGGTTAATCCACGAAAAATGGAAAATTTCCAAAATTTTCATGGAAATGTCCAGAACGTGATCGTCAAAAAATTTACAACCGATACAGCAATAACGGGGGTTCACCAGATTCTACGGAAAGTAGAGCTCTTTGTCGAGCCAGGGCTTTGTACCGATTATCTGCATACACAGAAGCTTTTCTGAATGCATCCCTCCCCTGAGGAGTGCTACACCCGCGTCGTCGTCATCATAAACCTCCGCCAATAGCCGGTATCACACTCAACTACCCGACGAGTACATCACATCCCTCATATAAAGGTGGATCGGTTGATTCACTTTGAAGGATCTCCTCGGCTAGTTCTAGATAATCCTTGCTCACGATGACCAGCAGACCTCACCACTGTAGAAAACTTTATTGATACACAGATGATCCGGACCGATGAAAGGAGTTCACTGGGACCCTGGGTTTCGGACCTGGCAGATTAGGTGACTGATTTTCATCATATCCATGGAAATATTCAGGCATCACTCTTGGGGATGACCTGTCCACTGGGTAAACGGTCCACAACTTGGGGGCTTCCAACTTCAGCCACACACAGCAGCGTCATCATAAGACCTCTTTGTTCCCTCAGCCATCTCTCTCTCTGTATTTCACTCCTCTCTCTCCTCTCGGCAATTTCCAGCGGCATTGTCACCGTCAACAATGTCCACTTGACATTCTCCCTCTTTCTCCGACGCATTGTCAAGCCACCATTCTACCCCTTTTCTATTTTTCCAATCATAAAGCTCATCGTAGACAGCAACGTTCTTTTTGTTTATTGTTTATTCTTCTACTTTTTTCCCTTTTCATTTCTTTCACTATCTTTTTTTTGTTCATTCTGCTCTTTCGTGATGGGTTGATTCGTAAATTGTATTGAAAAATAGGAAATGGTCTTTTGTTTTGAGAATTGGACTTCCTGGTGATTGGGAGGGAATTTTTATCAAGTGACAATAATTTTTTTTTTCGTTCTTATTTTCTAATGAAAAAGTTTTTCTTCAACTTCTGGTCCATATTCAGTTGAAAAGGTATCAAACCCCCATTCTCCATGGCCCCGTTTTCCTCTTCCTTCCTCAAAACCCATCCTAACCACCAACCGCCCATTGTCCAACACAGTTACGACGCTGGCGTCCTTCTTCGACGCATTGTTATACCCAACTGTGTGCATTGTTTGATGCTGGCTCGCGAACCCGCGTCTTTCCTCCTCTCGCACTCCATCGTTACGTCGACGCATTGTTTTCACATTGTTTGTACGCCCTCACTCTCGGTGTACGTCTCTCTTCAACAGTATTTATTGTCTCTTTCTACTCTTTTCTCCACTCTTCCGCACTACCAGCGGAATTAAGAACCTCGCGATGCACTCTTCATGGAGCTTGGCATCGTTTTCCCAAGAGCAATTGATTTCAGCTTGAGTGATGTTTCGGCTCAATCGTGAACGTTTAATGACTTCAATGACCTTGAACAAGAATCATAATGGCTTGCCGATTGTTCTTTTATTTTTCAAAAATTTCCAAAATTTCTCCTGCGCTCCTATCTAGGTCTTGGGGAATAAAATCAAAATTGTCACTTCAAGACACTTTTTAGGTGAAAACGCAGGAAACTACCTTTTTGAATATTCGTAAAAATCTAAAAGCTTTAGACGTAGAATTATATTTTTTCAGGTCAATCCCATTGAAAATAAGTAAAAAATTGAAATTTTGGAAAAGGGGTGCGAAACACTCTGAACGGACTGGCGGGACTTTAGGACATTAAAATCCGTTCGACTGGTATTCCACTTAGGAGAGGACACTAACAAGAAATTAAAAGTCTCCAAGTACACTTGCATCAAGCACATTGTGGCCTTCGAGGCCCTCGGGAGTGAAAGAATCGGAGAAAAAGAGCTGGAGAGGAAGTTCGAGAGTGAGTGTACGAGGAATACGTAGGCAGATTTAATTAGCCAGGTTGGTCCGATGTTGAGCCCTCGAGGGATGCTCGGTTGGGTGGTTGGTGGGGTGGTGGAGGGTGGGAGGGGAAGGGGGGCAGTTGGAGCGTTAAAGTTAAATGACGGTTGGCGGCTGCTTATTCTTCCCAACAACTGATGCTTGATAATCTACGAAACCCCACCCACCCCTTCTACTTCGCCTTCACTACCCCCCTCTCGACAATTCAGCTTCGTTCTCCTCATCCTATTGCTTCTCATTCGCCCACTGGTCCTCAATTCTGCTCGATAGTTGGCTCCCAGTGCGCGGACCAATTCTCTCAATGGAACAACTCAGCCACGCTCCCACCAGTTTAATTGTAGTTCCATGCGCTTCGTGAGGTTATTACAATATTTTGTGGTTTTTTTTTATAATTTTAGTGGTAGCTTTGTTTGGGAAAAGAAGGGATGTGTAATGGGGAAATATTTATCTGCAGGAAAATTCAAATGAGAATAAATTATCGGAGCGAAGTAATTGGTATGAAATTTATAAATTAAATTTTGATTCTAATAAATCCGAAATGGTGGATATGATCTCGGGTGGGGTTTGAGGGATGTTCGGGGGTTAGTCCTGTTGAGGTTGATAATTGTCGAAAAAAAAAATCCGGTTGTAAACAATTCTGGGAATGCTGGAGTGAAAATTGTGGTCAAGCATTCGCTCGCTTTCCTAAATTTAATTTCGCCGAATTGTTTTCTTTTCTCTTTCATTCCGATATGGTACAAGATTCGCTATTGGACTATTGTGTTTAATAAAAGATGGGAAAAAAAAATTCTCGCATATATCCTAGGCACCAGAGGCTCTCCTCCGCAATTTTTCCGCCACATTTGCCTTTGTCTCGCGACAACAATGCATCGCCGCTGCCAGGGATGACATAAAAATATGTGCGACCACCCTATCCCCTTCCTCTCAATTCCATCCCTTATTCTCGCCTTTTCTCCCTCTCTGTGTGCACCCTCCACCTTCATCGTCATCTCCAACGTTGACATTTTACTCAGACTTTTGTTATTTCGATGTAATCATTGAATGTATTGAGAATTTCTCGTACAGAAAACTGACAATTTGATTAATTACCGTAATTACACGGTGAATTATTTATGCCTTTGTGGAAATTAAATTTTATTGATCTTGTGAATAGCTCAGGATTATATGAGATTGGAGAAAAATTGAAGTGCACCTAATGAAAGGGAGTGTGGATGGTGGATAAAGGAAGACAGCGGAATATTGTGCCTGTGGAATCTCGTTGGTTGGTGGATGAGTGGGAACAATGAGGATGCAAATGATCGGCCGAAGATCGATGCGGCGCGTGCGATCAGAATTTTGTACAGCGGGAAACGAGCTGCGGTAGACAAAAGAGAGAATCAATCTGTCTCTCTCACCACCTACATTTGACAATGGTGCTACAGCATTACGTATGCAGTGATGGGACCTCGGCTCTTCCGAATTCGCTGCATTCTGCAGTACCTTTTTGCTTATTCTCCGTACAGTCCACTTCTTCACTGGTACCATACTACCGCACACTGGAGATGTCCCCCTCCTGTCCAATTCACCATTCTGCTGGGGCGATGGTAATTATTCCTCTTCAAGGTATGATTTGTGGGATGAGTCATGAATTATTGAAGATTCTCGTCCGAAAATTCAAGGACTAATTTTTTTATTTTTGTAGGAGGGGGAAAATATTTTGGAGAGGTGATCCCTTTGGTTCTTTTTTTATGGTGCGGTTTAGGGGATTTTACGAAGCCACATATCATTAATTACAAAATTTGTTGCACTACAATTTTAGTACTCGGTGCAGTAATTTTTCACATACTTTTCTCTCCACGTGATATGATTTTTAATTTTCACCCTCGTTGAAATATTTCCGGAAATCTGATGTTATATATTCCCCAACATCAGCTATTGTAACATCAAGCACAGGTTACAAGGTATTGTCTAAGTTGGAAACAGGCAGGGAACGACGATAGGTCGGTCTTGGGGGGGAGAGAGGATTTTAGTAACAGGAGGTGAACTGAAGATGGTAGAGAAAGGCCTCAGAGCAGTTAGAAACTTAATGAAGCTGTTTTCCGTTTAATTAGAATCGCAACGGTGATCCTGGCCTATTCTCCTTGGCAGGTGTACCATCGGGTTAATCCTTCCTCACCGCGAATATTAAGACGCTACAGTCTCGACCCTGAGGTTTGCCTTGATGATACTCTGGCCGCGTGTTAACCCCTTTATCTTTCATACCCCCATAGAGTTAACATTATGCGCCTCATCTTGCACTCGTATTGTGAGCCTCTTGTTTTTGGTTTATCGCCAGCGGCTATTTCCTATTCTAACGATCAATGGTGAAATTAAAATTAATGAAGTTGGATAATTATTCGCGATCATTTTTGGGTGGAGATCTGCTCGAAGGAGGGGTTTTTAAATATATTTTCGAAGTTCAGAAACAATTTTATTTTCCAACGACTATCGTTTGATACAGGAAAAGAAATTTTGGATTAGAATTTGACTTTTGTCCCCCGTTTCACCCCCTGGGGGTCAAATATTTATCTAGAAAGTTTTTTACTTGTAGAAAATAATTTTTCTACGCGACTACCCCGCGTTCCCACCTACTTATCAAATAAATTCAAATCTGAAAAACGCTCCAATCACGTACTACGTGCGAGCGGTCGGGAGTGGGGAGGGCCACCGGCTGAACCCAGCGCGCAGCGCCCGGGAAGCGAAACCATCGTTTAGTCTCGTGTCGCGCGTCAAACCCGCATGTACCTTCCGTACTATTCGTTTCCGCAATTCGCGTTTCAAAACAAATCGTCTCCCCCCGTGTTTAGATACCCAGTCGTTTCGAGCCCCCGGGTCCCACCCGGAGAACCCGCAAACGTAAACACAGCGATCCGATTGTCCCTTACTAGGAAAAATCGATACGAAATCCGGCAATTCGCGGAAGTACACGTGTGTTATATTATTTTCCGACCCTAGTGAAGTGTTCAGACCCCAGTAATTTTTACACAAAAGTCGATAAGAAAATATTAATTCTCAAATTCGCCTAAATCTACGTGTTATAAATATTTCGCGATCCCAGTGAAGTGCTCAGACCCCAGGAATTTCTCGCGAAAAAAATCGATATAAAAATGTAAATCGCGAATTCACGTGAATCCACGTGTTATAAAATACTTTTTGACTCCAGTGAAGTTCTCAACCCCAGGAATTTCTCGCGAAAAAAATCGATATAAAATTGTAAATTGCAAATTCGCGTAAACCCACGTGTTATAAAATATTTTTTGACTCTAGTGAAGTGCTCAGACCCCAAAAATTTCTCGTGATATCCCCGAATAAAAAAAAGAACGGTAATAAATAATTTGTTCAATGGTGTGACAGTCAGTGGTTGAATTGGGATTATGATGTATGCCATTGGCGAATGATTTAATCGTTCCGATGTGTTTTGACGTACAGCATCAAAATGCACCTGAATTGTACGGCCGGTGGTGACACGCACTGACGGCACGGACAATGGACCCGTGAAATTTTGGTTTTGAATTTTCCATTGGTGCCTGGGTGACACACGTAAACCCCTTTCTACCCCCCTAGTGATCCCGCTATTCCGACTGCTTTCCGATTCACTCCCGGTTTCTGCGTTAATAGTGGTGATATAGAGTGGCTTATATTCACCAGTGATGAGGGACTACCGGGAACGAGGGACAACCTGCAATGACGTTCGACGCTGACGGAGTGGATTGCAAATAGTGGTGACGTGATGAGAAGTGAAGTATATCCAGAAATCAAGTTATGAGGTGAAGTGTTAATGTGATGGTGAACAACAGAGGGAAATACCTGAGAGCTGCTGCTGAGGGTGAGTCGAAAGTTTATTATGAGTATTGGGAATCGATTGGTTATGGGGTGAAAAAAATTAGGGAAACAATTGCGATGGTGGGAGGGGTTAATGGGGGAGAGAAAGAAAAATTCGGTTTGATAATTATGTATATAATTATTATATTATATATATGCATTGATAATGATAGATATGGGTGTGTTATTACGTCATAGACAGTCGCCTCGTGAAAGAGGATTTCGTCTTCTTTTTTCCGAGAAAATCATTGTTTATGTTTACATCGACTTCTGAGTGACGCCTGGTGGGTTCTCTTCTCGATCTCCTTTTGTAGTGGTTATTTCTCAACTTAAAGAGAATGATCCAGTCATCGGTGAGAATAAATTCTCCCAATTTTTGTTTTTAAAGTTCATCGATTGACTTCGATGGAACGAAGAAAATTGATTTGGATTTTTCGTTTTTAAATGGTCGTTGGAAACACTGGGAAATTCGCGGATCGGGGTGGCTCGATTTTTGCGAATGGGGGATAAAGAAAAGGGGGAGAGGAAAGAATAGTGAGGACC
Organism: Diachasmimorpha longicaudata; assembly: GCF_034640455.1. Taxonomy (NCBI): domain Eukaryota; kingdom Metazoa; phylum Arthropoda; class Insecta; order Hymenoptera; family Braconidae; genus Diachasmimorpha; species Diachasmimorpha longicaudata. Next base: position 3,803,015 of record NC_087242.1, read on the forward strand.
GATGAATGGGGGGTTCATATGAAAAGGGGGTGCAAAAGGCCAGCGGTGGCTTAATTGTTTCGGTTTATGAAAAAAATTGTTGAATGAAATATATTTTCTGTTTGATGTCAATATCGTCTATAAAATTTAATTGCAAATATGCTTAGAATAGGTGAAATTTATTCATGTTTATGTCAAGTTTATTTTATTATAAATCAATGGAGAGGAAGTCATGGAAAAATCAAAGGAAAAATATTGATATTGATGGGAAATTTATTCTGTTCAATCAATTCCATCGACAATTGTTTTTGTTCTCCATAATCAATTTCACCAATAGTAAATTGTATTGCATAAAGACACGAAACAAATAGTGTTAATTCGACGTTGCAACTCGTCACTCTCTGGGATCCATGAATACATCGTTTCCAAATGGAGGTAATTCTCAGTGACAATGAGGCCTTTGATTTCATAGAAACGAACGCGCTCGAATGACGTACCCCATACCACCCACCTCACAACCCATCGCACGGAATATATACGCGAATAATAAAGTAAGTTATCCTACGTTGCGCATCACCAACCCACCCCTTGCCATCATCCCTCCATCGGCCCATTTCACCCCACTCACTGGTGTCCGGGTTTTCCCGGCGGGAGTTTATTTGGTAACTAGCGATTCACACGAAACCACGATTCGTTGGTAAAATATAGTGGGAGACTTTTGAATTTTCGAATGAATGGAACAGTTGAGGTGTGAGGGGTAAGACGGGGGTGTTGTTGGAGGGTAGTTATAATTTTTAATCGTTAAAAAAATGTAAATATCTGCTGAAAAATAACGCAGCTCTTCCAAATCTGAATAAATAGGGATAATGAAGGGGGATGGGGGGTGGGGTTGTTGCCAAGGCCACCCTCGAGTTTTGTCAGACCTTACAAATGGAAAAAAAAATGCGAATAAATGAATTTTCATCAATTAATCTAGTCAATCAATTGATCTATTAGATTTTTTTGGTTTTGTACCCCTTTAGAATTCTTTATAAATTACTTAAATATTTTTTAAGGGCTGAAACTCGATTGTGATTGAGAATTATTTCATTTTTTTTATCATGTGCTAACGCATTGTCTGTTAGTTCTGAGTCCATGAGTGGGAGTAAATTTTTATCTTTTCGCCCTCTTCTCCCCCAACCCCTTCTTCTTTTTACACCGTAGCGTACACTCTTCACCAGGGAGAGAGTTTGAAATATTTCCAAGGATCTAGCGAGTTTATTAAGGCTATTCATGGGCCGCCTCTGAGACAGCATTGTGGATACAATTTAGTCTTATTCATCGTGCGATTCATACACTTTCTCTCTCTCCCTCTCGCCCCCCCTCTCTCTCTCTCTCTCTCTTTCTCTCAATCTAAAGCTGTAGCGAACGTCTAAATATTGTCAACCTCAGTTCCTTCTTTCTTGTAAATGTTGGTCCACAAAGTGTTTCTATACTGATTTCTCAGGAAGGGGATTGTGCAGAAGGGATGCCCGCGAGAGAGAAAATTGATTTCAGCCCTTTGGGAAATTCATGACTTTCTGTCCTTTCTGTACTGACCAGTTATTGTCCAGACGTAATATTTTTTTAAAATATTGACGTCAATGTTTAGTAGTGCGCGGAGAGTGCACTAAACATAAATATTCAATAAAAAGTGACGGATAAAATTTATGTGACGGTATTAAAATTTTTTACCGAAATGTTACATAAAAATTACGAAAAGCTCCAAAAAAAATTTCGTAAATTTTTCATCCACCATATTATGAAAAAAAAAACGTAATTTTTATTGAATATTCCTCTTCGTTAGGGGTTGAAATTATTTTTAAAAGTTTAAATTCTTGATATTTAGCACACAATATAAAAAATCAGACAAATTTTTTTCCTCAATTTTGCATTTTGTTTAGTAATTTCTCTCCACTTTTTTTCACACATACAAATGAAACGCGAAATGTACAGTTTCCAAAGCGCGTCAAAAGCTCAATATATTCCATACCCTATGGCAAAGGGTTTGCACTTCATCCATCAATTTTCACTCACCACCTCAGCTTTTTGTACTTCCCTTAACCGTTGAAATTAATTTCTTTCAACATTCCCCGGGAGTCATCATTGAGACATCAAACGAGTGCTTTTTTTTTTTCTCCATCTATTGTTGCAATCGTTGGCCATTGTCAGAGTGAGGACAACGTGTTATGTAAAGCTTGAAGGTTCCCTACGATTCCGATTCTCCTTCTGTTACCCTTTCCCATCCCTCTGACTCACCCTCTCTTTTTCCCTCACTTCCTTCCTTCCTTCCGTCGATTTTACTCTCGGTCCATTCCCTTGTGACCTTCCTCGTACTCCTCACTGCCACCTTACCATACACATAAGCTCAAGCTCGGCTCTTCATACTATACAATCAAAGGAATCCTATCTTGGTCGACAATACCGGCCGGCTCGTCCGATAGCTTTGTGGGCCCTCTCTCCCTTCTCTCCCTCATTCCTTCCTCTATTTCTAACCCATCGTCTACGTAACAACGGTGAATTTCTGCGTGAATGGACAGCATCGAGAAATTGTGAGGGCCAGAGAGAGAGAGAGATCGGGGTGAAAAGTGATAGAACGATTTATTGATAAAAAATGAGACTCGTATTGCCAAAATAATTAAAAGACTTTTGATTAATTTTTAAAAATAGACTCGATAAAGGGCTGCAATCTGTCATGGCAGTTTGTGGTTCTCTATCAATTATCAAATAATTCCAATCGGATCTTGACATAATGATAAATTAATTTTTACTAAATTTTCAAACATACACTGAATAAGATTATCGAAGATAAATTGTTAGATTTATAAATAAATAAATTCTTCATGAAGTTGAGTCCTCAGTTCCCTTCGTCGTCCTTCCTGATGCATTGTTTACGGAGTGATGAGTCTTCACACTGGCGAGTACCACCCCTTCCTCCTCCACCTCACCCCCACCTCATTTTTTTTTTCTTCTCATTCTCACTTGCACTCTTGAATACCCTGTCTCCCTTTAGTCCCATTTCATTCCATTCTTCCGCGTTCTCGCTATTGTTCCGCCCGTTCCTTTATATGGAATAAAGTATCAAGCGGCCCGACACAATGTACCCCGCCATCGCGTTACCGGTTCCCCCCCTCTCTCTCTCTCTCTCACTTGCATCCCCCTACCACCCCAGTCTCTTTTCTATTCGCGAATCTTTTCGTTTTCCTCCGCTTTTCCCCTCCACTCTGTCGCCAACTTCAACGACTCACACAACCACCCACTGGTCGCTCTCCCCCCCATCACAACCTCACGCTCGTTTTCCTCGACTGGGGGTGGGGGTTTCAACACTGAGGTATTTTTCCATGTGAAACCATCGGTCGATTATTTACGTTTAGTTTAATTTTTATTTGTGGAGAGGGGGGCAGGGGGTTTATGAATTACTTAATTACTTGGGGGATCGGTAGAGTGTGATTTCCCCATTTGACATGTTCTGTCGCCTCCCTCCCCGCGTAGAAAATTAATTTTTCACTGAAGATGTGTCAGGTATCTTCAAAAGAATCTTTTTGAGATGAATTTTTATACAGAATTTTAGCTAAAGCTCATTTTGACTTTCAACTGCTCATTTGGATGAGAATGAGAACGAGGGTAGTTACGGAATTAGCCACCTGAGGAATACATATGTAAAGAAATTTTATATGGTGATTCATGTGGTTCAAAGTTTGATTTGATGGTCATTATTTGCTGAGAAAATTGATAAATTTGGAATATCAATTATTAAATTAAAAAAAAGTCATAAATTTTCAAGAATTTTTCTCTCTGTATAGTTACCAACTCCGTAATTATTATGATTATTAGCAGGAAATATAGTTTATGCTGTGAAAAAGCATCCTTCCACTTCTTGATAATCGATTTCTCTTTTCAATAAAAATTCCAATTAAATGGAAATTTAAAAACTTGTGAAAGTTTCTGGTGCATTGTTCCACGGATGATTGAGATGTTCTGGATCAATCGGTGAAAAGTTTTTACCAGATTTTTTTTTTTTCTTCTTTTCATTTCCATTGGTCGGACAGTGCGGGAGAGAGTATGGCTCTGTGTTTGCTAATAAGAACTCTTTTCAGAACACCTGGCCTTTGAATTCGGTACGAGTCGTACAATTCGGTACTAATTTAATGTTCGCAGTGAATGGCGGTATTAATTAACAGGGAGAGTATTCAACCGGGCGAGTCTTCCTCGTCGGTTATTCTTATCTGGTGCCAAAGAGAGCCTCTTCCAAGGAGACGATTTTCTCTATTTCTATTTTTCTCTTTTCAAATATTCTTTTTCACTTCTCTCCACACCCCACCCACACTTTATTATCTTCAACTTTTACACGCCCTCTTTTGCGAATGTTTATGATTTTTATTTTTCAATATTTTCGCGTGATGAATATGCACAACACGAAGGTTTTCAGAAATTTAGAGAAACCATTTGTGTTACCGTTAGAAGCGATTTGTCATTTTTTAGTGGTCAAAAGGAGGGTCAATTTGTAAACATATCAGCTTTTGACGAATTTTCAAAAGAAGTTTTTATTGTTCTTTTTTTTTTACATAAAATAACTCGTAAAATTATCATTTACCACATTAGAAACAGAAAATAAAATGAAAAATAACAATCAGAATAAATTGATTCACTCAAATACTCGACATAAAAATCGAAAAAAAAATTAATTAACTCATTTACTCTTTTTATTAAAGTCTTCGAGAATTACCCTAACAATGAAAAAAAAATCTGGTATAAAAACATAATAATAATGAATACAGTTACTTGGAAAATAGTTGAAATGCAAACGAGATAGAGTTAAAAGTTGCACTAAAAAAATTAAAAGAGGAAGGGGTGGGTGGGGTAGGGTGGTAGGGGGTAGGCGGAAGGGTGGGAGGGAGAGGGAGAGATGAAGATGAAAGTATTCCTGAAGAGATGAAATGGTAGTGCTAGAGTGAGACCCACACGACGCTGGGCGTCGTGGCGCGGCACATTCACGTACATCGTTCGCTCGTGTGACGTCATCGCATTGTTAGACGAGCAAGCATTGTAGTCACTATTGTGAGTCTCCGCCATTATTCTAAGACAATCGTCCGACACAATGAGACGGACGGTATGAGAGAGGAGATGAGTGGAACGGCCGATTCGCTTTCCTCGTTCGTGTGTGGAAGCACTAGTTGAGGGTACCGTGTACATGTTACTATTTCTCTCTCTCTCTCTCTCTTGTTTTTTTTTTCTGTCAGTATGTGCGTGCATTTACCATAGAATGGGGCGCACAATTTCGACTGTGGGTGGGATAGACTCGGTGAGGATCATTTGTTGGTGAATAATAGGATGAATTTACATTCACGGTTAATCAAAATTTCGAATTGGATGAAAAGACGAGGTTGTGGGGAGTTTTGGGAGAATTTAATGACGGGAAGTGATTTTAGGGAATGGAGAATTGTGTAATTAGAACGAAACTGGGGAAAAGAATTTGTATTGAGTTATTTGATGGGGTTGAATCAATTAAATTTGATTTTTCTGAGTTATTGGAATTTAATTCGTCGGGTTGAATTTTTGCTGGGTGTTTTTTTTTATTTATCAATTATTTCAAACTCTTAGGACAATTTTTTGATTAATGATTATTAATTAAAATATTTATTACAATATTTACGGTATTGATAGGAATTTTTATACTTCACATAGATTTTAGTACTCGTTTTATTATTTTTTCACAATTATTTTTCTTCGTCTACTCGTTAACGAAATTTTTAAATATTGTTTAACAATACCGGAAGTCCCTGCAGACAGTAAAGTGAAAATTGAATACAAGGGTAGACAGGGTGAGGTGGCAATTGAATAGCAATTGAGTTTTGGGAAATGGTCAGAGACTGGCGCCTTGGGTTGAATTTTGGTGGTGTTAGTGCAATTAAACAGAGAAGTTGTATCATCGTCAAGGGTCAAAAGTGAGACAGATGCTTTATCAATGTACTTGTTCCTGTATGTGTATGGTTGTATTGCAATGGGAATTCCTGGTAAAGTGGTGCAGTGGGGGGATGGGGGGGGGATGGTTAAGAAGGGAAGTGGTGTGGGTGGTGGAATGGTGGGATGGGTAAGGCGAGGGGACGAGTGAAAGGAGAACAACAGAAGTACAGACAATGGAATTCGGGGACTCCCTGGGTAACTCTGTATGTATATGTATGATTGTGAGTGTATTTGAGTGTATTTGTATGTGTGTATGTGATGATGATGCTCTGTCGTATTGTCGGGAGTATTGTTGTGGCCTGGGTTATTGTGTCCTTGTGCCCCGTTCGGTGTTTTGTGACCCGATCGTTGGACCACCGATGTCCTGGACCTGGCACGCGAATCTTATCGCTCTACTAAAAACATTTATTTAAGTGTTTTTCCCGGTCAACTGGATTTTTCATGACTTTGGAAAATTTTGACAATCGATATGGTATAGTACAAAGAATTTTAGGAGACACTGGACACCAGGGGGTGGAGGGTTATGAGGGGAGGAAATATAATACATAAAGTTTGAAAGAATTTATTTAATTCTCAGTCCACTTTTCACCCCCTGCAGACAGTTATTTTTTTTACGAGTTATCAATATCTATAATCAATTATATAAATACTCTATTGACTTATGAAATGAGTCTCCAAGTCCTCATCATCTTTTCGGTCTTTTTTATAATTTTTTTTCTCCCTCTCGTCTACGAAAAACTGATGAAGAAGATGTTACTTCAAGACATGAAAAAAGGCAAAAGTTGAAAGTTGAAATTTCCTTGTATAGTCAGTGTCTTGGATAATGTTGGGGTATTTTGTGTAACACATATATAGGGAAACGATGGCCTGGAGGTGCCATAGAAAAGCATTGTGTCGGTGCGGTGTGCTGCATTCACTGGAATGAATGCACCCTACGGTACAACATAGTCTCAGATGTAAGACACAAGAAGCATAAAAGAGTTGCCATTATGCGAAGCTTAAATAACACCGTACCAACACACAGACTTGGGGACATCCAGTGACTCTTACAGGTTTCAATCTGGGAGAGAATTTCTATGGACTGTTTGTGGCGCTTCTCCCTTGTACAGATATTTTTATCCTCTTTCTCCACTGGTTTCACATCACTCTCTCTCTCTCTCTTTCTCTCTTTTCCACGAAATCTCTTCAGTATTTTGCCTTTTCTTTTAGAAGAGAGGACATCGCCATGGGCCCGTGTCCCCTTAAGAAGCCAGATTCACTTCTCATCTGAGAGAATCTCACGCTCTAATGTTTTTTTTTTTCTTCTCATTTTTTTTTCTTTTATAAATGTTAAAAGGAAAGAACAGAAACCGAGTGCCGCTTATCTTTGTCGACACTCACTAGCTGTGTTAAATGCTAATTATTCAGTACTATGCACGTAGATACTTGAGAAAATATCTTGAAATGTCCCCGGAAAGGATGTAATAACGTTTTACAAAGAGAAAAGGATGTAATGGAAGTTATTGGGGTTTATTGTTTAGAAATGACGACAAATGTTTGGTTTTTTTGTCAATTGGATGGGACTTGTATTGTTAGTGTGTTGGGGGGATTATATTCACTCCAGGTAATTAGGTATGTGTAATTATACAGGAAAATTTAACTGAATGCACTCGATGGGAAGTGAATTCTTCAATCAGTGAATGAAACAAGTAGTAAAATCCCAGCAATGGTCGGACAGTATCGGAAATAATTCACAATAAACGACAGTTTCACAGTGGTAATAGTGGTTATACTGTGGTATATAACAAGAGGGTAGAAAGTTGAAGGGGGTAGTGTAACTGGGATGGGTCATACCATAACCCAATGGGCGGGTTAAAACAACAGGTGTATACGATGGTTGGTGGGCCGATAGTACACCAGACACCAAACGACCTTTTCACTCCCTTTTGAAACCCTCCTGGCAACACTCGAATGAGCGGTTATGGTGGGGTCATCCTCTCGATTGTATATCTCCCACCTTTATCGTGATATCACCGCCTTCTACCCTCGTTCGATTGGGGGTTGAATCCATCGAAGGGAGAAGTGTTGCAATATTTTTAAAAATTTGTCAATTTTTTTCTTTTTTAAATGGTTTTTTCCCGACTCATTGACTCGTGAAATTAAATTCCAAAATTGAAAATAATTGACAGGGCCCTATCGGAATATAACACTGGGCCCATTTGTAATCCAGCAGTTGAATCCATCGAGAGGGGAAGGGTTACAATATTAAAAAAAAATTTTTTTCCCCTTTAAATGATTTTTTTTTCTCACCCCATCGATGCGATAATTTAAATTTCAAATTTTGAAAATAACTGACAGGTCCCTATCGTAATATAACACTGGGCCCGCTTGTAATCCAACAGTTGAACACATCCTCCGGATGAAACTGTCTGTATAATGCAACCAGATATATATGTATATGTGAAGAGGTTGTATGAATCTATACAGGTATTCATGTGTACACACACGATGAAAATTCTATTGGTGTTGTTTATATGCGCTTGTGTGAGTCCTTATTCGACTCTTTTGTCTAGGCGTCCATTCTCTGGCACATTATCAGGCTTATTGTCTCTCACATTGTTACCATCCCCTCTCTCCCTCTCACCACCCACCACCCATCCTCCCTATTTCCCCCCCTTAACTCACCACCCTCGCGTTGTCTCATTGTTTTGCAATTTCCCCCACTTAACCGATACATCTACCCACACCATTCAGTTTATGTTACTGTTTGGAGTCTGACTAGGTAAATACCTTTCTCACTGAACTATCTATCTTCCTAGATAATTTCCGAATATACCGGAAGAAATCTTGAATTACCCTGAGGTAAATTAAATCTATTGTTGATCAATTTGACAATAATATATTTGATTTTATATTTTGTATATTATTTATAAAAATTAATCACAAAATAAAATATATTGTGAGGGATAATGAGGGAGAATATGATGTATTCTCGTAGGAGATGAGAACTGGCTGACAATCGGCCAAATACTGGCTCAGTATCGGCTAAATACTGGCATAGTATCGGCCAATACTGGCTCATCACTGGCTGACTGTCAGCTACTTCTAATGCCCTACTAGGATAGGATAGCGCGGATGTGGCACTTGTCACGTCTTAATTAGCAAAAAAAAAAATTATACAATTAAGATGGGCCGTTGATAGCTCGAAAATTCGTACAATGCGTATTGCTGAAATACATTTTCAAGCTTAACATACAGTGAATGGAAGCCCTTGGAACTCCGTAAAATAGACAAAAGCTCTCGTAGGTATCTGTCGCTCCAACAATTCGTCTATTCTACCGTACGGTTACGTATGAACAGACGAACTTGAGCGTATATAACATATTCACACAATGATACACGATTTCTCATTCTCTTATTCTGTATCAGTGTACCACGATACACATAACCAAAGCACATCATCAACTAGAACTCTTCTGTCATTTCATAGCAATTCCCCAGTTTATCGTATGTACCAAACGCAACTCCACTCACTCGAGGCAATTCTGTTGAAATAGCTTTTCACAATTTTCAATGATTCATTTCTACCCGAAGTCATCCCTTCCTGGTGAAAATATTCCCTCAATTTCACCCAAGACTTGGAAATTTTCTAGAAAGAAAAGGGGACGTCATTCAAAGACTTGATTTTACGTTCCACAACAATCTTTTACCAAAATTAACTTCAGAAAAAAAATAATTGAGCTTTAAAAAATGTCATTGAAATGAAAAAATTTTATTTGAGTCCCTATTATCTTCAAATGATTTCCCAAAAAAAATTTAACCCTTCGAACAATAAATTCAGCATCACATGTCTCGTACACATCGATTAATTTTCCAAATAAAACACACCCCAAAAAAAAAAATAAAGACGTGAGGGTTGGGTAGATGAAACGCGCTTTTGGCATTCAACATCTGACAAACGAGAAGCAAAAGCTGTCAAAGTGTAGAGGAGTCGGGCAACTATAACATGCTGCACTGAGTGGGTAAGAGAGAGAGAGAGAGAGAGAGGGTGAGGGAGAGGGTTGGTAAGGGGGGTGGGTTGACTCGCAAGGTTTTGAAAGGACGAGCATTGGGTGGGTTTTGCGGAGGGACCGCAAAAGTCGACTGTAGGAGAATCATAGAGCAGTGAAAGGGGTGGCAAAGAGACTGGCGAGGGGTGGGGGTGGGGGGGGGTGGGTGGGAAATGATGGAGGTGGATGAGTAGTATTGGTGTGGCAACAATGGGTCGCACGGGGTGGTGGTCGCCACAATGCTGGCTCGCCTGACTTTTCTTTGCGTGTCAAATGAGTGAAAAGCTGTGGGGGGAGGAGGAGGAGGAGGGGGAGGGAGTGCATGAAGAAGGACAGGATAAGAGGGGGGATGACAAGGGTGGAAGAGGGGAGGAGGTAGTGGTGTATACCGAGTCGGTGGTGCAGGTCCACCAAGAGTAGTGAAAACAGAGAGAGCAACTGTAGAAATAGGGGTGGCTGGGTGAGATGTGGTAAGGGGATGGGCCAAGAGGGGTTGGGAGGGGAGTCAGTAGGGTGTGCTCAGGGGGGTATGAAAGGCGGGCTTTGTTTGGAAACAATGCCGATACTCGGCTACATCCTCATCTCCATTCTTCGCCTTGACGCAGTGCCGCAAACCGAAAAGGGGGGTGAGGGGGTGGGGGTGGGCGCGTTTATTCATTCTTGATTAAAGTTATAGGTTATGTATTACTCAGTACTGGTGGTATTTTATTGGATAGGAGGGGGGACTAGGGAGGGTGGATTGCAGATTGGTGAGGGATTTTTGGGGGTTGGTTGATGGTGGGGTGGGGGGAGAATGGGCCCAATTGTCATCGAAGAGGTCTTTCATATTTTTTTTTTTAATTAATGATAACAAGAGGTTTTGGTCACCAGAAAAATGTTTAGATAATTTTCTGATTTATTCTGAATATTTATGAATGTTCTTCCCAAGAGAAAAATTATTTTTCATGAAAAATTACTAAACAAATGCGAAATACCTGAAGACCGGAAAAATCGGGTGAAGACATCTCACCACTGGATAAACGTGACGAGCAACTTATGTATCGAAAGGATTGAAAGCTTGAAAATCTATGATGACGTCTATGTCTGGGGGTTTTTTTTTTTACTCCCTTGCTATCACCCACCCTCCCTCCAACCCCACCTTATTCTATATCCATCTCTGTATACATCGAATCGAGTTCCTCTCTATTTCACGTCCTCCATTATATCTTTTATCAATCTGGGCGCTTTCAGAGCTTTGAGCAAGCTGAAAGCTGTGTGATAAATCACGAAATGTAAGAACCCATACAACGATATAAAATAAAATATATGAAGTATACAAGACTATCTCCTCTCCTCTCCTCTCCACCACGTTATACATGATATTTTGAATGGTCGACATAAATATACTTATACCAGTGCGTGATTCCAAATATCTCCACGAGCTTCAAGGGGTGTATTTGTGCTTTTTTCTTCTTCTTAATTTTTTTTTTACGAAAGATGTTTCCATTCTCGGTGTGCGTATATCTACTCGATATACAGACGTACTCATCACGTATATAATATACAACGATGGTTGAGTTCAATGGGTGGCATTTGGGGGAGGGAATGCCATCTCATAGAGCCAACAGATGAGGTCGTCCAGGTTACGTAGAGTCCGTGTGAAAGGATGCCCCAATAATATTCCATTCACCAAAATTCAACCCCACCGTTCATCCTCTCCCTCAATCATACCTTGTGTGGATGCCATGTTCTCCCTCACAATCTTCCAACAGTTATCCACCCTTCAGGGACATATTGACTATATTTTTCGTGGTTCAGTCGATGGATGATGGTCGGTGCTTTCTACAAGAGACCATTGATTTTTCATTGATTTAGGGGGAGAAAAATTTGGGAAAAATTACTGTGACGGGTAGTACAGGAAAATAAATTTTATGTATCACGACAGGGGGTGAAGCGAGGGTAGTTTTTATCAGGAAAATTATCCATAAAAGCACATAATAATTGTTATCAATACTGCAATTTTTTAAATTAATGATATGGAGGTTCGTAAAATTGACTAGACAGCATTAGAAAATTTCAAGGTCGATCATTTTTTATTTAAGGGTAAATAAAAAATTGATTGACATTTTTTCAATATTCCTGCCTGGGTCAGGTTATTTTATTGGGCCTTATTTCATTTTTATGTATGAACCTAGCCTCGCAGATAATTTATTTTTCAACTAATTTCGAATAATTTTTTTTCTCTCAATTTTCTCAATCAATAGAACTGACTAAAATTTTTAATGAGTTCATCAAGAGCTTTAGGGAATGAAACATGAGAATAGCTGATAGGATTGAAGGGACAGGGGGATTGACTTAAGAATAAAATTGTCAAACTACCCTTCATTGAGCGTTAGATACAGCCAATAAGGGGTGAGTATGATGGTGATATTGAAAAGGGCTTCCCCTCACTGGTGGATTTACTCGTATTATATTGTCATCAACCCCTTCATCAAGCGTTAGTTGGCACTCTAGTCAGCGTGTCGGTAGCTTTGCCTCTACTACACCCCCTAACCCCTGTCCCTTAGGGGTGAATTTCTAGTACCACTGCCAGCTCAATGATTCATAATCATTGTGATAAACCAGGGCTGATAATCGATTTGACGTTTTGAACGTTTCAGTATATGGACTTTAGGGGAAGGGGGATGTTTAAACTTGATTTAATCCTTCCTCCATCCATCTGTTGCGGCTTGAAAGCAGTGAATGTGTCCCAGGGGTTGTAAATTTTGCGATGCAATCAAGTAAATGAATTATTTGGGACCAGTTGGAGGAGTCAAAATAAAAGACATTTGATATATTGAACTGATTGTTAAGAAAAATATGGAAAATTTTTTTTTATCTTCTCAAAATCTTTTAGGGGTCTTCAGGGGAATCATTGGAGGGTCTTCGGACGATCTCCCTCACGATAGATTATTATTATTATTATTTTTAAAAAATAGTAATAAATGAAGAACAATTTAAACTTGAAGATTTTTCGAATAATATTTTTTTGATCGAAATTTTTCAATGGCTCGTGCCAATGTTATGGCACGTGAGGTTAGGGTGATTACACAAGGGGTAGAAAGCATATTGTTCGGATGCATGACTTTGGAGGGTGAGAGAGACTCAACTCTAGTGATGGTATACGATGGTTTCTGTACATATACAGTATTACATCCACCGGATGGTGTGTAAAGTCCATGTGGTGAGGGTGAGTGGTGGGCCAAGAAGGGATGAGAGGGGTGGAATATAAACTGATGATGCGTGTATACACTATCCACCCTGTCTCCTGTATAAATCGAGTAAATCTTTTGACGATTGGGATGTGTGAAGCGTCTCCTATCGGTGGATATACCCCTGACGATAAGGGATGCATGCTCCGTAGCTCTGTCACAATGTTCGGATCATTGGGGTGTAAAAATTCACTGATTGACTTTCATGGAATCGCGACAACGTGTTACGAGTGTTGTGGATCAGGGTGAAGGGGGAGGGGTAGTGAATTGATGGATTTTTTTTAGAAAATATGTGAGATGACAGTCGGGGGAGAAATTTCGGGGAGAAATGAAGTTGATTTTTTTTTCTAATTGAATTATCTACTTCTAAATTCCGAATTTTTTTTACATAATTGTTGCAGGAGTTTTCTCAAAGTTATAAATCACCCAATTATGCTCCACACTCATATAATTAACGCTATTTAAACCTAATCAGAATTATCGGGGAATTAATCTAAAAAATAAACGATTGAAAGAATAAATATTTGAAGTAAATCGTTATTCAGTCAAATCAATTTTTTTCTCGCTGTTGGAGAACAAATTTAATGAACAAATATATTTACGAACAAATATATATTCTCCACTCTCTACCTACCCACCCCCTCCATCAATCGACTAAAATTCTTTTTTGTCAGCCAAGTTTTAACGCTCAGAAAAAAAAAAATCATTATGTCTTCGTAATTACGTAATTCTCTCATTTTCTCAAGTTCATTTATTCTTTTTATAAAACTATTGATCCCCGAGGTACAATGAGACATGTACATAGAAGTGGGTATTTGAAATAATCCAGTCGAAACTAAAACTTGGATGGCCCCGGTGTACAATAGATGAGACCCGTCATATCTCAGTTATCTCGGTGTACGAATCTCATTGTGACCGGGGGTCGGCAAAGTCAGCTATTATGTTTATTAAGTTGGTTGGGTGAAAAGGGGTGGATACGGCTGTACTTTGGGGTATACCAGTGGGATAGGTTGACGTAACATGGTATAGAGAATGAAACGAGAGAGAGAGAGAGATCCCCTCAACCCCCTCCCCCTCGCCAACCCACCGTCCACCAGTTGTGGTGGAGGTGGGCCATACCCGTACGCTAGTTGATCGAGTAGTGGTGGTAAGGGATGGCCGAGGGTTAGAAAGCATGAGGGGTGGGATGGTAGAGAGGGGGGATGTATTGTCCCGCGTATTGTCTGCCCCATTGTGTGACATCACGGCCCGATAACTGCCGATAAGGCCGCGACCGAAGTTTACGTCAGTGTAGCCGCGTAAACGCGAATATAAAAGAAATGATGTACGTTTGTATGTGTATCATCCCTCTCTTTGCTATTATATTTTGTGGATAGGTAAGGGGTGGAATAATCGTGGGTCAAGTGATGGGGATTATAGGGGATTTTTTTAGTCGATATTTGGTGATGGAAAATTTGAAAATTTAAGACGTGGATTTAGAGAGAATAATTCAGCAGAAATTATTTTTTTTTTAATATAAATTATTATTATTACAGATTTTTAATTATATGACAGAATATAGTTGTCGTTATATTAAAAATTGGGTTAATATCTGCTGATGAATTTTTTTTTTTAAATTGACGACTCGGTAAATATCGATTAATGAAAAATCATTTGTTTGGATATCGATTAATCTCATCCCCCTTCACGGTAATACCGTTAAAAAATAATGGGTGTTGAGTTCGTAGACACCCCTTTGGTGTACACCCCTACATTATGAATAACAATTGAAAACTATAACCCACCGTAATAACCCGTGTTGCCCCCAGTGTGAGCATCCGTGTTTGACTCTTTACGATCTCTCTTTTTTATGATAATTAAACTCCACTGGAATCCTTCCACCCCCCCTCCCCGGAGGGGTTGGGAGACGATAAACCCCTTCGTCATACTGTGAAAACAATCGGACTGAATTTTTTGTAAAAATACAAAATTAAGTGATAGTCCGGTAAAATTATTTTTAAAAATTTAATAAATTTTCGTTCAATAGAGAATAGGAGAAAAATTATTGTGATAATTTTTATAGATAAAGATCGGGTTGAATAGAATTCTGAAAATGATTCGGTTGAAGCGAACTCTGGGAGACGATGAAATTGCTGGAGTTGGTCGTTTTGTGCATTGGGTGCGCAAAGATGCCTTTGAATCCTTAATTCCCTTTGAAACTCTCATTCTGACGAGAACGAGCTGTATTATTCGGCTGAATGACGTATTGAGCGAGTTTTGTATGATGTACAGTTGAGAAAGAAAGAAATAGAGTTGTATATCGTGCACATCTTATTCTTCTCGTGGGAATTCATTATGCAAGGTTTATCAAGTTCCATTTGTCTTGGGTTATTCGAGTAAAACAGAATTTTCCAAGAATTCGTGAGAGCAATTGTCGTTGATTCATTGAGAATAGGAAATTCTGAATATGAGATTGAAAAAAAAACAGGTGATAATCCCCTCTCGTAAATCCACATGGAAATTTTTTATCGCGTCATAATGATTCGATAATTTAATTTCAAATTGTTACAATGGTTCTACATGAAAGGAAAACCTGAAATTCCTACGAAATATGAACGAATGATTCGTGAAAATTTCACTTGAAAACTCACCCTGATGATCCATTCACTCCCTCACTTTTCGTTCTGAAATCGAGAAAACTTTTTAGATCAGAAAAATTGTTTCTGTAAAATCTCATCCAGCAAAAATTCCCCCACCAGTGAATTTTTCAATATAAAAATTCTTATCAATACCCCAAATTTTTTAATAAACTATATAATTAATCACAAACAAACAAAAAAAAAAAATCCCCTTTTGTGATATCCACATTAAGACGGATAAGGGTGGGATAGGCCAGCGGGTAAAAGGTACTGAGGGGCTGGAGGGGGGAGGGAGTAAATATCCAAGGAGTACGGTAAAGACGTACATACGAAAATACGGGGGGGGGGGTTGGGGTAGAATGGTTTTCTCGCACATTGGTACAGCTCCCATATTCGTGCATTGTGGCACGTTCCATCGCGTTCTCAACTGAACTGAACTCGACTCAACAGTGGAGACACAATGGATGGTATGAATAAGTATAACAGACAGACACCGGTACAGACAGACACAGGTAGATCAGGCCGCAGTATGTGAATGAGGAACCCATTTGATAACACGCCTCCACAGCCACCCAGGTCCATTGTGTCGCTTCCTATTCAGCTGCTCTATGCCCTCACCCTTCTCCCCTTCATTCCTCTTTCGCGAACGCTTTCCTCCCCACTCAACCTCGCTACTATCCACCCCCATTCACCCACAGGCCACCCTCCGCCTATTCCCTCCTCCTACCCCTCCACCCACCATTTCTCTCATTCCGTTTTCTTTCGATATCGATGTAAAAATCGCAACGCACAATTTTCTTTTCTCCATTGTGTCCTGCATGAAAGGACACGATTTCTGAACTTTTTTTTTTTTACCATCAGATGTTGGGTATCTCCCTTTTTTTTGGTTCTAATTAATTTTTTTTCAAGTAAGCTCGGGGAAAATGACAACTGGCCGATTATCGGCCGATACTGGCCCAGTGTCGGTAGCCCGGTAGAGTAAATAATTCCTTATTGTGAATAATGCCAATAGTTTTGTTATCAGTGACCAATTGTCCTGATGCATTATCACAACAATTTCCCATTATTCATAAGTAAATGCTGATTGATGAGCCATTAATGCTTAATTTCAAACGCCCGATAATTTAAATCACTTTATACTCTATATCACCCCCCCCCCTGCCCGAGTTTCCTTGATTTAATACTGTATGAACATACTTCCCAGTTTATGCATGATATATCACAGGTAGTTGTGAGTATACATGAAGACCCAATACGTCGTTGAACACCGACAGGTTTACCTCGATAACAATGAACAAGAGACAATACCCAGGTACAATGCTGATGTTGAACTCGACTGATTTCGACAATTTTTGGCCTTTCCATGTGCATCCCACGTTACCCGACAATGATTCCCGCATACGTAATCATTGCTGTGAGCACCAAAGCCATTCCCCCTGATGCACCAATAACAGGGGCTCTCACATTTCCATTGGCATCAGCCCCTCACCCCCTCCTCCCCACCCATTCTCACCCTTTATGACAAGTTATTTCTTAATTTCTTCTGTTTCATCATTTCCTCCTTTGAATATTTTTTTTTCCCAATGAAAAGGCATGTGGGGGAGAGGGTGAATGTGGGAGTGGGGGTGGGAGTACAGAGGGGGTGGGTGGGGGGATTTTTTTTTTTCATTTCTCATTGTTCGCGTTCCATTCATCTTTTCAATGTGTAATTCTGGGATGAATCCAATAGACACATGGGGTAATATTTTTTTGTTGATCAAATTGATTTTCCACTGTTGGAAATGCCCGAGTGAGCACCTCTGGCTGCACCTGAATAGATACATTGTACCCAGTACCGGCCTATTGACGGCCGATTGTTCTCTTAACAATAACAACAATATCTGAATAGTCGTGCACATCTCGTACGCATGCACTTGTACAGAAATGAGTGTGTGAACACACACTTGTAAAAGTGAATTGACAATTGGTTAGGGGGTGGGGGTGGATATGGTGTAATAGGGAGGTATATGTATGAGGGTTGATTGGTGAATGACACGAGGGTGGTTTGTGAGGGTGAATGCTGCTGTGTACAGATGAAGAGTTAACGAATGGATTGCTGTGTATCGTTTTGGGGATTAGTTGTCAAATCGACCAAATGTGTCATGTGTCAATCAATCGGTGCTCAGTGGTTTATTCGGGGGATGAAAATCAGGGATTTTTCGGTATTTGTGGGGAGAAAAAACTGTTTGTGGAATTTTTCTCTTATTGTTTAGGGAATTATTTGAATTGAGAACTGATTGAGAAATTGCATTTCGGGGAGTTAAAAAATCTGGCTTTAGGAACTATGGGAGGGATGTTTGGGGGTGAGAAGACAAATTTTTAGGTGATAAATTTTTCTGGAGTGTTTAGGGGTTGATTGGACGAGTGGAGGATTTTTTTTCTGTCAAAGATCTGTTAGGAATCTTCAGAATAATTGTTATTATCAATGACAGGACTACTACCCTTTAAATTTTCGTACGATATGCCAGCGGAAGGTAACCCTGGAAGGAATTCCAGAGGTATCCTACACTCAGATTTTCTTGACCAATTTTTACGACTGTCGATAAAGCAGAATTTGCTCCCAAACTGGCTGTCGATAAACCCGACCTTCCTTACCGCCCTTCCGTCGGTAAAATCAATTTTACTGCTTCTCGAGGTTTACCCTGAGGGAGTCGCTCCTCCAGGAACCGGAAGTATCACGCTTGTACCGACCGAGTTAACCGGGGAATATTTGTTTACAGAACTCCAGATGTCGCATCGACTTCCTCCCAAATTTATTACAGACGTAATTACCAGATTATGGAATCATTTCGATTATTGCATCGACTCGGTAATAATAATAGATCTGTAAACAATCGATCAGTCGTAGGCTAGACCACCACTCGATATTCAATCAATGATATAAAAAATAAATTTTTGCAAATTAAGAACATTCAATTGAACTCGAAATATTTATCGAACTTTCCAAAACTAAGAAAACTCTCTGTTCAACCCCTCGCACCCTCACAATCACCCCGGTCCCCCCCGTAGTCTCAATAATAGAAAATCTTCCCTTCAAAGTCTGAAAAATAAAATTTGCTTCTGCAGATTCTGCTTGACTCGACAAATTGAGTCACTGGTCCCATCGACTCCACTAACATTAATATCAAATTTTTTCATCCCCCTCCACTCGGAAAAAAACTGGAGCTGGTGAATGCTCGACTAAAAAAAAAAAAATCCACATAAACTACTCGAAAAAAAAAAAATAGGAAAGACAGAAAAGCCGACGGGGGTGTGAGGAGGGCGTCCGATTCGCGCGTCTTCTCGTCGACCCATCCGGTGGCCCTAGCAACGCACATGCGCCGAAATACCGGCGTCCTCTTTCCTCTCCGGCTTGTGCGGGTGGTTGGGGATTGGCCCCGGAGTAACACCCCCTCATAATGGGTTCACCCGTCCGAGCAAGGCCGAGCGGAGTGATTCAGTGCGAGTGGAAGCGAGAGCTACCGAGGGATTTATACGCCGGCTCGAGGAGCCTCGAGGGGGTGGAGTGACGAAGGGAGGGTATGAAAGAGGGCAACGGAAGCCATATTGATTTCCCTATGTTTCCCCCGTGTTGTTACTATAGCGCCCGGTGAGGGCGCAATGAGATGAGTACGCCACTGTACCCTCCTACCACCCTCTCACTCTCATCCCCCCTTTTCATCCCCCCCCCCTCAGTCTACCTTAATTCTCATCTTCAGACCAACACTTGTCTGATTTTCGCTCAGATCTGTCCATTCATCGATAAGTTTCACTGAAGATCATGAGATTGGGGTGCAAGGGGTGAATTTTTAACAATTAAAATTATCCTACGATCGATAATTCGTGGAAATAATCGAACTACGAGGGAGAAATAATTTTTTCCAATTCGATCATCGACTTCAGTCGGTAATAACTTATTATGAAGATCGTCTCGATAAAATTGATGACCTCAAGAAGACAATTTTTCTCCCCCTAATGTATACCACCCCCAGCAGTAGTTGATGATGAAAAACCTGGAGCATCATGTTCTCGATTTCTTTTTTTTTTTTTTTTTCTCTTCATCACGGATGAAAACACCTGGGTGGTCCAGGCACGCCACCCTACCATCAGCTGCACCACTTCCCAGAGATTTCGTATTTTTCTTCATCCCCTCACCCACTTTCCCCTCCTGATTCCGTAGTTTTTGGACGTGAAACACTTCTACACTGTTGTCCCTCGTGAAACCAACGGTACCGATTTCTCCCTTAAATGAGAAAGAGAGAGATGACGTTAGGATCGCGTGGTTGTTACCTAGTGATGCATGGCACGGTAATAGCTACAATACAACCAGCTTACAAGAGGGGTTCTCCACTTTCCTACCCCACCAGGGAGACTTGAGATTTATTGGCCTCGAGCGGATTGCGGATTCTCAGATTCTCCGGTTTGTCCTTATAAATGGCACCCTATTAATTGACCCCCCCCCCTCCTCACCTCCTCACCACCATCACCTCCCTCACCACCCTTCCCCATCATGACTGGTTTACGAGGGCGTGAGGTGAGAGAAAAAATAAAGAAAACAGATATTGGGGATGTGGTGATGTAAGAAGAAGACAGAGACGACGAAAGGGTGACTAGATAACGATTGCTAATGCTCCTAATGGCGTGTGGCCATTTGGGGGTGCGGGGGAGGATTTTTTTTTTTCTCTCTGTTTATCGGTGGATGGGAGAGGGTGGGGCGGGGTTACATGTCAAAACAACTTGAGTGCAACAGTCACGCAAAGTTTTTGGGAAAATAGTCGATTAGGGGGTTGATGTTGTGAAAACAGCATTTGGGGGGTTTATGCAGTTTTGTCGATTCGGTAATTGATTTTCGACGTGTGGTGGGATCTTTCTGTCTTGATGATTAATTACTTATCGATGGTGGGTAGGTTCATTCTCACGTAAATTTTACTGGAAATTTTATGGAATTAATTTCACCGTGCGTTGTAATTAAGAAAAAAATCTTTCTCTTGAGTGGGTTTTTCTCGTAATGGAATTAATATATTTTTTCTGAATATTTATATTGTAATAATATGTAAAACATAAGGATTACGTTTGATGTGAAAATGGCATGATGTTGGATGCTCGTAAACACGACCAACCCAACCGGGTAATAATGAAAATGTCCACGAATTGCCGTTGGGCTTTTGGATGTAGATTGTGACGTAGAGAGACGATGAGGAGAAAATGAGGATGGAGGGGGGGGGGGGATGGGGATGAGGCATAGATATAAGGCATCAACGTAATAATTCCACGACGGGTAAAGTCCGAGAGTGGACACTGGGGATATCGTTCCAGACCCCCCGTTGATGTAATATCGCTTTATTAGTCCAGTTCGGAATGGCTTCTCGCTATAGCCAGTGAGATTCTGAGAAATGAGTCATTGCTTTAAAAAATGGAAATTTTTTTTTGCCACAAACTACTGACCTGTGAACAATTACTGTACCGTGTAGTAAAATTTTTTTTATCGACTTAGAAAAACTTCCATATCGACGTCGTAAAAATTTTAAACCGGGTGAAAACCGAAATTATTATATCATTGACTTCGTGACTAGTCAATCACCGAATTTATTTGGTTCGGATACACAAATTTGATTGGATTGAAATGGGCCATTTTCCTGGGTGTAGACACTCGATCTGTAAATTAGACATCTATCCTCTATTTGCAATATAACGGGGAGCAAATTCTCGTATAGAGAGAGAGAGAAATAGAGGAATATCAATAGAGAGGGATGTTGTGAGACGAGTATCCTGCAATCCCACGAAACAAGGACCTCGAATGAGCCTCACGCTTGACTTGATTCGTAGCCGGATCAACGGACGAGAGAGTTTGCACAAACGGAGCTACCAGATGCCGAATTGAATATTTTATCTTCTGGGAGATATATCGAAGTTTACGAATGAGATTGAGACATGTTTGATGAGAATGCCTGGAAGGGCGGGAGGAGGGAGGAGGAGGAGAGGGAAAAGGATATAATGAATTTTAAAAATGCAAAAAAGCAATTGCTCCTCAATTAAATTGAAACAAAGTTTATCTCATTTTAAAAATTTAATTTTCCCCGTTGATTATGGGCCAGTACTGGCCCAGTGTCGGCCAATGCTGGTCCATCCTTGGCTGATTGTTGGCCACAGAGTCAATTAAAAATCAATCTCTATCTTGTTAATCGAGTTGAATACTTTTTTTTCTCCGAATTTTTTATTCCTTTGATATGAGTTCATTTTCTCACCCCTAAATGGCCATTTTTTTTTTTGGTAGAATTTCCAAAAACACTCGCAAATATTCTCAGTACTTTTTATATGAGATGAACTCTTCCACTCCAACATTTATCGTACCGTTTCTCAGTCATATCAAGACCCGATTTAATCGAAAATCGTTTTCATGATTTTCCTCATCGGGATTGGGGAATAAAAAAAACGTTGAAAAAAAAAAAATAAATAAACGCAAATCTGTGGAAAAACCGAAGGGAGGAAAAAGCGAATGGAGAAGCACGCTAATCCTAGCGATGGCGGACGTAGAGCAGATACTGCATGTGAACCCCTTCGATAGGTGGGATTATCACGGGGTATCATATGGGACCTCTCGAGATTGAAGGGAGGGGTGGAGTGGGTGGGGGTGGGGAATATTTCCGTTGGTAAAGGGCTGGGTGAAGGGGGGAGGATATGGATGCATATGAGGGAGATAGAGAGAGTTGAATATTACGATAGCTTGTGCTGGCCATGGTTAACATCCCAAGTGGGACTCCTAGTGCCAAGGGGGTGGCAGTGGAAAAGTGAAAAAAGGGGAAGGATGAGAGGGTACCAAGTACAGAGTACCACCAAATCCACCGCAAATGCTCTTGAGTACTTCTTGGTTGGACGTGAGCGCAAGGGTGCAACGAGAGCACGTGGTACTTGAACTAGTTGGGGACCACCGAGTGGCTTGGGATGTATGGTATAGGGTTTGAAAATCGTATAGCAGACGTTACCCAAAGTGCGAGTCAGTGAAGGGGGAGAGAGAGAGAGGGAGAAAAAAAAAAGAAAAATGTGAGGTAAATTTTTGGGGTAAGAAATGTCAATGAATTTTTGTAAAAATATTTAACTGAATTGTGGGATGAAGTAATGATGACGATCTTTTTAGGCCGAAATTGGATGTGGGAGGCTAATTTTTTTCGATAAAACTACCCCTCATTTCACCCCCCACGACTATATAATTTTTCCTGAAAATTCTTATTCGAGTAAAAAAAACTTTCAAACATTTTTGACAGCGTAACAAGTGACCAAAAAATCCAAGATAAACATAACACTGACATATTACATACTCCTCTATATTATATACTTCTCTATTAGATCATATACTACCATATAAAATCCCATAAATTAATTTCTCATTTTTTGCAATTCATGAAATCAAAAATTCCGAATAAATCATAAACAACAGCTGAATTTCTCCTCCTCCACTTTCTCAATCTTCATTTCCATTAAGGTCACTTGACACACGGTCATTCCCATTAAAAAAAACAATAAATAAATAAATAAATAACATAAAAGTGCATTTTAAATCATCATCCAGTGCAATAGAGTTACGCTGACGTCTGGTTTTGTCCTTTCCTTTATCATTGTGTCTCGATTTGGAGTGCGCTCGGCAAAAGCCCCGGCCATAGCCCATGAGGTGGACACTCACCCAACCTCTCCACCCCCTCGTCCAACCCCTCACCCCCTCGCGCGAGTTCCCTCCCCCCCGCCCCTACCGACGTCAGTAAATATGTATAGTAAACCTTCATTCCACTGTACCTAGAATATACGCAAGCGTGCACGTTGCCTCGTGGCCTATGTACAGTCGACTGCACATGCTGGACCAGGTATATACACACGACTGTAGTATATTATGTACAGTATACAAGGGAAAATATATATACATGAGGCTGTACGTACACAGGGACATGATATCGCTGCCGACGTTCCAACGAGAGGCAACTGGATGGGGAGGAGGATTGGATGAGGGGTTTGAGGGGGTTGTTAGGGGGTTGGAGGTTGTGAGGTGGCTAGGGGATGAGGGGGGGGATTTGTTGGAGGGAGGGAGGGAGGGTGAGGAGGGTACTTGCCACTGGATGTAACAAAATCAATAGAGGGGTGGCGCGCGAGAAGAAGGGTGAGGAGGGGAGGGGGGAGGGGAGGCCAGGCCGGGGGTGGACAGAGCTACTGGCGCGCTTGCGCAAATGAATTGCGATACCACCCCCTTCTGCGTACTGAGGCGACGGGCCGCGATGGAGTACTTCTTCACTGTATCCATCAAGTTTTCCGCTGGTTTTTTATTTTTATTTTTTGTTTTTTTTATTTAAAAAATTTTTTTTTTCGATAGGACTTGGTAATATTATTCTTTCGATCCTGAGGAAGTTTTATTCTTGGAAAAATTATGTCGAGGGTAGTTGCTGGTATTTTTAGTAAATGGAGTTTGTGGGAAGAGGGGGGGGTGGGGTAGAGGGTGATGGGGAAATGGGTGAAATAAAGTTATTGAAGTTAAATTGATGATGGAGTTGGGGATTTGTTGGTTGATAGTATTGATGGCCACTTTGCAACAACTGATGTGATAAATACTTCTGAGTGATAATATTTTGAATTTTTATTTATTTAATGAGATGGGATTGGGGGTGACTGGGGTGCGGGGGATGCAATAGGAATATTTATTATTTGTGGGTGAATGTCTTTGGAATTTTTTTAATCGATGTAATTGTTCGTAGTTGTCAGTGGGGTGAAGACAGAGGGGGTGTAACTACTGCTCTCTTGATATGTCAGAAAATAATTTAGAATTACATTGCATGTCCCTTTTTAACCCACATTGTCACGTCAAAACGCCCAAATTTTTGCTGAATGTGGTTACACATATGTCATGGTACATGTACACACACACAGTGAGTCTATTATTTTCATGAAACCCTCGATGGGGCTGGGGAAGTTTTCGTAAAATGTATTTACCGTGCGCCAGGACAAATGTCTTGATTTGGTGACAGTGGATCGTTCGGGGGATGGGAGGGATGAAATCAAGGGGAGCTGATGAAAGCATTAGTTGTCTGGCTAAATATTTTTTTAACAATTCTCGTCTCTATTCGATTTCTTAGGCCATCGAATAAATAATCGATACATAATTATATTTGTGTGCCCTGAAGACACAAAATTCTCGAAAAAGACGATTTAGGGAGTCTTCGAATCCTGGAGAATAAGACATTGGCCAATGTAAAAAAAACCGATTAATGTTGTTCATATTGTAGGGGATGGTGGAAAGGGGGGAAGAGGGGGAGTAAATTTTTGAGGGTTTTTGTGGTACTCTCCTCCTGGACAAAGCGACAGAAACTCTTTGTTCTCGCGCCTCAACGGCTTCGCTCGTGGCCGCGTTGTTTTTGTCAAGGTCACTCATTCAGAGACGCCTCACTCACTTTTACCCTCCCTAGGCATTTTCATCCCTCGACCTATCCATTGTGCCAATAGCATGCACAGAAATAAAGCCCCAAAAATGAGAAAAAAAAAAAGAAGGGGGTAAAATAAAACACTGAGAAATGAGGGAAAACAACTGGAATCGTTTGATCCCTCTGTGCGCGATAAATAAA
The DNA here is from genome assembly GCF_034640455.1 of Diachasmimorpha longicaudata. Taxonomy (NCBI): domain Eukaryota; kingdom Metazoa; phylum Arthropoda; class Insecta; order Hymenoptera; family Braconidae; genus Diachasmimorpha; species Diachasmimorpha longicaudata. The sequence continues at coordinate 3,828,469 of NC_087242.1, forward strand.
ATTTTTTTTTTTTGTCAATGAAAAAATAAAAAAAAAAAATACTCGGTGGCACTGTCTGGCGTCTTGTCTGGGTGTATCTCAACCGCTTTCATGAACCCCCGAGGAATAAAGAGAACAAGAGAATATAAGTCGATAAATTTCAGTTCAATGTCATTTTGGGGGTCTCTCGGGGGTGAAGTACAGTAAAATAGAGATGAAAAAATTTTTAGTCGCGTGGCTAGTAAAATTTACGTGGACAAAGATCGTAGATTGGTATGAGATTTTGTTGACAATGGGGCAAGATTGAGGGGGATGAATGGTGGAGGTGAGGTGAGGGTTTTAGTGAAGAGGCAGAGGTACCCCCTCGATTCACCAGGTGTTAGACACGCGCGATGGACCAGTGGGGAATATTCAACTTCAGAACGAAGAAATTTCGATGTTACGTGACTCTTGTGATTCGGTAGCAACCAATGGGATTTTTACATCGTATGGGGGTAGATTGGTGAGACTAAATATGGGCAACTCGATGACATTTATAGCGTGGGGCGCCTACTCCACAGCTGGAGTCTCCACACGAGTCATTTTGACTGGAGGTATTTTTTTTTTTTATGAAAATATGTTTTGATGATTATTTTGGAGAGGTTTGACTGAGGTTTTATGCCACCAGGTGTGGGGTAATGAATTTATGGGAAATGGAATTTTATTTATTGGGGTGTGGATTTATGGTATATGGGGGAGGATTTGGAGTGAGGGGGGAGAGAGATTTTTAATTTTAGTGGCGGTGGGATTGGGATTTTTGTCTCTGTGTCAGGATATTCCTCGATTAATATTATAAATTGTTAGAATTTTTCGAGATTTGATTTTCAAATAGTTAAAATGCCTCAATTTTTTAGCGAAAGAACTGAAAATTCAATTTCAAAGAAAATTATATTTATTTATTGGTTGTCGATGTGTGATTTTCCGAGAAACGTAAAGATACCGGAAATATAAATCCACAGGTGAGACTGCAATTACGTTAGGTATTCAGATCAATACCTGGGGCACAGTATAACGGGGCTACTCCAGAGGGGGAGAAAAAAAAAACTATGAAACTCGGCACCTTTGACCTCCTGCGGAGGGATTGACTGGCAGCATCCGGTCGACATGAAATTCTAGTTCTCGTTTTATAACAAAGAAACTTTTTTCCAAAAACCACGACACTTCTTTGCATTGTTGAGGGACTAGTTTTTAACCGCTCGAAATTTTTTTTTTTCCAATGTGTCAAAGGCTTTTCTGAATATCGATGAATTCTAAGATTGTTATTCCACCATTTACGATCTCAGAAAGTTCTTGTGGTTCTTTAATTTTTCCCCAGCGCTCCAGAACCTCATCAAGTTCTGGACATTTTAAAAATTCAATTTAATTATTTATTTATATTTTTATATCCTCGGGGCCTTTACATCTCGTTCCCTTCGTCAAACCATGTTATACCCCGTCCAAAAATGGATAAAAATTACAAATAACAATAATAGAATTTTTTTTAATAAATTTGAGGTGCATCGCAGGTTGAAAATTTTCCCTGAAAAAAAATATCAAACCCATTGCACGCATCATCTCCTGAATAATGACTCTCATATATCCGAAGGACAAATGGAAAATAGAAGAATACAGGAAGAGAGATTACGCTTTTAGTCAAGTCATTTGTTAGTATTTGAGCGGTTGAGCTCAAGATAACGAAGAAAAAAAAAAAGGACTTGTCGAGGAAGCGACAGAGGTTGTCTTGACACCTGAGGTATCGGGGTCTTGGTACGTTAGTCAGAGGGATGAGGGGGAGGGTGTTAGGATAGCTGGTGAGACATCCATCACTTCTTTGTCCTATTTTGGCTCCTGGTAAAGTGACACCTGGACACCTTTTCCACCTCCCTCGTACACCTCGTTCTCCTTCTCGCTGCATCATCCGGAAACTTGCACCTTTCGGGGTCATCCTTGAGACTTGCCATCGATGGCTACCGTGAAAAATAAACAGCTATCGACCACATCCTTCTCTTTAACTCTCACCAACTCCCACCAGATCACTCTCGATTCATCATCTCGACAGTCATTTTTCGATGGAGGTGGACAAAGTAAATGGAATGGAAGAGAAATCGTTTACAATATTTTTTTTTTCAATCTCATCCCAGTCATTTATTGAGTGTGACAAATGTCTTTGAAATTTGGTAATTTTTGAATTGATTTTGAATTTTATGGGATTTTATATTTGGGGATTGAAGATTGCTTTGAAATTTGCATTTGACGAGTGGAAAATTATTTAATTTCCGAATTAATGGGGGTAAAGTTTGGGGGTTGAAACATTGAGTGAGTTCGACAGGTTCATAATTTTTTCATCCCCTTGATCTTCCATTTATTCTCTCCCCCCTCTCACACCTTGTATTGTCAACATTCCATTTGGAAAAAAATTCTCTTTGACTTTATCGTACCCCAGACAAAATTTACAGAGTTGAATAACAAATTTTCCACGTGTTTGAGGTTTAAGACGCGTATTAAAATATCACTGTTCACATTGTCGATGGTAGAAAGGGCTCGTCTGGTGGTACTGATGTTGTCGACATTGTGAATCTGATATATCGGATGATGTGGTGCGTTTTCACATTATCCTGTCGTCACATCAAAGGAGTCACTGTGTCATTGTGCTTGAGAAATCTAGAGGTAATGTGTCTTCCTGGGTTGGTTAGTTGATCATGTCATGTGCAGCATCTCCAATGTCTCCAGGTGACAATAAAAAAAAGTCTTAGTTCATCAAGAGAAAAGTGGAGTTCATTTCACTCCAAAAAGAAGGAAAAATAGAATTTGTTTCAAGGGATTTCCCTGGAATTTTCAGAGAAAAATCATTTTCCTGGACTTTTTCGTGTATTGAAGGTGTGAAGCACCTGGACATTACATTTGTTGAGTAATTAATTCTTTTGTTTGGTAACTTTTTGGTCAATTTTTCACTGAATGACGGAGGCAAATTGTTTTATCTCGTCAATTTTCGGGGAAAGTGTCTTTTGTAAATGGAAAATTCGGCACCTTCAGAGGTTTGTCCGTGAATTGTGGAAAAATTTGGGCTCGGATGACGCCGTTTCGGCCATTGAGAAGTGCTAAACCAGGTGTCCATTTCCCTGGGGGGGGACCTTCATATTTCAACCCGTCAATGGAACTGCGCGGGAGAGGCACTGGGCAGGTGTTCAAAAACGACTATCTCTTTCTCTTTTGATTCACAGTGACATAAATCCCTGAAATTTTTGGGTGTAGAGGTGACACTGACACGGAGATTGGTACTTTAGGGGGAGACAGTTGGTCTCGTAAAACGTGAAGAAAAATATTTTTCTTCTTGAATTTTGCAGATGGAAATTCCAGTGGTATTGATGGTACCTCAAGGATTGTCGCGTGACCTGTATCATTAACATCTTCAAAGAGAAGTTTGCTTAGTGGATAAAATCAATATTATTCGATACTTCTAATGAGGTTAAAAGAAAATTATTTTTCAATCAGTTCTCGAGACTGAATACAATGAAAAAAAAAACGTTGAGTTTCTGGTACATGTGACGAATTTCCAGAATTTATTTATTTATTATTCGTTCAGCAATTTATTTATTTATTCCCTCATTATTATTATTCATTCTCATCAACATAATATATGTCGAAAGATAAAAAAATAGGATGAGGTGGTTAAGTATGAAAAATTTCGGAAAATGAAAAAGTTATAGACTGAATAATTTTTTTTTTCCATTTATTAATTTTTTTTTAATAATTGATCTTCAGAATTTGAGAAGTCGATTTATTTAATGAGCCCCTGAATGACTCAGGAATATATAAAATTTAAATCCCACTCCTCCCATCAGTCTAGTCCGTCATTCACCTGAGGCACCAGTCGATCGTTCACCAAGTTGACATGAAAGAGATTTTCCTCAACGAGAAAATTCCATGTGTTTTGGCCAGTACATAACGTCTACCTCAGGAGTCAGTGATCCATTTCGTATGGTTTCGGTTAGACTTCTCTTTTCAATTTTCGTTGAATTTCAAAAGCTTTTTGGGAATACCGTGCCATCTAGACTCACGAAAACCTGAAATTCACCAGCAAAACGATCTCCACCAGGAGCCTCTTCTGTCTATGCACGTGTATACCCCCCGTGAAAGATCGAACCGCCCTTGTCTCGATTCATTCTCCAATTCGTTCGAAGTAGATTTTTTTTCTTCCATCAAATTTTTTTTTTACAACTCTCATTGCGGTCTTCGTTTTTTTCACTAGGAGGTCGAGTGCCACTTTGACTTGCTCTCATTCATGAATGGAAATGGTTTTTGGGTGAAAGGAAACGAGAGAGAGAGGGGAGGGAATAAAGGAAATTTCGTCAGGGTGATTTTTAGGGGTTGTGAGCCGGGTTCGACCGGTTCAGGGCAGTTTCGCGGATCGATATATAATTGACGGAGATCGATTGAAGTGATTGACACGTCTCACACGAATTTTTTGAATAATTTTTTTATTTTGTAATAATTTATCGCCCTCAAAAGTTGGATTTTAAACTCGTTCCCACCAAATATTCACCATCAAATCGACTGAATAGTCTCGATATTTCCTAATACCCCACAAATGATCTCGAGATTATTCTCTCGAAGTGGGAGAAAAAAAAATTGAATAAAAGTACGAGAGTGGGAGAAGTGTCGTAGAAAACTTGGGAAATAAAGTTTCCCCATTTGTGGGCAGGAAAAGAAACTTTTATTACTTTGTTATGAAGACACATCGTGAATCCTTGGAGAGTTACTTTTAATGTTTCACTGTCAGTAGATTTCTTCCAAAAATTTTACCTCACCCCATGAGTCGGTGAAAAGTATAAAGGGAACAAAATAAATTAGACAACTTGAAAGTTGGAAAAATTCACAATTGTCGGTATAAAATTTCAAATCTATATGTGACTGTAGAAATTTTAATGAGACAGTTTGTCGAATGTCTTTGTAAAAGCTATGAATATAGCAATAAAATATATGCACGGTATAAGTACAATTCGCCTATAAATTCACCGGAATTTCCCGACTCACCCGCATGGGGTGAAAAGGAGAAGAGGGTGTCAATGGAGACGACTGTAAGGTGGTGGCAGTTGTATTGTGGTTATTATACTATCATTCTGTCTCTCTCTTTCACATTAACACCTCGTAAAAGCCAACCATCTACCACGTTTGCTTTTCCTACCATAACGCCAGATAATTTTCCGTAATGCCAGGCATAACGCTTAATTTTAACGCTCCTCTATGGTCTGTTTATCCTCAATCTAACCCTCTTTCTTACCCCATCTTTCATATTTCACGGATGTAAAATTAAATCGTCAGTTTTAAATGTTGGCTTTCTCGTTGTTTCAGATGACCTGAATTATTCGACGTGTCAACCGAGGGCTGGACATCAATGTGAGTAATGACACATATTTTTCATGACATTTTTCGATTTCTTGCATGGCATGACGATTTTCAAAAAATCGTATCTACCGAAATACTGGGAAGAATCGACTTTAAATGACGCCAAAATGTTCGTCATTTCATTATGTATTATTTGTGAAAATTTGAGATTTTTATAAAATTCCGTTTCTGCGATAATTGCGATTGAAAAAAAACGCGTTTTGGGGTTTAAACCGCGCACAAAAAAATTTTTTGGATAACACGTGGGACGAAATGACAATCAACCACTTTTCAGGTCACGTGTTCTTAGAATAATTAAGCTTGAAGGGTTCATTTCCGGGATAAACCAAACTTTCGTCCTTCGTTTCACCCCTCGAGGTAAAATTTTCCATCTCATTTAAAATATTTTTCCATATTTTTAAATTCGTCAAAAAAATCACCTCTAATTTTCAAGAATCTAACGATCCCCTGTCGCGTTATACGCCACCCACCACTCAGACAATTTCCCCCACTCCCTGGAAAAATTCCCACAGATAAAATTATCTCCCCCAGTTCGAAACTAAAAAAAATCCGCGGAGTTATTTCGGTACGATCCAACAGCTGCATCCCACCTCCCCCACCCCTTTAACGCTCCCATTTTTTTCCCTCTTGGAAACGTAACGAAGCCTGGAAGGGATACCACCGTGAGAGGGTTGAATGACGGCGTGGAGGCGTGCACACCCTAAGATTTAATGCCATATCTCTGCCCTCTTTCTCGTTATGAACTCGCGAGAGAGCGCACACACTCCCCCCCAAACATCCCTATCCCCCTCTACCCCTCTCACAAACCCAATGCAGACAGCCAAAAAGCCCACCCAACCGCCCTCTTCCTCATTCCAAACTACCCCACCATCTCATCCCTTCGTTGGTTCTCCTGAAAATGTCACCTCGAGGGCCCAATTAGCGCCAGCACGAGTGTCATCTCACTGTGGTTTCTGCAATCGCGTGTGACTGGTGCTTTCCGCAAACCTCCCTCCCACCCCTCACAACCCCTGCCCCCCTCATCCCTCCGCTCCTCACTCAATTCAGCCCTCTTTCCGCCCATCTCCATCCTTTCTTCGTTCGTTGCTCATAACCTCCACCTAACCTTCACATTTATACCCCAAGAATACCACAATTGTTGTGTATATCCAGGACATCAGTGTATGTGTAGCTGTTTATTTGTCCTGTATTATAATATTATTATTATTATTCATTTGAAGGAGTGAAATCACCTTTTGGAGTATCACCCACACCACAACAATCTTCTTATCTCCACCAGACATTATCCAATTTTCCCAGGAGCTGATATTTCGCGATAATAATTGGGCATTCAGTGTGTGTGGGCGAGTTGAAAATGGGGGCAGACCGCATACTCGGGTGGAAACCTTCAAGAGAGTCTCAATTGCGGTTTACAGAGGGAGATAGGGAAACGTTGGATTATATAGGATACTATACCAGCTTCTTACGTTCTATACCTTATCATTATTTTCCCTCAGTCGGAGAGGGGTTTTTTTTTTATCCTTTCATTCTTTATCTGTCAATTGGAGTTATTTAATATTTTGGTTCGATCTCTTTGGTTTTATTTCTTTTGAGGTGAATAAAGTCGTTGGATTTTTTGTAATGGGGATGAGGAAGTATTTAGTAGTTGTGGTATTTAATAGTCGTTCGATGTATTGTGGGTCAAGTTGAGATTTTGGGGGTGAATAATTTAATTTTGTAAGTAAGAGATCGTAGAGGTGACGTAATTCGTGGAAAATTATTTTTCAATTGCGTTAGGAATTAAAATAATTAATTGATTATTTTTTTCTCACTGCATACGCTATGTCTCAGCAAAAGTTGATTCATACTACTTTAAGGGTTTCGTAGGGATGATGTGAGACTCAGGGGATGTATTTTTCTCCCATTTCTTCTTTCTTTAATCTCTAACCTCAACCGGTAACGTCGTTGCACTCACACATGGTTAATGTTTAAAAGAGAAGGGGAGGTAAGACCGGGGGGATGAAGGGCGGAAGGGAGGGAATAGATGTATATGGTAGACGTGGACGCGTGATGCTGACAATGCAGCAGGATCATCTCGAATTTATCCAGTGTCCTTACAATGGGAAATCTCGTGCAGGCTAGGACCCCAAGACGTTGGATGAGAAAAAATGAAAAAAATAAGGGGAGGAAAAGAAGAAAAGAAGTCAGATAGACTTGCTTGCATCGGGAGTGTTTATGGACTCCAGGGCAAGAAATCCCTGCCGTCCGTAGCCCCCAGGACAACTCCTCATACACAGGATTTTCTCTGGTGAGAAGTGTATAAAGAAACGAAAGGTCGGATGAAGTAGGAAGGGATGGAAAAAAAAAGGAAAGGAGGGCGAGTTGTGACAAAGGAGAGTCACTTCGCCTGTCAATCATTGTCACGTTCTAGATCCTCCCTTTTTTTTTTTTTTCGTACAATTGCAATCTTATGTACACAATCCCTGTGTTCATTGATGAGAGAAAAGCTAACGTTTATTCTCGCGAGATTTTCTCGTTGGGTAAGCCCTAAACCTTTTGATTATAACCTAAGAAATAATCTGTGTCAGGGGTAAGAAGCATCGGAAATAGGTTGTCATTCCAATCCAAGTAGAATAATATTTATAATTCGAAAATTGACAAAATTCTACTGTAAATTATTGACACATTCAATTCAAATAATTTTAGTCCGCGACATTTCATTCATTAAAAATTATTATCTTAGAATTAACGCCATTTTAATTAGTCTCCAACATCGCTGTTACCTTATAGTACCAAAATATCGTCTATCGTCTATTTTATCATTTTCAAAATTCACCTCAAATCACTCGTAGGCGTACCACCCATCAACGCCCTCACTCGATCGCGTGGGTGAACTACTGTTGTTTACACAACGGGTGGGGCACCCCCTGAGCACGTCGTGTTGACTAAGTGTCATTCAATTGCATATCCCAATTAAATAACAGGCAAAAGGGCGACGTAGCGTCGCGAAGCGTCCCGACGCCCCTAATTGCGAATAAAAAGGAAGTGAAATAAACACTCGTTGGGCGCGTGCTCACTCCAACCCCCTGCCTCCTCTCATTTTACTTCTCTCATACAGTCTTTTTTTTTTTTTCCCCCCCCCATTCCTTTCTCTTCACGACGACCACCCTGGAGTCGTCCTCCGACCTCATCCCTCTCACCCCCACCACCAACCGTTTCCTTTTCATCCACGGTGTTTTATAAATAAGAGTACGTTTTCTGGGGAGGCTCCGAGAATAATGAACGACCCTTGTATCCGCATCACGAGTGTACACATAATGACGACAAATTTAATGAAATTAATAATCCCAGTGAATTGAGTATAACGTATCTTGTCATATTGTAACAATGACATCCACAAATACTGTAGTAATCATGACTATCGGGATAATTAAAATTAATCACATCCCACTGAGATATCACAGATAAAAATTACGAATTAATTATGACTGGGATGATGAGAGAGAAAAAAAAAATAAAAAGCGCCTGAAATCTCAAGAGTAAAGGGAAAAACATTAACTCGATGTTTACCTCAGTGCTTCACCAACTCCCGGATGCATTTGGTGGGCAAAAAGTACATACTCAGAGTGTCAACGTAATTAGCGACAATTTTTCCCCCATTCCCTTCCCCCCTAGCCCTTCAGTACTGCACCTCAACGAAATATCGTACGAGTAGACATGTGTATAAATGAGCCTCGGGAATGAAAACGAGAATGAGACAAGGAAGTGCCATTCGTGAGAATCGAAGTGTTGTTAATTAATGACGCTTCCATGCTACAGAATGAGGACTGAAAGAAGAAAAAAAAAATGGCAAACGAGAGGGATGACGCCCCCTCGCTATAAAAAAAAAACATTTCTTTCATTTATCATCGAAAATCTGTTTGCTAATTTATGATAATCAATCGTTACCATTAATTTTATTTTTTTCTTCATTATCATAATCCCAAAAATTTTGGATAAATTGAATTTTAATTTTTCTCGGGTAAAATTGGGGCAAATGTCTTCATTTCTTTTATAAATTTCTCTCGTACTTTCTTTCTCTTTCTCTTCTTGAAATTAAACGCCATGATGAATGTCTTCTCACTTCGTGCGTAACTCCTCATTCGTTATATGCCCAGCTGCACCATCTACATGTGCAAACCCCCTCGCTCCTCCTCCCCCCTCCCACACCCACCCCCGTCCACCCATCCTCTTTCGTTTTGGTTACGACTTCTCTCACTCTGTTGACTTACCGGGTAATGCAGAGAGGGTGACTTCACGGATTACAAAATGGAAGCGTCGTAATTAGTATGCGCGTCCGTACGTTATATACGCAACACCCTCCCCCTGTCTTCCTTACTCTCTCTCTCTCTCTTTCTTGTGATGCCCTCTCGTTTGGTTTATGTGGGTGTTATAGGTGTTAGGGTATAGTGCAATGTGAAGACGAAAAGAGAAAACTAGAATAAAGAGGGAAAAAGAAGGGGGCGAAAGGGATGTAAAGGGTAAAGGAGGAGGGTCTGAGGGGGTGTGCAAAGGGGTGTCGCAATTCGCACTTATGTTCACCAAGTGTACCGGCGTCGAGGTTCCGGGTGCGGGAAAGCTCGTTTTCTCGTTACGGTTCTGCGGGCACCGGAGAGACAGTGCTTCATGATAATAATGTGATTAAAAAAAAAAAAAATTACTCGTTCAAAGTTTATGGAAAAATGAACGAAGATAATCGTGTGGTCTCTCGAATTTTCACATTTTCCCTGATGATTTTTTTTTTATTGGAGTTATGAAATTAATTGCGAAGTGGGAGCCAATTAGTTTGGGGTTGGTAAAGGTAGCGAGAGGATGGGAGAGGTATGACACTACTGACAAATCTGTCATGACAGCCGAGAATTTTGAAATTATGAAGGGAAAACTCATGTTGAACAATCGAATCTGTTTTTCCTCAGCTTTAACCCATATTTTTTCCCACCTTTGGCAGTTGTGTTTATTATTCTGTCAATTATTTTACTACTGTTATTTTGGAATGCGAAAGGGTGAGATAATATCCGTGAAATTCAGCCACGTACTTTGTCGTTGATTAATAAGAATAAAATAATTAGAAGTAACACTTGAGGTGATGAGACAATAGTCTGTGATAAAGAATGGATGTCTCAACAAAACCTTCACTCGTTGATACACACACGCTCCAAGACTCATCCATACAGGCTCTGCCAAGAATAATGTAGACATCTACCTGCTTCGAAGGTCCTAGATAACAGAGGTACAACAGTATAAACATCTGATTCACATTGGAATTCACAATTCCGTTGACACGTTAAGAAATAGAAAAAAAAAATGAAGAAAGCTGAATAATCCAACGATACAACTTTCCATTTGTTCTGGTCTTATCGCTTCACCTCCCCTGTATCACGATGATAATCCCCAGTGATTACAGGAGTGTATAGCTGGCTTATCACCTGAATTGTCACCCCCTTATTTTGCCAGTCGTCAGTCATTAAAAAGAAAAAAAAAAAGATAGTTTTCTCTCCTCCTTTCACTTGGTTCACTCTTCCATCGTGTGGCGTTGCGGCAGCCTTTCGCCTGCTTGAACGAAGCCAATGTACATTTGGGGTAAAAAGGGCTTATTAACCAAGGGTTTGTACACCCTTGTATGTACCAAGTAAAATAGGTGAAGTGGTGCGAGTGAGAAAATTCTTCAGTGTGTGATAGTAAGAATATTGTGAAGGTGAAAAATTTCTTTGGCCAAGCGACGAACGAAACAATGAAACATACAACGGCAACAATGCAGAATGGGTTGATGGTTGGCCGAGGATTGGGGAAATAGGGGATGAATTCATATTGCTGGGCGCTACCTCGCACCACCACACTGATCCTTGGAATTCTTCTTGTCTTCTGGATCCCCAGACGTTTATACTCAACTTTCTCCTCGCTCATCTTTTCTTCTTCCTCAACCCCTCGAGGTAGATGTCCAATAACGCCAGCAATGTCAATATCCAGGCGATTTTTTTTTCTCTCAGAATCAGGAATTCAATGGATAGATGTCTTATTACGCAGTTATCACGGTAGATTCAAGGTACCTTTTTTGTCTCAGTGACGATCATGTCTCACCCCATTCGCCGTCATCTCGTCTTGGATTTTTGTCAATAATATCAAGGAGAGTAACCGTTGAAAATGGGGGTGGATGGATGGGTTGGTGGGTGGTAAAGGGGGTAACATTGGAATGGTACACCCTTCAGCGTCCAAAAGGAGTTTGTTCGTCCCTCGTTTTCACCGTCCACGTAACCATGGCACTCGGCTAATGGATGCCTGGAGTCTTATAGCAGGCAGTTGAAGAGAGAGTGAGTGAGAGAGAGAGAGTGAGAGAGAGAAAGAGAGAGGGGTTGAGCATCGTCGACGACGCCAAACTTCAACTCGTTAATTACCAACGCGAGGGCAACTTCTTGCCCGTCGCTCGAATATTTCAAACTATTGTGTTCCGTAAACCCCCTCAGGGGATTCACTTGGTTCTCTCCCTCACTCTCATTCACATACTAAGTTGAAAGCTGAGGAATATTGCATGTCCTTTCTCACTTTGGTTGAACGTAGTTTCTGGCTTTTCTGTGCTATATAATTTTCTGTCTTTATTTCACCTCTACATCATCGTTTCTCTCTGTGTGGCCTTTGCCAACTGCTCACAACCAAAATGTCCCAGAAAGCACCCAACGGCTTGGGTCGAGTGACGATGGGGGGGGGGGGGGGTGGGGAAGAGGAAGCTCAAGAAGAAGGAAAATGAAGGTGGCTTGGGTAGGTGGTTGGTGGGTGAAAAAGGAGGAGGGAGAGAAGGGAAGGGTAGTTGGAAATAGCGGATGGAAGTTGGCTAAGAGGCGGGTCGTGTGCTTTTGGTAAGTGAACGAGGGGTGATGCTAAAGAGAAGGATTCGAAAATGGAGAGTGAGAAGATGGGTTTGTTGCCAAGATCCTCAGGAAGCCATTATCGATAAGATACAATAAAACTGTTGAATTTACGAATTAATCTAATTGTCATTTGTCAATTATCACGGAGATTAATGACTTCAATCTACATTGAATTCAAGATGCGAAGTACTTTAGTCACCTCTTATTCTCATTATCCATGGTTTTGTCCATTCCCTTGATGAGACACTTCAATGGTACAATCCCCATGTAGACATAGGATTAACCCATCCCACCCCCTAAACTCAACTTGCAACTGGATATCCGTGAAGGTTCATGATTTTCCTAGTACACAGGATCAACTGATGGTGTCAAAGTAGAATAATTTTGGTTTGTGTATATTTATGCATTCAAATCCTTCCTGTTCACCCAGGAAAGGGTTTGCTGGCCCTTCTAATGGAGTCATTTATTCTCCCATTACCATACGAACCCCCTTCAGCTCCCCTTATTTTTCATTAGTGACGTGAAAAACTGAATACCGGGGTAAGTCGAGGAGATATTTCTAACATGTTCCAGACGATGATTCAATCATTCGATTGTGATGATGGAGATAATCGATTGTGTTGTATCGTGGTGATATCGATCTTCAGGGTGGGACAACAGTTATGGGTATATATATATGTACATACGACAATACCACGGGTTTATATCAGACGCACGTTATATACACAACTGGTAAACAAACTGTCTGAAACACTCCCCGGGTCCATACCATACCATTCCGAGAAAACCCTGGCCCTCTCAACGAGCATTATCTCGGGTACATATTTAAGTGCATGACACGAAGAAGACTCACTATTCCCATTTCATATCTTCCTCTCAGTCTCACAATTTCCTTCTTGGTTTATCCACTGGCTATTCGTATACTGAGAAAGTCAACCCCCTTTTACCCTTCTACCATTATATGACCGTATCGTCTTCAGTACTCATGAGTTCCGTATCCAACGTCACTAGTATTTCCACCAGAGAGCTACCCCACGATGCCATCCTGAAACTCCTCATTTCCCGGATGCTGTCAGACGCAGTTCTGGGCGGGTCATCAGATAGCTTCCCTTGGATAAACTGGTATACTACGTACCACGAATATGTCAGTGGACCTGGTACGTAACAGGGGGATGATTGTACCTACCCTTCCTTCTCACCAAGTTGTGGAGGGAGAAGTGGAATCAGGTGGTTGATATGTCCTATTTGGCTTGGACATTGCGATGATATCTGGGAGGATTCGAGATTACTTGGCGGACATCATTAGGGAAATTTGAATTTCAGGATATTTTGGGTGGGGTGACAATAGATATTATTATTTTTATTATTTACCCTGTCATTCTATTATTTTGCTTGAATTGGTAATTGTTTGGAGAACCTTAAGAGGGCTGACGCTTCTTCACACCTTTTCATGAAGACAATTCATCTGAATTTCTTCAATTCACCCCTTCAAGTGTACGGCTTCAGCAATTGGAGTACAAATTTGAAAAAAAAGAAATGATTGTAGGTCGTTTAGCGTACCATCGACAATCCGAAGAATCGTCGGACGAAACGACAGGAAAGTGAGAGTCTCTACCTATTATTCCCAACTCTCGTCAGCTGACTGTTGATCGGTTCTTCTCTACTTCTCTTCTCTACATATAATACGAAGTGCCCAGAAGAGGCTGCCTACCATCGCCTCATCCTTCTTCAACCCTCCCTGTGCCACTCCTATCCGCACCACCACAACTCTCTCTCAACCACCATCGATGATCAGCTCCTTCTGGTATATACAATCCACTTCTATCAAAACCACCACCACCACCCACTCCCTTTTCCCCTCGAGCAGCTCCCACCATCTCCATCCTCTTGGCTGATTCTCCACTCTCGCCTTCTCGGTATATGCTCTTGGCGTCTACTCTCCTAGGCGGTATATCCAGGGCGATTCTAAGTCCCTCGTTCTCCCTTCCGTCGTTTGAGGCATTGAGAGTGACATCGAGTACGCATTGTCCGGGACTTCGAATCGAGAATATAGACTTGTCGCCCATCTTCAGTCACATCACCATTGCTAAGTTGGACCTTAACAACGTGACTCTCCATATTTTTATCTCTAATTCTAATTCACTTGGAATTATTTGATGGGTAAAGAAGGGTAGACGGTGGTTCCGGTGAATTTGAAGGTGATTTTCGGTGATGTATGGTAGCTCAGTCGGTAAGGGTTGTCGGCGCGATACTGGGAGACCCGGGTTCGACTCCCGGCCGGGGGAAAGCGGACACTTTTCTCTCTATTTCGAATTCTCTTCGATTTTTTTTACTTTCGACTATTATCAATATATTAGACACTTAATTAAATTATTTATTTTGATCATTTGACCTCTGAGGTGATTGATCAGCTCGCATTGACACCATAATCAACTGAATTTTCAATTAATTTGGGGGGAAGGTGGAGGGCAGAATAAATTGTGATGGCAAAATGATTTATTTTTTCATTTGTCGTTGATGTTCACCCCAATTTTAACCCACACACCCCCCAGAAATAATAAACACCCCAATTGCTTCTGCACCAACAGAACTGATCAATAGATATTCCATAACAAACCCAAATGATAAAAAAATTCCAATTTACTTTGATGAGAAAAAAAAGGACCTCAAAATCCAGTGACTCTGTCAATCCACATTATTCCTACTTGTTTCCTATTTTCGGGGCGCAATAATTGGCTTGCTCAGTACAATAACAAAACAACCACTTCTATCGAATACGATATCCGTTATATCTCGATCCACCGATAATATGCCACGCAACTATCAAAAGCATATCATCGCATTGTCAGATTACCGAGTGAGTATGCGCACGGGGAGATATGGTAAAAGGGAATACCAATCTGTATATACGCTTGGTAAAACGTATACGACTGTCACACAATTTATTTGTTCAGGCCCATTCCACCGTTAAGTTTTTGCGATCCCAATTACTAATTGTCATTTGATTTCTCTCAACACTGGCTTCAGCAAACTAACTAACGTTCATAACGTCAACATATACATCAGGGAATTTTGATTATTATTGGGGATTAATCAAAAACACATCGGCTAATGGGATAAATTTCCTCTGTTCGTATTATATTTCCATACGCTCTGAAGGTGGATAATGAGGGGGGGGGGATTGCGGAAAATATTGGCGGATGTTCGGGAAAAATAGCCGATTTAATTTCATTGGTTACTGCAGGCGAAGGCGCGAATTTCAAACGGAAACGACTCGTTCGATTCTCGTATTTGACTTCCAAATCGATTCTAACGTCTAAACAAGAGCATTGGGCCCTACTAAAAAATTAAATAGTAATGCACAACTCGTGAAATCACCGAGTCATGATACGACTCATCATTTTTTCCCCTCGTATTTATTTTTAATGCATAAAAAACTATTTATCTCGGCAGAAAATTTAAGTGTCTCTCGGGTGGCGTTTAATTTTGTTTACATCAGGCACTTTGGAAGACGTAAACACGGTATCTCAATTCCCTCAGCGTAATTTCCACCGTAGCACTTTCCTAAAAAAAAAAAAGTCTCGCTACTCTCTCCACTACCCTATTTCTCAATCCCACCCCACCCCATCTACCATCTTTTTCTTTCTCAGCGTTACGATTATGGTGTAATCATATCGGATTGTTATTATGGCTGATGGCCCGACTGGAGGCTGTTCCTTCACCTCATTCCATACAGGAGGAAAAACCCATAGAAGTAGACGGTGAACCTACACCATCCAAGGCTTATCTTTGAAATATGCTGATAGACCATCCTCCAAGTGCTAAAGCCCTCCCTCTTCAACCCTCTTTCTCACTCTTCTTTTTTCAACGCTCGAGGCACTTATACGCCAGGTCGTCTCGGGGGCAGGGGGGGAGGGAGTAGGAGGAGAGGTTTATCGCATTTTACAGTAGTGTACGGTGTACTAGCGCCCTGAGAACGAAAAATTGTCTCCTAAGATTTTTCGACGTTTTATCGGTACGAGGGAGAATTTTCGATTTCTCGGGGTCTAGCCATTCTTTCTCAGACGATTTTTTTCGTTCAAACATTTTTCTTCGAAGGGTGAACCACTCTGGGAGGTGGGGCAGGGGTGGTAGGGGTAGAAAAGCCGGTGCCTGTACCGATCAGGGGGTAATACTCACTCGTATTTTTTAGCTTTCCCTGATTTTTTTTTTCATTTTCCCCCGCCTTGGATCGTCGCATAAACCACCCCTAAACCCTAAAAACTCATTCCTCGGGGGTATCGAATGGTATTTGAAAATATAACGTGTGGGAATAGGGGTTTTACACACGGGGGATGTGTAAAATGTTACTTTACGCACAGGGGGTTGAAAAAAAATTTTTTTTTCGGTGTCAGGGGTTGGATAAGGTGTCTCAGACCCTCGCGAGATATTAGGAATGATCTTGGGAAGTCTGATGGGTCCCAAATTTAATGCCCATTTGTTGTCTGATGGGTTATTCTCAACAGCTCATTTTCTCCTGACTCCACGACTTTCACTTCACTCACTTGGGGCGGCAGGAGGGGCGGGGGTACAGGGGTGAGCCGGAGACTCCAGTGACTGTTGATTGAAACGTTCTGATTGCATCCCCTTGGGGGTGACGGCGCCGGCATGCGGGCATCGACCAACCTATTCACCCTGTCTTCCTCTGATTCTCTGATTGTGATTCAGGGGATCTCCCTCACTTCTCGTACCCTCTGACGATTTCTACTCAGCATCTCCTAGCACGTATCTACTTATTTGGTAGTCTAATGTCCAATAGATGAGGGGGAGAAATGTCTCTGTCATGATTCTGATGATCGTTCGGTAGATTCGAGTGTTGTCAGGACAATGTACTACATTTTGGATTAACGCCTTGATGATCTCTTCGATTTAATTCATATTTCAATCGAGAATCACGATTTTTCGATGGAGGGGTTGAACAGATAAGATAATCGGGGGGTAAATTTAATCTCAAAAAATTGTACAAAAATATTTGGAGCATATATCGATCCACAATTTTTTAACGTATAAATTCAGTGAGAAAAATCAACAGAAAAATAATTTTTTCATCCCCAAAATAATAAATCACACCTCTACACAATTTTCCTCCCAAAATTTATTGATAATCCACTCACTCAAAGGCCCATCCCTCCCTCATTTTCCCTCAACGTCTCTCAAAAAAAAAGTAATCAACCTCTCGAAAAAGCAAAACCATTAATTCCAAAAGTACACAGAAGAATTAATTTTCCCGAAAAAAAAAACCAATCTATCAGGGAAAAAAAGGGGAGGAGGGAGGGTAATTGGTGGAGGCGTACGTAGGCAGTACCATCGGTGGCCGACACTCAGTCACTCGGTCGCTCCAATGTACCCCATACGCGTAATCCGTGCGGATGCGAATGAATGGCAAATGAATGATAGAAGGGTAGAAGCTGGTAGGGGTAGGGGGGTGACGGAGGGTGAGGGTGGGTGAGGGTAGGAGGGAGGTTGAAAGGGGGGTGGAAGTGACGGGGTTACAGGCTATATGGGCGAAAAGTTAATCACGGTTTGCCATGCTGGTGGGGGCACAACGGGGGATGGGGTAGCAATAGGAACATACCGCGCATACAATTTTACCAGGAGAACTCAATTCCGGGGTTTTGTTGATTACATGGGCGTGCGTTGGTCACGTTCATGTAATGCAAGAGAGAAAAGCAAAATCAAGTGAAATAAAAAAAATAAAAAAAAATTGAGGGGGATGCGGAGGAGTGGATTGACATGAGGGGCATTTGGGGTCCAGATCAGTGGTACAGAGGGGTGGGTGGGTATATTTCCATCATCGAGTCACTCGAATAATGTTCCGGGGTCTTGAACTCGATGTTCCTGGCCATATGGTACTGTTTGCGCTTGTCTACGGTCTGTTACGAAACGATTATGATAATGATAAAAGGAGAGTGAGAGAAGATGAGGAGAAGAGATGGGATGAATTGTCCAGGGGGGTGAGAGGGGGAAGAAGGGTGGTAGGGGGATACTTTTGGCTGTTTGGCGTAACGCCAATTCTTATGTGACTACGGAAATATTTTTTTTTAATGAATTCTAGTGGATTTTTTTTAGAAGTTCTTGGGGGAGGAAAAAGGAGAAGTAGATTGTTGGTGAAATGGCGTGCGGTAGTACCTCTCAGGAGACCCCAATTGTTTATGAATTTTTCTGGTATTTTATTTTTCATTTGGAGGGAGAAAAAAATTCGGGAAAATGAGGGAACAGTTGGGGATTTTTTTTTACTGTGCGTTCCGTCGTTTTTGGGGAATTTTTGACGTCACAGTAATTTAAAAATAACCGAAAAAATGTCCATTCCCAGCTATTTCGTATCAACCACTATTTAATTGATTCTTAATAATTTTTTTATCTCCCATTCATCGAAAATAAAAACTAATAATATCACGAAAAACATTTCCCCTTGTATAAACTCGATTCAGTTGATTGTTCTATTGGCACTCAGTGCCAGTCGGTAAAGTGAATTGTAAAGTAATTGCATAAGATTAGTAGCACCGCGTGGAAGGCACTCTGTCGGTTACTTCCAGCCCAATGAGCTTCAACGACTTTACTTCAATTTCACCAGCTACTTTTTTTTTCACCCACTCTCTCTCTCTCTCTCTCTCTCTCTCTTTCTCACCCCTCTATCCTACCGTGGATTGAATCTCCTTCGTTTTATTCTCCGGACTTTCGCGCATTTTCCAACGCTCTCCGCCTCCAGAATCCATCTGCATTTCATCGGGCTAATTTGTTGAGATACCGCTTGCCAATATTTCAGTCTTTTTTACTTCAATGGAATGGGAAAAGGGTAGGGGGGGGTGGAGAGAGGGTGGTAAAGGCCGGTGTGGATACCAAGCACCAGTGTATAGTGCCTGTGCAATCTCGATGCGGATAATTGCCTCGGCAACTGGTCCATGTTGAAACCACTACTTTTTCAGATTTTTTTTTTTAAAACCATCCCCCTCTGATTTATGATCCAAATGAATGGTATTCGGCTATTTGCCACATTTTTTTCCGGTCAATGTTACACTTCATAGGGGTGGTAAATGCACCACGTGTTGTTGTGATAATTAGGACAGGGGGAAATTAATAATCTGAGAATTTCGGTTAATTAGTTGGAGTCGTAAAAAAATTTATTTGATATAAAATTGAGTTGGGGGTGAATTTTTTGGGGGATTGTGGGAAAAAAATTTTTTAGGAGATGTTAAATTAGGGGTGGTTTTGATCTTAATTTAAGACCAATCTCCTTTTGAGTGTCTTCAGGGTTCCTTTTTTATCTTC